>NC_056450.1:36629985-36714985 GCF_018296145.1 Oncorhynchus tshawytscha | reverse complement strand
TCATGGAAATTATGACCTTTTGGCTGTTTTTGGAAAACATTGTGTCTAATGGAATCTCACTGTGAACTGTGTTTAGCTGAGAGCTGCTTAATACAGCAGGGACAATTGGAGCTCACTGACCTTAAACAACTGTTCACACTCATTTCTATTATTTGGGATAATAGTTTATTAGGTACACCACCCAGTTCACAAAAATGGATCGCTCCTGCAGATACTGATTCATGTGGCTGTGGCTATAAAACGCAGGCAGAAAGGCACTGAGGTATTCAGTTACTGTTTGTTTTAACATTAGAATGGGCAAAACGAGTGACTTAAACGACTTTGAGCGTGGTATGATCGTCGGTGCCAGGCACGGTATCTTGAAACTCATCGATCCTTGGCACAAGTGGGCTATTACAGCAGACGACCACACCGGGTTCCACTCCTATGAGCTAAAATCAAGAAGTGGCTCCAGTGGGCATGAGATCACCAACACTGGACAATTGAGGAGTGGAAAAACACTGCCTGGCCTGACAAATCCCAGTTCCTGTTGTGTCAGTCCATGGACCCATCCTGCCTGGCGTCAATGGTACAGGGTGGGGGGACGCGGTGGTCTACCGCTGTCCATTCTGCAGCAACTGAGTGATGCCATTACGTCAGCATGGATCAACATCCCTGTGGCACGTTTACGACTTGTATAATCCACACCTCTGAGAATTCAGGCTGTTCTGTAGGCAAGGAGGAGGAGGAGGAGGGGGGGTTGACCTGGTAATAGATGAGTGTACTTAATAAACTGTCCGGTTAGTGTATCAGTTGGGATGCTGCAGGTCTGGAAATTGGTCTCATATAAAATGATAGAAACCCACAGGTCCACTGAGAAGAGAGAGGAACCATAAACCCACAGATTCTCATCTGGTACACAATCATGTAGGCATTAAGTCGTGTGTGTGTGTGTGTAGATGTGCATAGGTGCGTGCGTGTGTCCTATAATTACAATATGCTTGGCCAGGGTGCGGGAGCAGTAATTAGGCAGTGTTGGAGAAACAGAGTTTTCTTGGGTTGCTGCTGCCACATCTCTCTGTTGGATCCCTCCCTCCTGTTAGGTTGGCAGTGCCAGGTGGCCTGTCTGCCTGCTGTCATGGCAGGTGGTATTATTGAGCCTTCATTTCCTTTCCACTTTTAAATGACTCGGATGAGCATTTTGTTGGCACCAACAGTGTTTGGTTTTTGTTCATTGAACTTCAATATGTTGTTTCCCATTGCTATCTATGTTGTGTGTGTGTGTGTACGTGAACGCATGACATCTTGTTCTCATATGCCATAAAGATAAGATGTGAGAACACACGTTTGGCTTGTCTCTGGTTTGAATGGGTGTTGAAGGCTGGAAGTTGTAATTGCTGAAATGTGGCTCACTGTGATCAAATGTAAATAACTCTCTTTACTTATAGAATATGAATCTTCAGAAGATGTATATATATTTTTTTATTGAAGTCCATTTCTCATTAGGCAGGAATTTCTGCTTTAATAAACGGGTACCCTGAGCAGTGCACAGTAGAAACAGGTTCTTGGAAATGTAAAATGAATTTATATTTTTCTGTTTTGTTTGGCATTGTGGAGAAAGGTATCTTTAGTCAGCATTATCTGTTAGAATAGAAACCTTGAATGAATTCTCACCACTGTAAAGATCAGGGATCATCAACTACATTCATCAACTACATGTGTGTCCGTCTGGCTGTCCATCTGTCTGTGTGTCCGTCTGGCTGTCCATCTGTCTGTGTGTCCGTCTGGCTGTCCATCTGTCTGTGTGTCTGCCTGCCTGCCTGTCCATCTGTCTGTGTGTCTGCCTGCCTGCCTGTCCATCTGTCTGTGTGTCTGCCTGCCTGCCTGCCTGTCCATCTGTTTGTGTGTCTGCCTGCCTGCCTGTCCATCTGTTTGTGTGTCCGCCTGGCTGTCCATCTGTCTGTGTGTCCGCCTGGCTGTCCATCTGTCTGTGTGTCTGCCTGCCTGCCTGTCCATCTGTCTGTGTGTCTGCCTGCCTGTCCATCTGTTTGTGTGTCTGCCTGCCTGCCTGTCCATCTGTTTGTGTGTCTGCCTGCCTGCCTGTCCATCTGTTTGTGTGTCTGCCTGCCTGCCTGTCCATCTGTTTGTGTGTCCGCCTGCCTGCCTGTCCATCTGTTTGTGTGTCCGCCTGCCTGTCCATCTGTTTGTGTGTCCGCCTGCCTGTCCATCTGTTTGTGTGTCTGCCTGCCTGCCTGTCCATCTGTTTGTGTGTCTGCCTGCCTGCCTGTCCATCTGTTTGTGTGTCTGCCTGCCTGCCTGTCCATCTGTTTGTGTGTCCGCCTGCCTGTCCATCTGTCTGTGTGTCCGCCTGGCTGTCCATCTGTCTGTGTGTCTGCCTGCCTGCCTCCATCTGTCTGTGTGTCCGCCTGCCTGCCTGTCCATCTGTCTGTGTGTCCGCCTGCCTGCCTGCCCATCTGTCTGTGTGTCCGTCTGGCTGTCCATCTGTCTTTGTGTCCGCCTGCCTGCCTGTCCATCTGTCTGTGTGTCCGCCTGCCTGCCTGTCCATCTGTCTGTGTGTCCGCCTGGCTGTCTGGCTGTCCATCTGTCTGTGTGTCCGTCTGGCTGTCTGGCTGTCTGGCTGTCCATCTGTCTGTGTGTCCGTCTGGCTGTCTGGCTGTCCATCTGTCTGTGTGTCCGTCTGGCTGTCTGGCTGTCCATCTGTCTGTGTGTCCGTCTGGCTGTCTGGCTGTCCATCTGTCTGTGTGTCCGTCTGGCTGTCTGGCTGTCCATCCGTCTGTTGGAAGGGAACAGAAACCTGGTGCCAACTTTCTTTCAAGTCCTAGTGACCCAGAGCAGGACTCAGAGGCACAGGAGCTTAAGTAGCACTGAGGTTACCATTATCAAATTAAACAACTGAAGGACAGAGGCCCTGCAGAAACCCTCTCCAAAACACTGCCTCTTTCAACCCTGTGAATGCCATATAAGGCCTGAAATGATGTAAACCACCACGTTACTTTAACTGTCCAGGCCAAATACAAATGGAGCAGCAAGCATGTTGACATCCACTGATCCCTCATCAACTCATCCCTGAACCCTGGCTGCATCCCCTCTGACCTGTCAAGAGTAAAACAAAAACAACAACACTCCAACCATCTGACACCAAAAAATGTTCCTTTCCAAAACACTTGAGGCGTGCTGTCTCTGACCTACTCTCTCGTTAGCGTTCTCAGAGCCATCTTCTTGACCCTAACCAGTCAGGCTTCAAGACGGGTCACTCAACTGAGACTGCTCTTCTATGTGTCACGGAGGATCTCAGCACTGCCAAATCTGACTCTCTCTCCTCTGTTCTCATCCTCCTAGATCTATCCACTGCCTTTGACCCCGTGAACCATCAGATCCTCCTCTCCACCCTCTCAGGGCTGGGCGTCTCAGGCTCTGCACACTCTTGGATTGTATCCTACCTGGCAGGCCGCTCCTACCAGGTGACATGGGGAGGATCTGTTTCTGCACCACATACTCTCACTACTGGTGTGCCCCAGAGCTCGGTTCTAAGCCCTCTCCTCTTCTCTCTATATACCAAGTCACTCGGCTACGTCATATCCTTACATGGTCTCTCCTATCATTGCTATGCGGATGACACTCAACTACTTTTCTCCTTTCCCCTTCTGACACCCAGGTAGCGACACACATCTCTGCGTGCCTGGCAGATATCTCAGCTTGGATGTCAGCCCACCACCTCAAGATTAACCTCCGACAACCTCTCCAAGACCTCTCCATTGGGGTTGACAACTCCACGGTGTCATCCTCCCAGAGTGCAAAGACCCTTGGTGTGACCCTGGACAACACTCTGTAGTTCTCTGCAAACATCAATGCAGTGATTCGGTCCTGCAGGTTCATGCTCTACAACATCTGTAGAGTACGACCCTTCCTCACACAGGAAGAGGTGCAGGTCCTAATCCAGACACTTGTCCTCTCCTGTCTGGACTACTGCAATTTGTTGTTGTCTGGGGTACCTGCTTGTGCCATCAAACACCTGCAATGTATCCGGAACCCTGCAGCTCGCCTGGTTGTCAACCTTCCCAAGTTCTCACGTCACCAGCTCCTCCGTACACTCCACTGGTTTCCAGTCAGGGCTCGCATCCACTACAAGACCATGGTACTTTCCACCGGAGCAGCAAGAGGAACTATCCCTCAATACCTACAAGTTATGCTCAATCTCTGCACCCCAACCCAAGTACTCTGTTCTGCCACCTCTGGTCTCTTAGCTCTCCCACCCCTATGGGAAGGCAGCTCCCACTCAGCCCAGTCCAAGCTCTTCTCTGTCCTGGCACTCCAATGGTCGAACCCCCTTCCCCCTAAAGCTAGAACAGTAAAGTCACTGGCCATCTTCCCGAAAACATCTGAAACCCTACCTCTTCAAATAGTTTCTTAAATATTCCCACAGCACTCAAACCTTCCATAAACTAACACTCACACTTGACTTCTTCCCCCTTACTAGCACTGACTTTGCTGATAGCTACTTTATTGAGGGAAAATGGACTTATGAGATATGTGGTTGTCCTACCTAGCTATCTTAAGATGAATGCATTTACTAACTGTATGTCTTGATAAGAGTGTCTGCTATATATGTAAAACAAAAACAAAAAACATATATATAACAAACTTTTATGAGTATTTAAATGATTAGCTGGATGGGTGAATTATCAAAAGGGCTCAGTTTGACCCGCTATCTTTCTCCCCTTAAAGGGCAACTGCCTTTAAAAAGCAACAAATCCCTTTGAAAATGGCCTGTGTGGTATTGATAGGAGTCAGAAACAGTTATTCTAGTGTCAAACTTGACTACAAAGTGTAAGTAGGATCATTTTTGTCTCATCTGAAACGGAATTTGGAACATCCGTGTGTCACAATGGGTAAATGAAGGTTGGGTTTTGATTTGACGATGTACATTTGCCCACTGACATGGGGTGAACAACTGCGTTGATTGCTCTCTATCCAATAGCATAGACAGTGAGACAGACCTGCCCAGCAGCTCTGACTTGTTTACACAAGACAACACATCACACATTTTTAAACTTCAGAAATACTGCACAAAACACCTTAGTTAGGTGTAAAACTGCACAACTAAAACATCCTCGGCAAACACGTTAAAATGAATTACATTTTTCTTGAGTTATTTTAGATTCATTCTGGTGATTTTGAAGAAGTGAAATAGGCTTCCTATCGTGTCTCATGAGGGACAAACATCATTAACCAAATGCGGAATCGGTCAGGAAACACACCTCCAAGACTGAAACCTAGTTTTTCTAATTAGCAACAGACAAACACACTTGCCAATCGGTGTGTTCAGGTAATTGAACCAATCAGTGTTTATTAATGAAAACAACATGGTAGCTTATGGTTGAGGGTAGTCTAGGCTACTAGACTACGTCATCATGACTGACTGGTCATCTCCCACCTCTGCATGTATATAATGTGTCAAAAACATTCTGAGAAATAAACAAAATAAACAAATAAGGAAAGAAAAAAAGGAATTAAAAGAACATTAAAATCCCTCAGAGGGATAATTATCCATGATAAACAAGCAGCAGGCATGCGGAGTGAGGACATCTCAATGACAAGGTGTGTCAGTATATCTACTTTTCTCATCTGTACACTACACCACACTCCATAGATTAGAATTAAGAGTTCAGCCTCTAAACACCTGAACACTCCCACTCTCTCTTCTCCTCCTCCTCTCCCCCTCCTCTCCTCTCTCCCCCTCCTCTCCCCCTCTCCTCCTCTCCCCTCCCCCTTTCCCCTCCCCCCTCCCCTCTCCCCCCTCCATCCATCCATCTCCTCCCCCTACCCATTAATGAAACTATTCTAATGTATTCCTCCCTCCCATCTCTATAGGTTGTCATGGTGATGTGGTTGGGGTTTTCAGTAGCAGGGTGGTCTGATTGATGGTGACTTTCTCTTTCAGGAACATGACACGAGCAGAAAAAAAGGACAACCTCCCAGTGAAAGAAGCTGAAGGACGAGAGAGCAGAAAGAGAGGAGAAATAGAAGAGAGAAAGGCCCCAGAGGCAGGGTAAGGCTGTGGGGGCCAGGGAGTGTTGGGAACTGAGGTCAGTCACTCTTTTAAACTCCCTGGTGAAAGGAACATGTTTCATCTGTGAAGTGCTCACTGTGTATGGAAGAAATTCTTTGGTGATTTGGGTCTCATCCCAGGAGCTACGGGAGGCAAAACAAACTGACCTCTCTCCATGCAGTGGTCCACAGAACAGAAGACTGACTTACTGGAGAATAGGAAGGGAGACATACAGAGAGAGACTCACTCTAGCTAACACACCACATTATCCACTGGACATGAGGAGAGAATGTTTAAGAATATAACAATATACAGTCCCATTCCTTCAAATCTAGCCTATCCTCTTTACTTCCTATCTCTGTGAGTAGATTTAACTGGAGAAGTGATTCGAAAGCCACTTGACTCATTAACGAAAGCTTTCAATCTACTTAAGGATGCTTCTAAGCACTGCACGGTACTTTCCCTTCCCTCCTAACTGGAAATAGATTCATTCTGAAGTACCAATGCATGTTTTCTAAGATGGTCCGAGCCCTGAATGCTGATTGGCTGACAGCCGTGGTATACCACGGATATGACAAAACATGTATTTTTACTGCTCTAATTACGTTTGTAACCAGTTTATAACAGCAATAAGGCACCTCAGAGGTTTGTGGTATATGGCCAATATACCACGGCTAAGGGCTGTGTCTAGTCACTCCGCGTTGTGTCGACTGTAAGAACAGCCCTTAGCTGTGGTATATTGTCCATATACCACACCCCCTCGGGCCTTATTGGTTAACTATCCTCCAATAGTATCCCAGTGGGACTCATCAGCTTTGTAACAAACATGCCAAAGAAAAATTAAATTAGTTGCAGCAACTTTCTGTACATTACAGTTTTTTACTTCCCAGCTGTTAAAATGTGTGTTTCCTAAGTGACGTATTGAGTGTCACACACATTATGACGTTGTCTGACCATCCAAGCAATGTACTGTATAGACAGCTTGTACTGTTTAGGCAGGAAGTCGTGTCTTACTGGTACACGACTACAGTATAATCCAAACATGAAAAAATACTACAGTTTACTGTAGAATACTACAGTATTTACTATCAAAATATGTACAGTAGTATACTATACACTACTATACTACACACTGTGGTATCCCTCAATTGTGTTGTGCTTAATATCGAATTTTGTAGTATACAGTAGAATACTATAGTAAATACCACAACTGTATCCACAAAATAAATACTGCAGTAATGTCAGCAAAAACACCACTTTTTTTTAAAACTATAGTAAATACTACAGTATTTAATTTGTATATACCCCGCCCATTCCCCTCCCCCATGTCCCAGTTTGTGCCATCCATAGTGAAACCTACATGCCAAGTATAAACCGTACTGTATATTGTGTCTCCCACAGGTTATAGAAAAGAGCAGAAGCCCTGAACTGTCCTATCAGACCCTAGTCCTACCTACCTACAGATCATGGCAAATTTGCTCTTTTAGTATTTCTCCAGTATCTGTAGGAGAAACGTGGGTGTTGTTGGTGAGAACCCAGGGAGGGAGCTGTCACGACCTGTTGGGAAGCAGGATACAACACCAGGCTAATTTCACAGATGGACTGGTGCAATTACATAATGTGACTTCATCTCTCTTCCATGGTTGTATTGGATCAGTCAGTTGGTCATCAGAGCGTGGTGTTATCTCTGTTTCCTCGTTGTATTGGATCAGTTAGTTTGTCATCAGAGCGTGGTGTTATCTCTGTTTCCTCGTTGTATTGGATCAGTTAGTTGGTCATCAGAGCGTGGTGTTATCTCTGTTTCCTCGTTGTATTGGATCAGTCAGTTGGTCATCAGAGCGTGGTGTTATCTCTCTTCCATGGTTGTATTGGATCAGTCAGTTGGTCATCAGAGCGTGGTGTTATCTCTGTTTCCTCGTTGTATTGGATCAGTTAGTTTGTCATCAGAGCGTGGTGTTATCTCTGTTTCCTCGTTGTATTGGATCAGTTAGTTGGTCATCAGAGTGTGGTGTTATCTCTGTTTCCTCGTTGTATTGGATCAGTCAGTTGGTCATCAGAGCGTGGTGTTATCTCTGTTTCCTCGTTGTATTGGATCAGTTAGTTGGTCATCAGAGTGTGGTGTTATCTCTGTTTCCTCGTTGTATTGGATCAGTTAGTTTGTCATCAGAGCGTGGTGTTATCTCTGTTTCCTCGTTGTACTGGATCAGTTAGCTGGTCATCAGAGCGTGGTGTTATCTCTCTTCCATGGTTGTATTGGATCAGTTAGTTTGTCATCAGAGCGTGGTGTTATCTCTGTTTCCTCGTTGTATTGGATCAGTCAGTTGGTCATCAGAGCGTGGTGTTATCTCTCTTCCATGGTTGTATTGGATCAGTTAGTTTGTCATCAGAGCGTGGTGTTATCTCTCTTCCATCGTTGTATTGGATCAGTTAGTTGGTCATCAGAGCGTGGTGTTATCTCTGTTTCCTCGTTGTATTGGATCAGTTAGTTGGTCATCAGAGCGTGGTGTTATCTCTGTTTCCTCGTATTGGATCAGTTAGTTGGTCATCAGAGCGTGGTGTTATCTCTGTTTCCTCGTTGTATTGGATCAGTTAGTTTGTCATCAGAGCGTGGTGTTATCTCTGTTTCCTCGTTGTATTGGATCAGTTAGTTTGTCATCAGAGCGTGGTGTTATCTCTGTTTCCTCGTTGTATTGGATCAGTTAGCTGGTCATCAGAGCGTGGTGTTATCTCTCTTCCATCGTTGTATTGGATCAGTTAGTTGGTCATCAGAGCGTGGTGTTATCTCTGTTTCCTCGTTGTATTGGATCAGTTAGTTGGTCATCAGAGTGTGGTGTTATCTCTGTTTCCTCGTTGTATTGGATCAGTTAGTTGGTCATCAGAGCGTGGTGTTATCTCTGTTTCCTCGTTGTATTGGATCAGTCAGTTGGTCATCAGAGCGTGGTGTTATCTCTGTTTCCTCGTTGTATTGGATCAGTTAGTTGGTCATCAGAGCGTGGTGTTATCTCTGTTTCCTCGTTGTATTGGATCAGTTAGTTGGTCATCAGAGCGTGGTGTTATCTCTGTTTCCTCGTTGTATTGGATCAGTTAGCTGGTCATCAGAGCGTGGTGTTATCTCTCTTCCATGGTTGTATTGGATCAGTTAGTTTGTCATCAGAGCGTGGTGTTATCTCTGTTTCCTCGTTGTATTGGATCAGTCAGTTGGTCATCAGAGCGTGGTGTTATCTCTCTTCCATGGTTGTATTGGATCAGTTAGTTTGTCATCAGAGCGTGGTGTTATCTCTCTTCCATCGTTGTATTGGATCAGTTAGTTGGTCATCAGAGCGTGGTGTTATCTCTGTTTCCTCGTTGTATTGGATCAGTTAGTTGGTCATCAGAGCGTGGTGTTATCTCTGTTTCCTCGTTGTATTGGATCAGTCAGTTGGTCATCAGAGCGTGGTGTTATCTCTGTTTCCTCGTTGTATTGGATCAGTTAGTTGGTCATCAGAGCGTGGTGTTATCTCTGTTTCCTCGTTGTATTGGATCAGTTAGTTGGTCATCAGAGCGTGGTGTTATCTCTGTTTCCTCGTATTGGATCAGTTAGTTGGTCATCAGAGCGTGGTGTTATCTCTGTTTCCTCGTTGTATTGGATCAGTCAGTTGGTCATCAGAGCGTGGTGTTATCTCTGTTTCCTTGTTGTATTGGATCAGTCAGTTGGTCATCAGAGCGTGGGAGGCAGACGGTGTCTGTGACTAACATACTACAGCAGAGACGCTCACCACTATTATTGGTATCCTCTCCTTTCCTCCTCTTCTCTTCTCTCCTCTCGCCTCCCTACCTCTCCCCTCCACTCCACTCTCCTCCCCTCCTCCTCCTCTCCTCCTCTCCTCTCCTCTCCTCTCCTCTCCTCTCCTCTCCTCTCCTCTCCTCTCCTCTCCTCTCCTCTCCTCTCCTCTCCTCTCCTCTCCTCTCCTCTCCTCCTCTCCTCTCCTCTCCTCTCCTCTCCTCTCCTCTACAGTTTTACCTTTGTGTTGATTCGTCCTTCTGCCTGTCTCTGATTCCATGCCATATTCAGCTCCCTCATATTGTAGACTGAGTAGTGGAGTAGCTAGTTGTAAATGTAGAACAGGGGCCATTGAATGCCATGAAGTAAGCCATTGAATAAACTCATTGAGGGTGTGCAATCTGTCAGATTAAGTTTGTCCTCTTTTCCTGTGTTATGATGTGTTGATGTTTGTTAATCTGTGGATTAAGGCAGGATGTCATTGTATCATTGCTATGCTGTAATTGAGTAGGAGGCCTTTACAGTGTGATGCATATCTAATCAGAGCTCACTGAAAAAACGTTCTCTCGAATGAGCATACACACAAACCCACACACACACACACACACACACACACTAGTACATACACACACACACACACACTAGATTTGCCCTAATATAACATGTATCAACCCCTAGAAAAATGTCCATTCATTATAATCCTATTGCTGCCAGATTTCTCAATAGAAGATCCTCCATCTGTACTGGATCACTGCTGGAGGGCGATAAGGAGAACTACATGTTCTGCTGTTGTAGTGATTGACCCGGTGATGATAAACTCCTCTGTACCTCTCAATCCACTCCAGACTGTCTCCCTGCAGAGCCCCAGTTGCTGCTGTTGATCCCACCTTGCATTCTTTAGTTCTGTTAAATAACATGTTTTAAATGGTGTCATTATTTTAACAGTAGCGTGGAGCAGGGAGAGGAGAGGAGAGAGGTGAGGAGAGGAGGGGGAGAGGAGAGGGGGGGAGGAGGGGGAGGGGGGAGAGGGGAGAGAGGGGGAGGAGGGAGGGGGAGGGGGAGAGGGAGGAGAGGGGAGGAGGAGGGGGAGAGGAGAGAGGAGAGGAGGAGAGGAGGGGGAGAGGGGGAGAGGAGAGGAGGAGAGGAGAGGAGAGGAGAGGAGGAGAGGAGAGGGGAGGGGGGGGGGGGAGGAGGGAGGGGGAGAGGAGGGGGGAGAGGAGGAGAGGGGAGGGGAGGGGAGAGGAGAGGGAGGGGGGAGGGAGAGGGGGAGGGGGAGGGGGAGGGAGAGAGGAGGGAGAGGGGGAGAGGGGAGGGGGAGAGGGGAGGGGGGAGAGGAAGGGGGAGGGGAGAGGGGGGGAGGGGAGAGGGGAGAGGGGGGGGAGAGGGGGAGGGGGAGGGGGAGGGGGAGGGGAGAGGAGAGGGGGAGGGGGAGAGGGGAAAGGGGGAGGGGGAGAGGAAAGGGGGAGGGGGAGGAGGGGGGAGGGGGAGAGGAGGAGGAGGGAGGAGAGGAGAGGAGAGAGGGGGAGAGGAGAGAGGGAGAGGAGAGAGGGGGAGAGAGGGGGAGAGGAGAGAGGGGAGAGGGAGAGGGGAGAGGAGGGGGAGGGAGAGGGGGAGAGGGGGAGGGGGAGAGGGGGGGAGAGGAGGGAGGGGGGAGGGGAGGGGGAGAGGGGAGAGGGGGGGGGGGGGGAGAGGGAGGAGAGGGGAGAGGAGAAGAGAAGAGGAGAGGGGAGAGGAGAGAGGGAGAGGGGAGGGGAGAGGGAGGGGGAGGGGAGAGGAGAGGGGGAGAGGAGGGGGGGGGAGAGGGGGAGAGGGGGGGGAGAGGGGGAGAGGGGAGAGAGGGGGAGGGGGGGAGAGGGGGAGAGGAGAGGGGCCAAAACAGAGCCAGGGAGAGGGGGATGGGAGAGGGGGAGGGGAGAGAGGGGAGAGGGGGAGAGGAGAGGGGGAGAGGGAGAGATGAAGGGAATGCGAAGGAGAGGATAAATGAGGTCTGGACTAGCTGGGTGTTGGGGATGATGAGCGTTGCTGTCTGTCCGTTCTGTTCCCCTGCTCTGTCCATGGGACCCTCTTCTTCTCCAGAGAATGCTCCCAGTCCAGAGGTCCATCGGCCCAGTGAGGGGCTGTGAAGGGTAAGGGGTGGAGGTGGGGGTCACTGAAGGGTGGGGCTGTTTAGTGTGTGGAGGCAGCCATGGTGGCGTGGGGTTCTGGAGAGGTCAGCTCCTTTCCAGTCAGTGTAGCCAGTAGGCTTTGTCTGATGGAGGGGCCATCTGAGGGCTGGGCAGTGAGATCCCCTTGAGGATCCCAGGCTCTTATAGTACTGCCTTAAAGTAATAGCATTCACTAAAACATCAGGACATCTGTATTGATTATAAACACAGCAAACACAAGACAGCAGCACAGCCATATATCTGTCAAAAGCCCCTCCTCTCTATTTGCTAACCACAGAAAACATACATGGCTGTTTCTAGTTATGGGCTCAAACCATATCCACCTTTGTTATGCTACAATCCTGGGTTTAGCCTGGAAATGGAGGAGTAGCTACTTTTAGAGCAGATAAACATTGGCTGCAGAAACTGTAAGAGCAGGTAGGTTCAGAGTCAGAGCAGGTAGGTTCAGAGACAGAGCAGGTAGGTTCAGGTACGTTCAGAGACAGAGCAGGTAGGTTCAGAGACAGAGCAGGTAGGTTCAGGTACGTTCAGAGACAGAGCAGGTACATTCAGAGACAGAGCAGGTATGTTCAAAGAGACAGACAGAGCAGGTACTTTCAGAGACAGAGCAGGTACTTTCAGAGACAGAGCAGGTACGTTCAGAGACAGAGCAGGTACGTTCAGAGACAGAGCAGGTACGCTCAGAGACAGAGCAGGTACGTTCAGAGACAGAGCAGGTAGGTTCAGAGACAGAGCAGGTACATTCAGAGACAGAGCAGGTATGTTCAAAGAGACAGACAGAGCAGGTACTTTCAGAGACAGAGCAGGTACGTTCAGAGACAGAGCAGGTAGGCTCAGAGACAGAGCAGGTAGGTTCAGAGACAGAGCAGGTAGGTTCAGAGACAGAGCAGGTAGGTTCAGAGAGACAGAGCAGATACGTTTACAGATGCAGAGACAGAGCAGGTAGGTTCACAGAGACAGAGACAGAGCAGGTATGTTCACAGAGACAGAGCAGGTAGGTTCACAGAGACAGAGCAGGTAGGTTCACAGAGACATAGCAGGTATGTTTACAGATGCAGAGACAGAGCAGGTATGTTTACAGAGACAGAGACAGAGCAGGTATGTTTACAGAGACAGAGACAGAGCAGGTAGGTTCACAGAGACAGAGACAGAGCAGGTAGGTTCACAGAGACAGAGACAGAGCAGGTATGTTTACAGAGACAGAGACAGAGCAGGTATGTTTACAGAGACAGAGACAGAGCAGGTATGTTTACAGAGACAGAGACAGAGCAGGTAGGTTCACAGAGACAGAGACAGAGCAGGTATGTTTACAGAGACAGAGACATAGCAGGTATGTTGACAGAGACAGAGCAGGTATGTTTACAGAGACAGAGACAGAGCAGGTATGTTTACAGAGACAGAGACAGAGCAGGTATGTTTACAGAGACAGAGACAGAGCAGGTAGGTTCAGAGACAGAGACAGAGACATAGCAGGTATGTTCACAGAGACAGAGCAGGTAGGTTCACAGAGACAGAGCAGGTAGGTTCACAGAAACAGAGCAGGTATGTTTACAGATGCAGAGACAGAGCAGGTAGGTTCACAGAGACAGAGCAGGTAGGTTCACAGAGACAGAGCAGGTAGGTTCACAGAGACAGAGCAGGTAGGTTCACAGAGACAGAGCAGGTAGGTTCACAGAGACAGAGCAGGTAGGTTCACAGAGACAGAGCAGGTAGGTTCACAGAGACAGAGCAGGTATATTCACAGAGACAGAGCAGGTATGTTCATAGAGACAGACAGAGCAGGTATGTTTCAGACAGACAGAGCAGGTAGTTTCACAGAGACAGGGCAGGTATGTTTACAGATGCAGAGACAGAGCAGGTATGTTTACAGAGACAGAGCAGGTAGGTTCACAGAGACAGAGCAGGTAGGTTCACAGAGACAGAGCAGGTAGGTTCACAGAGACAGAGCAGGTAGGTTCACAGAGACAGAGCAGGTAGGTTCACAGAGACAGAGCAGGTAGGTTCACAGAGACAGAGCAGGTAGGTTCACAGAGACAGAGCAGGTATATTCACAGAGACAGAGCAGGTATGTTCATAGAGACAGACAGAGCAGGTATGTTCAGAGACAGACAGAGCAGGTAGTTTCACAGAGACAGGGCAGGTATGTTTACAGATGCAGAGACAGAGCAGGTATGTTTACAGATGCAGAGACAGAGCAGGTATGTTCACATAGACCGAGACAGAGCAGGTAGGTTCACAGAGACAGAGCAGGTTTGTTCACAGAGACAGAGCAGGTATGTTCACAGCGACAGAGCAGGTTTGTTCACAGAGACAGAGACGGGCAGGTAGGTTCACAGAGACAGACAGCCCTCACCTTCCCCGTACCATACTGTAATGGTGCAGACAGCCCTCACCTTCCCTGTACCATACTGTAATGGTGCAGACAGCCCTCACCTTCCCTGTACCATACTGTAATGGTGCAGACAGCCCTCACCTTCCCCGTACCATACTGTAATGGTGCAGACAGCCCTCACCTTCCCTGTACCATACTGTAATGGTGCAGACAGCCCTCACCTTCCCTGTACCATACTGTAATGGTGCAGACAGCCCTCACCTTCCCCGTACCATACTGTAATGGTGCAGACAGCCCTCACCTTCCCCTGTACCATACTGTAATGGTGCAGACAGCCCTCACCTTCCCTGTACCATACTGTAATGGTGCAGACAGCCCTCACCTTCCCCCATACTGTACCATACTGTAATGGTGCAGACAGCCCTCACCTTCCCCATACCATACTGTAATGGTGCAGACAGCCCTCACCTTCCCTGTACCATACTGTAATGGTGCAGACAGCCCTCACCTTCCCTGTACCATACTGTAATGGTGCAGACAGCCCTCACCTTCCCTGTACCATACTGTAATGGTGCAGACAGCCCTCACCTTCCCTGTACCATACTGTAATGGTGCAGACAGCCCTCACCTTCCCCGTACCATACTGTAATGGTGCAGACAGCCCTCACCTTCCCTGTACCATACTGTAATGGTGCAGACAGCCCTCACCTTCCCCGTACCATACTGTAATGGTGCAGACAGCCCTCACCTTCCCCGTACCATACTGTAATGGTGCAGACAGCCCTCACCTTCCCTGTACCATACTGTAATGGTGCAGACAGCCCTCACCTTCCCCGTACCATACTGTAATGGTGCAGACAGCCCTCACCTTCCCCGTACCATACTGTAATGGTGCAGACAGAGCCCTCACCTTCCCTGTACCATACTGTAATGGTGCAGACAGCCCTCACCTTCCCCCGTACCATACTGTAATGGTGCAGACAGCCCTCACCTTCCCCGTACCATACTGTAATGGTGCAGACAGCCCTCACCTTCCCTGTACCATACTGTAATGGTGCAGACAGCCCTCACCTTCCCCGTACCATACTGTAATGGTGCAGACAGCCCTCACCTTCCCTGTACCATACTGTAATGGTGTAGACAGCCCTCACCTTCCCTGTACCATACTGTAATACCATACTGTAATGGTGCATCCTTGGTAGGGATGTTTTCCTCCACAGTCAGGGGGTGTTGCAACACTTTAATGAGCATAAATAGAGGAGTGTTATTTGACTTTAATAGATTGAAATAAAACTTTATTGTCCATCCAGGATGGACATTTTTCTTCAGCGTCATCTTCCATTAAAATGATCACATACATTCTCACATCCTCACATTTAAACCAGTCAGTCATCATACTGCATACACTAACAACATAGAGGACATTAATATATCATCACATTTAAACCAGTCAGTCCATCATACTGCATACACTAACAACATAGAGGACATTAATATATCATCACATTTAAACCAGTCAGTCCATCATACTGCATACACTAACAACATAGAGGACATTAATATATCATCACATTTAAACCAGTCAGTCCATCATACTGCATACACTAACAACATAGAGGACATTAATATATCATCACATTTAAACCAGTCAGTCCATCATACTGCATACACTAACAACATAGAGGACATTAATATATCATCACATTTAAACCAGTCAGTCCATCATACTGCATACACTAACAACATAGAGGACATTAAATATATCATCACATTTAAACCAGTCAGTCATCATACTGCATACACTAACAACATAGAGGACATTAAATATATCATCACATTTAAACCAGTCAGTCATCATACTGCATACACTAACAACATAGAGGACATTAATATATCATCACATTTAAACCAGTCAGTCATCATACTGCATACACTAACAACATAGAGGACATTAAATATATCATCACATTTAAACCAGTCAGTCCATCATACTGCATACACTAACAACATAGAGGACATTAAATATATCATCACATTTAAACCAGTCAGTCATCATACTGCATACACTAACAACATAGAGGACATTAATATATCATCACATTTAAACCAGTCAGTCATCATACTGCATACACTAACAACATAGAGGACATTAAATATATCATCACATTTAAACCAGTCAGTCATCATACTGCATACACTAACAACATAGAGGACATTAATATATCATCACATTTAAACCAGTCAGTCATCATGTTACAGACTAACAACATAGAGGACATTAAATATATCATCACATTTAAACCAGTCAGTCATCATGTTACAGACTAACAACATAGAGGACATTAATATATCATCACATTTAAACCAGTCAGTCATCATGTTACAGACTAACAACATAGAGGACATTAATACATTCGCTCACAAATGGCCGCTGTCCCAACTGCCGTAGATACAGTTGAAGTCAGAAGTTTACATACACCTTAGCCAAATACATTTAAACTCAGTTTTTCACAATTCCTGACATTTAATCCTAGTAAAAAATTCCCTGTTTTAGGTCAGTTAGGATCACCACTTCATTTTAAGAATGTGAAATGTCAGAATAATAGTAGAGAGAATAATTTACTTCAGCTTTTATTTCTTTCATCACATTCCCAGTGGGTCAGAAGTTTACATACACTCAGTTAGTATTTGGTAGCATTGCCTTTAAATTATTTAATTTGGGTCAAACGTGTCGGGTAGCCTTCCACAAGCTTCCTACAATAAGTTAGGTGAATTTTGGCCCAGTCCTCCGGACAGAGCTGGTGTGGCTGAGTCAGGTTTGTAGGATCCTTGCTCGCACACACTTTTTCAGTTCTAGTTACTAGTCCAACGCTCTAACCACTAGACTACCCTGCCGCCCCATTGATCTGGTGCTCCCTGTATATAGCTCCACATTGATCTGGTATTCCCTGTATATAGCTCCACATTGATCTGGTATTCCCTGTATATAGCTCCACATTGATCTGGTATTCCCTGTATATAGCTCCACATTGATCTGGTTCTCCCTGTATATAGCTCCACATTGATCTGGTTCTCCCTGTATATAGCTCAACATTGATCTGGTACTGGTACTTCCTGTATATAGCTCCACATTGATCTGGTACTGGTACTTCCTGTATATAGCTCCACATTGATCTGGTATTCCCTGTATATAGCTCCACATTGATCTGGTATTCCCTGTATATAGCTCCACATTGATCTGGTTCTCCCTGTATATAGCTCCACATTGATCTGGTTCTCCCTGTATATAGCTCCACATTGATCTGGTACTCCCTGTATATAGCTCAACATTGATCTGGTACTGGTACTTCCTGTATATAGCTCCACATTGATCTGGTACTGGTACTTCCTGTATATAGCTCCACATTGATCTGGTATTCCCTGTATATAGCTCCACATTGATCTGGTACTCCCTGTATATAGCTCAACATTGATCTGGTACTGGTACTTCCTGTATATAGCTCCACATTGATCTGGTATTCCCTGTATATAGCTCCACATTGATCTGGTATTCCCTGTATATAGCTCCACATTGATCTGGTACTGGTACTTCCCTGTATATAGCTCCACATTGATCTGGTACTGGTACTTCCTGTATATAGCTCCACATTGATCTGGTACTGGTACTTCCTGTATATAGCTCCACATTGATCTGGTATTCCCTGTATATAGCTCCACATTGATCTGGTTCTCCCTGTATATAGCTCCACATTGATCTGGTACTCCCTGTATATAGCTCAACATTGATCTGGTACTGGTACTTCCTGTATATAGCTCCACATTGATCTGGTATTCCCTGTATATAGCTCCACATTGATCTGGTATTCCCTGTATATAGCTCCACATTGATCTGGTACTGGTCATGTATATGGCTCCACATTGATCTGGTACATTGACTTCCCTGTATATAGCTCCACATTGATCTGGTACTGGTACTTCCTGTATATAGCTCCACATTGATCTGGTATTCCCTGTATATAGCTCCACATTGATCTGGTTCTCCCTGTATATAGCTCAACATTGATCTGGTACTGGTACTTCCTGTATATAGCTCCACATTGATCTGGTATTCCCTGTATATAGCTCCACATTGATCTGGTTCTCCCTGTATATAGCTCCACATTGATCTGGTTCTCCCTGTATATAGCTCAACATTGATCTGGTACTGGTACTTCCTGTATATAGCTCCACATTGATCTGGTACTGGTACTTCCTGTATATAGCTCCACATTGATCTGGTATTCCCTGTATATAGCTCCACATTGATCTGGTTCTCCCTGTATATAGCTCAACATTGATCTGGTACTGGTACTTCCTGTATATAGCTCCACATTGATCTGGTACTGGTACTTCCTGTATATAGCTCCACATTGATCTGGTATTCCCTGTATATAGCTCCACATTGATCTTGTACTGGTACTTCCTGTATATAGTTGCATTCTTGTGTATTTTAAACTTTGCATTTTTGGGAAGGGATCGTAGGCAACATTTCACGGTAAAGTCTACAAGAGTTGTATTTGGCACATTTGACAAATACAATTTTATTGTGTTATTTTGTGTGCTGGTGGTGTTTTTGTGGGAGGATTTTACACATTACGGCAGGATGGGGAATGCAATGTTTCTGTGATCACATGCTCAGAACATAAGATTATAAACCAGAAATCAAAAGTTAGGCTTTTTACAGATGGATTTAGGAGTGCATGGTGTTCACAAGTAATGTAGTCCACATTGGCATTAAGAGTGCCTGTGGGAAGGAATTAGCCCTGGGCAGGAAACACAGACATTCATCACCTCCCAGACGCATCTGATTGGTATCTTCAACCTTTCCCTGACACTGTAGCTCCACAGTAAAGAACCTACTATGCTTTGCCTGTACTGGGGATGCACTGAACAATGAACAATGCATTGGGAAAGTATTTAGACCCCTTGTCTTTTTCTACATTTTGTTACGTTACAGGCTTATTCTAATATGTTTTCAATCGTTTTTTTCCCCTCATAAATCTACACACAATACCCCAATTATGACAAAGCAAAAACAGTTATTTTTGCTAATGTATTAAAAAGACAAAACTGAAATATAACATTTATGTAAGTATTCAGACCCTTTACTCAGTACCGTTGGCAGAAATTATAGCATTGAGTCTTCTTGGGTGTGACGATACAAGCTTGGCACACCTGTATTTGGGGAGTTTCTCCCATTTTTCTCTGCAGATCCTCTCAAGCTCTGTCAGGTTGGATGGGGAGCGTCGCTGCACAACTATTTTCAGGTCCCTCCAGAGATGTTTGATCGGGTTCAAGTCCAGGCTCTGGCTGGGCCACTCAAGGACATTCAGAGACTTGTTCCGAAGCCACTCCTGAATTAGCTTGGCTGTGTGCTTAGGGTCGTTGTCCTGTTAGAAAGTTAACCTTCGCCTTAGTCTGATGCTGCCAACACCATGCTTCACCGTAGGGATGGTGCCAGGTTTCCTCCAGACGTGACGCTTGGCATTCAGGCCAAAGAGTTCAATCTTGGATTCATCAGGCCAGAGAATCTTGTTTCCCATGGTCTGAGTCCTTTAGGTGCCTTTTGACAAACTCCAAGCGGACTGTCGGGTGCCTTTTACTGAGGAGTGGCTTCCGTCTGGCCACTCTACCATAAAGGCCTGATTGGTGGAGTGCTGCGATGGTTGTCTTTCTGGAAGGTTCTCCCATCTTCACAGAGGGACTCTAGAGCTCTGTCAGAGTGACCATCAGGTTCTTGGTCACCTCCCTGACCAAGGCCCTTCTCCCCCGATTGATCAGTTTGGCCGGGAGGCCAGCTCTAGGAAGAGTCTTGGTGGTTCCAAACTTCTTCCATTTAAGAATGATGGATGCCACTGTGTTCTTGGGGACCTTCAATGCCGCAGAATTGTTTTGGTACCCTGTGCCTCGACATAATCCTGTCTCTGAGCGGCCAATTCCTTCAACCTCATTACTTTTTTTGTTTTTTGTTTAATTGCAAGCTGTAGTAGAGATGAGAAAGCCACTTTAGACTTGAGATAGGGTCATTGTTAAACTGTCCATGAATACCAAGGGTGGCTCAAAAACAACAGAATGCACAATGGGCTGAACTGAGGTCTAAAAAGGTCACAGTAAGGCTAAATGTATAACAAGGGCAAATTTAAGAGATGACAAGTGCACAAGGATGGGTAAATTCACTATCGCATGATGATTTTGTCTTCCAGACAGTAAACTGTTCCTCACTGGTACCTCTCATGGGTAGAAGCATAAGGAGGGTGTAGATGGGCAGGTGTCTCAAACCACACCTATTTCCATTCACTTTGATTCAATTGTGACACTTCATTTGATACACTAACTTTCAATACCAGCAAAGTACAATGCTTTACGAAACCCCTTGAGTTTTTCAACATCCCACCAACCAGCCCGAATCCAAAACCAACCAAATTTAGATTTTTTTTTGTCACTGGCATACACACGACCTCATGGCTTGGTTTTATCTCTGACATGCACTGTCAACTGTGGGAAGTAGGCATGCCTCACCCGGTGGTCTGGGACGGAGATGACTGGTTAGCTGGTAGAATCCAGTGAAGTCAGAAAACTCAAAAAGTTGGTAACATTGATTCTGTGCTCTCATTTTTATCTCTTCAAGTTCACTCATACACTCCCAGAAGAAAGGCTTCCAAAAGGGTTATTCGGCTGTCACCATAGGAGAACCCTATTTGGTTCCAGGTAGAACCTTTTTTGGTTTCCGGTAGAACTATTTTGGGTTCCATGTAGAACCTTTTGTGGAAAGGGTTTTTACCTGGAACCAAAAGGGTTCTACCTAGAACCAATGAGGGTTCCGCAAAGGGTTCTCTGATGGGGCAGCTGAAGAACCCTTTTAGATTCTAGATAAAACTTTTTTTTCCTAAGAGTACTTATTATACTGCAGCCATTATGTTGTGTTTCACCTTCGTTTACAAGCTGCTGGCTGTAAGCTACTGCGACTACTGGGATACTGCATTGTGTTTCACCTTCGACTACAAGCTGCTGGCTGTAAGCTACTGCGACTACTGGGATACTGCATTGTGTTTCACCTTCGACTACAAGCTGCTGGCTGTAAGCTACTGCGACTACTGGGATACTGCATTGTGTTTCACCTTCGTCTACAAGCTGCTGGCTGTAAGCTACTGCGACTACTGGGATACTGCATTGTGTTTCACCTTCGTCTACAAGCTGCTGGCTGTAAGCTACTGCGACTACTGGGATACTGCATTGTGTTTCACCTTCGACTACAAGCTGCTGGCTGTAAGCTACTGCGACTACTGGGATACTGCATTGTGTTTCACCTTCGTCTACAAGCTGCTGGCTGTAAGCTACTGCGACTACTGGGATACTGCATTGTGTTTCTGTTCTCTGCCCCTCCCGTGACAACTGAACACTCCTTTTTACAGCAAGCCTGAAACCCCTAATCTAGTTTATGTACTGTACATTCATACTAACTCTTTCTCTCCCCCTCTCTCTCTCTCTCTCTCTCTCTCTCTCTCTCTTCCCCTCTATCTTTCCCCCTCTCTCTCTCTCTTTCACTCTCTCTCCCTCGCTCTCTCTATCTTCCCCCTGTATCTCTCTCTCTCTTTCCCTCTCTCTCTGCCGCTCTCTCTCTCTCTCTCTCTCTCTCTTTCCTTTTCTCATCACTAGTCTGTATAATGTAAGGGGAATGTCCTTTAGGCTAAACCTGCCTGCTAAAACAGCTGGACAGGACATTTCCCATGGTGGAGGGAGGGAGGGAGGGAGGGAGGGAGGGACCAGATGTAATATTTTAGAGAAGAGAGAAATACTTTGAGAGAGAGACAGAGAGATAAGTACTAAGTACAGCCTCAGTGAGCACAGCCTTGCCATTGAGAAGGGTAAACACAGGAAAACCTGGCTCCTTGTAGAGGAAAGGCTGTGCAACCACTGTACAACAGCAGAACCTGCGACAGAAATGCATTTCATGACAAAATGCCCCAAATATAAAACAATTACAGTGTCATTTCCCCAAATTTGAAAACCTTATTCAAGGTTTCAAAGACCTCTCTGATGAGAATAGGCTACCCGTCCTGTTGGGGGAGGACGCAGAGAGCTGTGGGTTAGCAGCACACTACTTTGCTGCCTGCCATAAGATGAGGGACAGTGTCTGACAGACCAACCAACCTGCACATGTCCTCTATGCTTATTGTTATTGTTCAATTGGCCTAGACTGTGGGAGTTATTGGCTTAGACTGTGGGAGTTATTGGCTTAGACTGTGGGAGTGTTTGGGTGTGTTTGTGTCAGTCTGTGTATCTGAATGTTGTAAGTTTTGTGTTTGATTCGGAGTGCGAGACAAATATGTGTGTGTGTGTGTGTGTATGTGTCCTTGGTGTTAGTAATATCTCTCTGTCTCTCTGTGCTATAGGGTTACAATGCAACATTACAGCCCTGTTCCTCTCTCTGTACTCTACTGGCGAACACGGCCATTAAGCCCAAAATGTACCAGCCACATGAATAACCATGAATACTGAGGATCTGAGCCAAGCCTTCCATTTCACCCCCACCCTCCCCAAAATGTGCTTCTGTTCCCACTCCCTCTCTCCTTCCCTCCTCCCCTCTCTCTCCCTCCCTTCACCCACTACACTTCTGACTTGTAAACTTGTCCCGTTTCCCTCTCTCTCGTTCACTTCTTTCCCTCTCTTTTGGTCTCTGTTCCACTTCCCATTATGTCTCTCCTTTTCTTTCTCTCCTTCCCTCACCAAGAGAAAGTGTTCTGTTTTCAGACTGGGCACAGGAAGGCAGTACAGCCCTCTATCCCTATTCACCTCCTCCTCTCCTGCCCTGCCCTCCCTCTATCCCTCCTTCCCTCCCTTCTCTCTCCCACTGTAAGTGAGTGAGTAAAGCAAAGAGGCAGTCATGTTTCAACAGATGGCTGTCCTGATTCAGCCACCACACCACTGTTGGTTCACTGAGAACTCTGTGAGAGAGGGGGAGAGAGAGAGAGGGGGGAGAGAGGGGGGGAGAGAGAGGGGGGGGAGAGAGAGAGGGGGGGGAGAGAGGGGGGGAGAGAGAGGGGGGGAGAGGGAGGGAGGGAGGGAGGGAGGGAGAGAGAGAGAGAGAGAGAGATGTAACTTTGGCTAGAGGGACATTTTTTTCTTCATTTTTAACTCCCCCTCCCCTTTTCCTCCTCGTTTTTCTGTGTGTCTGTCTATATTAGTGTTTTTGTTTCTCCGTACGCCTGAGAGCGTGGTCAGTCAGAGAGAGAGAGAGAGAGGGAGGGAGAAAAAGAGAGGGAGAGAGAGAAGGAGAGGGAGAGAGAAAAAGAGAGGGAGAGAGGAGCAGAGTTAGAGTAAAACAGAGCAGGAAAAGGACAGACAGGAGAAGAGGAGGGAACAGTCCATGGTAATGTGTGCCTGCTCGTCCCAGTCCAGCCCAGTGCAGCGCCCCCTCCTCCTCCAGCTCTACTGGGTCAGTACCCTGGGACAGCACCTGCTCCCCCGACAGACAGACAGACACTCTCAGGACCCGCAGCTGTGTGAGGTACAGTGCTTTGCCCTACTTTTCACTTTGCTGCCTCTCTCTCTCTCTCTCCCCTGTCTCTCTCTCCCCTGTCTCTCTCTCCCCTGTCTCTCTCTACCCTGTCTCTCTCTCCCTCTGTCACTCTCTCTGTCTCTCTGTCGCTCTCTGTCGCTCTCTCCCCTGTCGCTCTCTCCCCTGTCGCTCTCTCCCCTGTCTCTCTCTCCCCTGTCTCTCTCTCCCCTGTCTCTCTCTCCCTCTGTCACTCTCTCTGTCTCTCTGTCTCTCTCTCTCTCTCTGTCTCTCTCTCTCTCTCTCTGTCGCTCTCTCTCTCTCTCTGTCACTCTCTCTGTCTCTCTGTCGCTCTCTCTCTCTGTCGCTCTCTCTCTCTCTCTGTCTCTCTGTCGCTCTCTCTGTCTCTCTGTCGCTCTCTCTGTCTCTCTGCCGCTCTTTCTCTCTCTCTGTCACTCTCTCTGTCTCTCTGTCGCTCTCTCTCTCTCTCTGTCGCTCTCTCTCTCCCTCTGTCACTCTCTCTCTCTCTCTGTCTCTCTGTCGCTCTCTCTGTCTCTCTGCGGCTCTCTCTCTCTCTCTGTCACTCTCTCTGTCGCTATCTCTCTCTCTCTGTCGCTCTCTCTCTCCCTCTGTCACTCTCTCTCCCTCTGTCACTCTCTCTGTCTCTCTGTCACTCTCTCTCTCTCTCTCTCTCTCTCTCTCTCTCTCTCTTTTTGTCTTAAAGGAACATGTTGTTTTAGCTTCATGCCCTCAGTTATTTTCTGGTGCATCTTGTTGAGTTTCCCCTCGTGTTTACTTATCTTTGCTTCCTTGCTGATGAACACGTGGGAGCTTGCTTTTGCTGACTAGGTGCAGTGTTACTGGGGGAAAGGGAGGGATGGTGTTACACCCTGTAGCCTAGCAGGAACAGCCACAGGGAAGGGAAGGGATGGTGTTACACCCTGTAGCCTAGCAGGAACAGCCACAGGGAAGAGAAGAGAAGGGATGGTGTTACACCCTGTAGCCTATCAGGAACAGCCACAGGGAAGTAAAGAGACAGGAAGAGACAGGAAGAGAAGGGATGGTGTTACACCCTGTAGCCTATCAGGAACAGCCACAGGGAAGTAAAGAGAAGAGAAGAGAAGGGATGGTGTTACACCCTGTAGCCTATCAGGAACAGCCACAGGGAAGTAAAGAGACAGGAAGAGACAGGAAGAGACAGGAAGAGACAGGAAGAGACAGGAAGAGACAGGAAGAGAAGAGAAGAGAAGAGAAGGGATGGTGTTGCACCTTGTAGCCTATCAGGAACAGCCACAGGGAAGTAAAGGGACAGGAAGAAAAGAGAAGGGAAGAGAAGAGAAGGGATGGTGTTACACCCTGTAGCCTATCAGGAACAGCCACAGGGAAGTAAAGAGACAGGAAGAGACAGGAAGAGAAGAGAAGAGAAGAGAAGAGAAGGGATTGTGTTGCACCTTGTAGCCTATCAGGAACAGCCACAGGGAAGGAAAGGGACAGGAAGAGAAGAGAAGAGAAGGGACGGTGTTACACCCTGTAGCCTATCAGGAACAGCCACAGGGAAGTAAAGAGACAGGAAGAGACAGGAAGAGACAGGAAGAGAAGGGAAGAGAAGAGAAGGGATGGTGTTACACCCTGTAGCCTATCAGGAACAGCCACAGGGAAGTAAAGGGACAGGAAGGGAAGAGAAGGGAAGAGAAGAGAAGGGAAGAGAAGAGAAGGGATGGTGTTACACCCTGTAGCCTATCAGGAACAGCCACAGGGAAGTAAAGGGACAGGAAGAGAAGAGAAGAGAAGAGAAGAGAAGAGAAGAGAAGAGAAGAGAAGAGAAGAGAAGAGAAGAGAAGAGAAGAGAAGAAGAGAAGAGAGAGAAGAGAAGAGAAGAGAAGAGAAGAGAAGAGAAGAGAAGAGAAGAGAAGAGAAGAGAAGAGAAGAGAAGAGAAGAGAAGAGAAGAGAAGAGAAGGGAAGGGATGGTGTTACACCCTGTAGCCTATCAGGAACAGCCACAGGGAAGTAAAGGGACAGGAAGAGAAGAGAAGAGAAGAGAAGAGAAGAGAAGAGAAGAGAAGAGAAGAGAAGAGAAGAGAAGAGAAGAGAAGAGAAGAGAAGAGAAGAGAAGAGAAGAGAAGAGAAGAGATGGTGTTACACCCTGTAGCCTATCAGGAACAGCCACAGGGAAGTAAAGGGACAGGAAGAGAAGAGAAGAGAAGGGATGGTGTTGCACCTTGTAGCCTATCAGGAACAGCCACAGGGAAGTAAAGGGACAGGAGGAGAAGAGAAGAGAAGAGAAGAGAAGAGAAGAGAAGAGAAGAGAAGAGAAGAGAAGAGAAGAGAAGAGAAGAGAAGAGAAGAGAAGAGAAGAGAAGAGAAGAGAAGAGAAGAGAAGAGAAGAGATGGTGTTACACCCTGTAGCCTATCAGGAACAGCCACAGGGAAGTAAAGAGACAGGAAGAGACAGGAAGAGACAGGAAGAGAAGGGAAGAGAAGAGAAGGGATGGTGTTACACCCTGTAGCCTATCAGGAACAGCCACAGGGAAGTAAAGGGACAGGAAGGGAAGAGAAGGGAAGAGAAGAGAAGGGAAGAGAAGAGAAGGGATGGTGTTACACCCTGTAGCCTATCAGGAACAGCCACAGGGAAGTAAAGGGACAGGAAGAGAAGAGAAGAGAAGAGAAGAGAAGAGAAGAGAAGAGAAGAGAAGAGAAGAGAAGAGAAGAGAAGAGAAGAGAAGAGAAGAGAAGAGAAGAGAAGAGAAGAGAAGAGAAGAGAAGAGAAGAGAAGAGAAGAGAAGAGAAGAGAAGAGAAGAGAAGAGAAGAGAAGGGATGGTGTTACACCCTGTAGCCTATCAGGAACAGCCACAGGGAAGTAAAGGGACAGGAAGAGAAGAGAAGAGAAGAAAAGAGAAGAGAAGAGAAGAGAAGAGAAGAGAAGAGAAGAGAAGAGAAGAGAAGAGAAGAGAAGAGAAGAGAAGAGAAGAGAAGAGAAGAGAAGAGAAGAGAAGAGAAGAGAAGAGAAGAGAAGAGAAGAGAAGGGATGGTGTTACACCCTGTAGCCTATCAGGAACAGCCACAGGGAATTAAAGGGACAGGAAGAGACAGGAAGAGACAGGAAGAGAAGAGAAGAGAAGGGACGGTGTTACACCCTGTAGCCTATCAGGAACAGCCACAGGGAAGTAAAGGGACAGGAAGAGAAGAGAAGAGAAGAGAAGAGAAGAGAAGAGAAGAGAAGAGAAGGGACGGTGTTACACCCTGTAGCCTATCAGGAACAGCCACAGGGAAGTAAAGAGACAGGAAGAGACAGGAAGAGACAGGAAGGGAAGAGAAGAGAAGAGAAGAGAAGAGAAGAGAAGAGAAGGGATTGTGTTGCACCTTGTAGCCTATCAGGAACAGCCACAGGGAAGGAAAGGGACAGGAAGAGAAGAGAAGAGAAGGGACGGTGTTACACCCTGTAGCCTATCAGGAACAGCCACAGGGAAGTAAAGAGACAGGAAGAGACAGGAAGAGAAGGGAAGAGAAGAGAAGGGATGGTGTTACACCCTGTAGCCTATCAGGAACAGCCACAGGGAAGTAAAGGGACAGGAAGGGAAGAGAAGGGAAGAGAAGAGAAGGGAAGAGAAGAGAAGGGATGGTGTTACACCCTGTAGCCTATCAGGAACAGCCACAGGGAAATAAAGAGACAGGAAGAGACAGGAAGAGACAGGAAGAGACAGGACGAGAAGAGAAGAGAAGGGATGGTGTTGCACCCTGTAGCCTATCAGGAACAGCCACAGGGAAGTAAAGAGACAGGAAGAGACAGGAAGAGACAGGAAGAGACAGGACGAGAAGAGAGGAGAAGGGATGGTGTTGCACCTTGTAGCCTATCAGGAACAGCCACAGGGAAGGAAAGGGACAGGAAGAGACAGGAAGAGAAGGGATGGTGTTACACCCTGTAGCCTATCAGGAACAGCCACAGGGAAGGAAAGGGACAGGAAGAGAAGAGAAGAGAAGGGATGGTGTTACACCCTGTAGCCTATCAGGAACAGCCACAGGGAAATAAAGAGACAGGAAGAGACAGGAAGAGAAGAGAAGAGAAGGGAAGAGAAGAGAAGGGATGGTGTTACACCCTGTAGCCTATCAGGAACAGCCACAGGGAAGTAAAGGGACAGGAAGGGAAGAGAAGGGAAGAGAAGAGAAGGGAAGAGAAGAGAAGGGATGGTGTTACACCCTGTAGCCTATCAGGAACAGCCACAGGGAAGTAAAGAGACAGGAAGAGAAGAGAAGGGAAGGGATGGGAGGTCGACTCAAACTGTCATTCCCCATATGCATCAGACTCTGTTTCCTTGATAAGCAACTCTGCAATGCGTTGAGGTACACTTGATGTCTTTTATGTTGCTTGTATAGTTGAACGTGTGTAAATCGTTGTTCTTCAAACAGGAACTTTGATGTGGGGAGTATGGGACGGTGAAGGGCTTTTTGTGGGGAGTATGGGACGGTGAAGTGCTTTTTGTGGGGAGTATGGGACAGTGAAGGGCTTTTTGTGGGGAGTATGGGACGGTGAAGTGCTTTTTTTGTGGGGAGTATGGGACGGTGAAGGGCTTTTTGTGGGGAGTATGGGACGGTGAAGGGCTTTTTGTGGGGAGTATGGGACGGTGAAGGGCTTTTTGTGGGGAGTATGGGACGGTGAAGGGCTTTTTGTGGGGAGTATGGGACGGTGAAGGGCTTTTTGTGGGGAGTATGGGACGGTGAAGGGCTTTTTGTGGGGAGTATGGGACGGTGAAGGGCTTTTTGTGGGGAGTACGGGACGGTGAAGTGCTTTTGTGTGGGGAGTACGGGACGGTGAAGTGCCTTTTGTGGGGAGTATGGGACGGTGAAGTGCCTTTTGTGGGGAGTATGGGACGGTGAAGTGCCTTTTGTGGGGAGTATGGGACGGTGAAGTGCTTTTTGTTATCACACTGTTGATAATTACTCCCGAGTGGCTCAGCGGTCTAAGGCATTGTATCTCAGTGCTAGATGTGTCACTACAGACCCTGGTTTGATCACTGACTGTATCACAACTGTCTGTGATCGGGAGTCCCATAGGGCAGCGCACAACTGGCCCTGCGTTGTCTGGGTTAGGAGAGGGTTTAGCCGGGGTAGGCCATCACTGTAAAATAAGAATTGGTTCACTGACTTGCCTAGTTAAATGAAGGTAAAACATTTTTTTTAATGATTTGTGGCATAGGGTGGTCAAGCAGTCTAAGCAACTGCCTCTGGTACATGTCTATGCTGTCGGCAAAGGTTAGAATCCTGAATCCCTACTGCCTTTTGACATTGCCTCTCTCTCTCTCTCTCTCTCTCTCTGTCTCTCTCTATGTGTTCAATAAAGTGATAAAAGACAAGAAAATAAACATTGATATTATTTTTCCTATAACTTCTGTGACAAAAGGTCTGAGTGACAGGAGTGTTTGTGGTCTCTACCCTGCTATGGTTTAGGATGTTAAGTCGACCACATGCTCTATTGACTTTGGGAATCTGACAACTGTTTCTCAGGTTGTCTCAGGTTGTGTTCGGCCTGGCTATTTATACTGGGTCACTACATTCCCACCATCACACTGACACAGGGGCGGATGCGGCCTGCGGGGCGAGTGGCACAGGCCCAGAGGTTTACCTCACCCGCTGGAATGCAAACACACACTGAACCCACCTCTCACCCTCTGGCTGCCCAGTCAGTCACATACTGATTGTCTGCTCTGGCTGTCTGTGGTCAACGCCGCACAACCACTCAACAGCATGTCTCCCTCACTTACACATTTCACATTTACTTGTTAGTCATTTAGCAGACTCTCTAATCCAGAGCGGTTTACAGTAAGTGCATTCATAATAAGATAGCTAGGTGGGACAACCACATATCACAATTATAGTAAGTACATTGTTCCTCAATAAGTAGCTATCAGTAGAGTCAGAGCTAAAAATGGGGTGGAGGTGGCAGGGACTCTGCTGTCCTAGCACCAGGGGGAAGCTGGTACCACCATTGGGGTGCCAGGACAGAGAAGAGCTTGGACTGTGCTGAGCGAGAGCTGCCTTCTCATAGGGGCAGAACAGAGTGCTCGGGTTGGGGTGTAGGGTTTGAGCCTGAAGGTAGGTGAGGGGCCTCTTGCTGTTCCGTAGGTAAGGACCATGGTGTTCTAGTGGATGCGAGCCTCGACTGGAAGCCAGTGGAGTGGATGGAGGAGTGGGGTGACATGAGAGAACTGGGGAAGGTTGAAAACCAGGCGGGCTGAAGCATTCTGGGTAAGTTGCAGGGGTTTGATGGCACAGGCGGGGAGCCCAGCCAACAGCAAATTGCAGTAGTCCAGACAGGTTGTTGTAGAGCATGAACCTGCAGTACCGAATTACTGCTTTGATGTTTGCAGAGAACTACAGGGTGTTGTACAGGGTCACACCAAGGTTCTTTGCACTCTGGGAGGAGGACACTATGGAGTTGTCAACCGTGATGGAGAGGTCTTTGAGCAGGCCTTCCCCAGGGGGAAGAGCAGCTCCATCTTGTCGAGGTTGAGCTTGAGGTTGTGGGCCGACATCCAAGTTGACATATCTGTCAGGCACGCAGAGATGCGTGTTGCCACCTCAATAATGAATAATGTAGGGTAAGTAACATTATATAAGGTAGCATTGTTTAAAGTGGCTAGTGATATATTTACATCATTTCCCATCAATTCCCATGATTAAAGTGGCTGGAGTAGAGTCAGTGTCATTGACAGTGTGTTGGCAGTAGCCACTCAATGTTAGTGGTGGCTGTTTAACAGTCTGATGGCCTTGAGATAGAAGCTGTTTTTCAGTCTCTCGGTCCCAGCTTTGATGCACCTGTACTGACCTCGCCTTCTGGATGACAGCGGGGTGAACAGGCAGTGGCTCGGGTGGTTGATGTCCTTGATGATCTTTATGGCCTTCCTGTAGCATCGGGTGGTGTAGGTGTCCTGGAGGGCAGGTAGTTTGCCCCCTGTGATGCGTTGTGCAGACCTCACTACCCTCTGGAGAGCCTTACGGTTGAGGGCGGTGCAGTTGCCATACCAGGCGGTGATACAGCCCGCCAGGATGCTCTCGATTGTGCATCTGTAGAAGTTTGTGAGTGCTTTTGGTAACAAGCCGAATTTCTTCAGCCTCCTGAGGTTGAAGAGGCGCTGCTGCGCCTTCTTCATGATGCTGTCTGTGTGGGTGGACCAATTCAGTTTGTCTGTGATGTGTATGCCGAGGAACTTAAAACTTGCTACCCTCTCCACTACTGTTCCATCGATGTGGATAGGGGGTGTTCCCTCTGCTGTTTCCTGAAGTCCACAATCATCTCCTTAGTTTTGTTGACGTTGAGTGTGAGGTTATTTTCCTGACACCACACTCCGAGGGCCCTCACCTCCTCCCTGTAGGCCGTCTCGTCGTTGTTGGTAATCAAGCCTACCACTGTTGTGTCGTCCGCAAACTTGATGATTGAGTTGGAGGCGTGCATGGCCACGCAGTCGTGGGTGAACAGGGAGTACAGGAGAGGGCTCAGAACGCACCCTTGTGGGGCCCCAGTGTTGAGGATCAGCGGGGAGGAGATGTTGTTGCCTACCCTCACCACCTGGGGGCGGCCCGTCAGGAAGTCCAGTACCCAGTTGCACAGGGCGGGGTCGAGACCCAGGGTCTCGAGCTTGATGACGAGCTTGGAGGGTACTATGGTGTTGAATGCCGAGCTGTAGTCGATGAACAGCATTCTCACATAGGTATTCCTCTTGTCCAGATGGGTTAGGGCAGTGTGCAGTGTGGTTGAGATTGCATCGTCTGTGGACCTATTTGGGCGGTAAGCAAATTGGAGTGGGTCAAGGGTGTCAGGTAGGGTGGAGGTGATATGGTCCTTGACTAGTCTCTCAAAGCACTTCATGATGACGGATGTGAGTGCTACGGGCGGTAGTCGTTTAGCTCAGTTACCTTAGCTTTCTTGGGAACAGGAACAATGGTGGCCCTCTTGAAGCATGTGGGAACAGCAGACTGGTATAGGGATTGATTGAATATGTCCGTAAACACACCGGCCAGCTGGTCTGCGCATGCTCTGAGGGCGCGGCTGGGGATGCCGTCTGGGCCTGCAGCCTTGCGAGGGTTAACACGTTTAAATGTCTTACTCACTTCGGCTGCAGTGAAGCACCTGGGTGTAGTTGAGTGTCATCCTCATAGCAATCATAGGAGAGACCATGTAAGGATATGACGTAGCTGAGTGACTTGGTGTATAGAGAGAAGAGGGCCTAGAACTGAGCGGCCTGCCAGTTAGGATACAATCTAAGAGTGTGCAGAGCCTGAGACGCCCAGCCCTGAGAGGGTGGAGAGGAGGATCTGATGGTTCACGGGGTCAAAGGCAGTGGATAGATCTAGGAGGATGAGAACAGAGGAGAGAGGGTCAGCTTTAGCAGTGTGGAGACCCTCCATGACACAGAGGAGAGAGAGTCAGCTTTGGCAGTGTGGAGACCCTCCATGACACAGAGGAGAGAGAGTCAGCTTTGGCAGTGTGGAGACCCTCCATGACACAGAGGAGCGAGAGTCAGCTTTGGCAGTGTGGAGACCCTCCATGACACAGAGGAGAGAGAGTCAGCTTTGGCAGTGTGGAGACCCTCCATGACACAGAGGAGAGAGAGTCAGCTTTGGCAGTGTGGAGACCCTCCATGACACAGAGGAGCGAGAGTCAGCTTTGGCAGTGTGGAGACCCTCCATGACACAGAGGAGAGAGAGTCAGCTTTGGCAGTGTGGAGACCCTCCATGACACAGAGGAGAGAGAGTCAGCTTTGGCAGTGTGGAGACCCTCCATGACACAGAGGAGAGAGAGTCAGCTTTGGCAGTGTGGAGACCCTCCATGACACAGAGGAGAGAGAGTCAGCTTTGGCAGTGTGGAGACCCTCCATGACACAGAGGAGAGAGAGTCAGCTTTGGCAGTGTGGAGAGACTCTCTGACACAGAGGAGACCAGTCTCTGAGTGATACGTCTTGAAGCCTGACTTGTTAGGTTCAAGAAGATCATTCTGAGAGAGATAACGAGAAAGTTGATCAGAGATCGCACGCTCACGTGTTTTAGAAAGAAAAGAAAGAAGAGATACATGTCTATAGTTTTTAACATCTGATGAGTCGAGTGTTGGTTTCTTGAGGAGGGGAGCGAATCAGGCCATTTTGAAGATAGAGGGGACACAGCCCGTGGTCAGGGATGAGTTGATGAGGGAAGTGAGAAATGGGAGATGATCTGGAGAAGGGAGGAGGGGATTGAGTCGAGCGGGCAGCCATGAGACTGGAGAAAGAAGTCAAGGCGTAAGGTAGTTCTGTGTGATTGAGACCAGTGACTCGATAGGCTGAGTGAATGAGTAGTGGATATCATCAACCTTCTTTTCAAAGTGGTTGACAAAGTCATCTGGAGAGAGGGGGAGGTGTGGAAGATTAACGAGGTTGGAGAAGGTGGAAATCATTTCCTAGGGGTAGAGGCAGACGCTTGACATTTAGAGTGATGTAAATTGGCTTTAGCAGCAGATACAGAGGAATAGAAGGTAGAGAGGAGGGAGTTGAAGGATGATAGGTCCTCCGTAAGATTAGTTTTCCTCCATTTCACTCAGCTGCCCACAGCCCTGTCCTGTAAGCTTGGAATGAGTGAGTCATAAGGATGCAGAAAAGGTGGAGAGTAGGGTCGAAGAGGCGGAGACAGGAAGGAGAAGGATTTAGCAGAAGGGAGAGATGATAGGATAGAAGAGGAGAGAGTAGTGGGAGAGAGAAAGCGAAGATTGAGACGGCACATGACCATCTGTGTAGGCGTATGGTAGGCGTATGGCTAGCGTATGGCAGGCGTATGGCTAGCGTATGGCAGGCGTATGGCTAGCGTATGGCAGGCGTATGGCTAGCGTATGGCTGGCGTATGGCTAGCGTATGGCTGGCGTATGGCTATGGCTTTGCGTATGGCAGGGGTATGGCTTGCGTATGGCAGGCGTATGGCTGGCGTATGGCTGGCGTATGGCTGGCGTATGGCTGGCGTATGGCTGGCGTATGGCTGGCATATGGCAGGCGTATGGCTGGCGTATGGCAGGCGTATGGCTAGCGTATGGCTGGCGTATGGCTAGCGTATGGCTGGCGTATGGCAGGCGTATGGCTGGCGTATGGCTGGCGTATGGCTAGCGTATGGCTGGCGTATGGCAGGCGTGGCTAGCGTATGGCAGGCGTATGGCTAGCGTATGGCAGGCATATGGTAGGTGTATAGCTAGCGTATGGCAGGCGTATGGCAGGCATATGGCAGGTGTATAGCTAGCCTATGGCAGGCGTATGGCTAGCGTATGGCAGGCGTATGGCTAGCGTATGGCAGGCATATGGTAGGTGTATAGCTAGCGTATGGCAGGCGTATGGCTAGCATATATGGTAGGTGTATAGCTAGCCTATGGCAGGCGTATGGCTGGCGTATGGCAGGCATATGGTAGGTGTATAGCTAGCGTATGGCAGGCGTATGGCTAGCATATGGTAGGTGTATAGCTAGCCTATGGCAGGCGTATGGCAGGCGTATGGCTGGCGCATGGCTGGCGTATGGCAGACGTATGGCAGGCGTATGGCAGGCGTATGGCTGGCGTATGGCAGGCGTATGGCTAGCGTATGGCAGGCGTATGGCTAGCGTATGGCAGACGTATGGTACGCATATGGCAGACGTATGGCAGGCGTAAGGCTAGTGTATGGCTGGCGTATGGCTAGCGTATGGCAGGGGTATGGCTAGCGTATGGCAGGCGTAAGGCTAGTGTATGGCTGGCGTATGGCTAGCGTATGGCAGGGGTATGGCTAGCGTATGGCAGGCGTATGGCTAGCGTATGGCAGGGGTATGGCTAGCGTATGGCAGGCGTATGGCTGGCGTATGGCTAGCGTATAGCTAGCGTATGGCTGGCGTATGGCTAGCGTATGGCAGGCGTATGGCAGGCGTATAGCTAGCGTATGGCAGGCGTATGGCAGGCGTATGGCAGGCGTATGGCTGGCGCATGGCTGGCGCATGGCTGGCGTATGGCAGGCGTATGGCTGGCGTATGGCTGGCGTATGGTAGGCGTATGGCTGGCGTATGGCTGGCGCATGGCTGGCGCATGGTAGGCGTATGGCAGGCGTATGGCTGGCGTATGGCTGGCGTATGGTAGGCGTATAGCTAGCCTATGGCAGGCGTATGGCTGGCGTATGGTAGGCGTATAGCTAGCCTATGGCAGGCGTATGGCTGGCGTATGGTAGGCGTATAGCTAGCCTATGGCAGGCGTATGGCTGGCGTATGGTAGGCGTATAGCTAGCCTATGGCAGGCGTATGGCAGGCGTATGGTAGGCGTATAGCTAGCCTATGGCAGGCGTATGGCTGGCGTATGGCTGGCGTATGGCAGGCGTATGGCAGGCGTATGGCTAGCGTAGCGTATGGCAGGCGTATGGCTAGCGTATGGCAGGCGTATGGTACGCGTATGGCAGGCGTATGGCTGGCGCATGGCTGGCGCATGGCTGGCGTATGGCAGGCGCATGGCTGGCGTATGGCAGGCGTCATGGCTAGCGTATGGCAGGCGTATGGCTAGCGTATGGCAGGCGTATGGTACGCGTATGGCAGGCGTAAGGCTAGTGTATGGCCATCTCTAGATGTTAAACCACCTCTACATGTTACATCACCTCTACATGTTACACCGTGTTACATCAACTCTACATGTTACACCATGTTACAGCACCTCTACATGTTACAGCACCTCTACATGTTACACCACCTCTACATGTTACATCACCTCTACATGTTACACCATGTTACATCAACTCTACATGTTACATTACCTCTACATGTTACACCATGTTACACCACCTGTACATGTTACACCACCTGTACATGTTACATCACCTCTACATGTAACATCATCTCTACATGTTACACCACCTCTACATGTTACACCATGTTACACCACCTCTACATGTTACACCATGTTACATCACCTCTACACTTTACATCGCCTCTACATGTTACACCACCTCTACATGTTACACCATGTTACACCACCTATACATGTTACATCATGTTACTCCACCTCTACATGTTACACCACCTCTACATGTTACACCACCTCTACATGTTACACCATGTTACACCACCTCTACATGTTACACCACCTCTACATGTTACACCACCTCTACATGTTACACCATGTTACATCACCTCTACACGTTACATCACCTCTACATGTTACATCACCTCTACATGTTACATCACCTCTACATGTTACACCACCTGTACATGTTACACAATGTTACACCACCTCTACATGTTACACCACCTGCACGTGTTACACCACGTTACATCACCTCTACACGTTACATCACCTCTACATGTTACACCACCTGTACATGTTACACAATGTTACACCACCTCTACATGTTACACCACCTCTACATGTTACATCACCTCTACATGTTACATCATGTTACTCCACCTCTACATGTTACACCACCTCTGCATGTTACATCACCTCTGCATGTTACACCACCTCTACATGTTACACCACCTCTACATGTTACAACATTTTACATCACCTCTACATGTTACACCACCTCTACATGTTACACCACCTCTACATGTTACACCATTTTACATCACCTCTACATGTTACACCATGTTACACCACCTCTACATGTTACACCACCTCTACATGTTACACCACCTCTACGTGTTACACCACCTCTACATGTTACACCACCTCTACATGTTACACCACCTCTACATGTTACATCACCTCTACATGTTACACAATGTTACATCACCTCTACATGTTACATCATGTTACTCCACCTCTACATGTTACTCCACCTCTACATTTTACATCACCTCTGCATGTTTCATCACCTCTGCATGTTACATCACCTCTACATGTTACACCACCTCTACATGTTACACCATGTTACGCCACCTGTACATGTTACACCACCTGTACATGTTACACCACCTGTACATGTTACATCACCTCTACATGTTACACCATGTTACACCACCTGTACATGTTACATCACCTCTACATGTTACACCATGTTACACCACCTCTACATGTTACATCACCTCTACATGTTACACAATGTTACATCACCTCTACATGTTACACCACCTCTACATGTTACATCCTGTTACTCCACCTCTACATGTTACACCATGTTACACCACCTCTATATGTTACACCACCTCTACATGTTACACCACCTCTACATGTTACACCACCTCTACATGTTACATCACCTCTACATGTTACACAATGTTACATCACCTCTACATGTTACACCACCTCTACATGTTACATCATGTTACTCCACCTCTACATGTTACTCCACCTCTACATTTTACATCACCTCTGCATGTTACATCACCTCTACATGTTACATCACCTCTGCATGTTACACCACCTCTACATGTTACATCACCTCTACATGTTACACCACCTCTACATGTTACACCACCTGTACATGTTACACCACCTGTACATGTTACATCACCTCTACATGTAACATCATCTCTACATGTTACACCACCTCTGCATGTTACATCACCTCTACATGTTACATCACCTCTACATGTTACATCACCTCTGCATGTTACACCACCTCTACATGTTACATCACCTCTACATGTTACATCACCTCTACATGTTACACCACCTCTACATGTTACACCACCTGTACATGTTACACCACCTGTACATGTTACATCACCTCTACATGTAACATCATCTCTACATGTTACACCACCTCTGCATGTTACACCACCTCTACATGTTACATCACCTCTACATGTTACACCACCTCTACATGTTACACCACCTCTACATGTTACACCACCTCTACATGTTACATCTACATGTTACACCACCTGTACATGTTACATCACCTCTACATGTAACATCATCTCTACATGTTACACCACCTCTACATGTTACACCACCTCTACATGTTACACCACCTCTACATGTTACACCTCACCACCTCTACATGTTACACCACCTCTACATGTTACACCACCTGTACATGTTACACCACCTGTACATGTTACATCACCTCTACATGTAACATCATCTCTACATGTTACATCATGTTACTCCACCTCTACATGTTACATCCTGTTACTCCACCTCTACATGTTACACCATGTTACACCACCTCTACATGTTACACCACCTCTACATGTTACACCACCTCTACATGTTACACCACCTCTACATGTTACACCACCTCTACATGTTACACCACCTCTACATGTTACACCACCTCTGCATGTTACATCACCTCTACATGTTACATCATGTTACTCCACCTCTACATGTTACTCCACCTCTACATTTTACATCACCTCTGCATGTTTCATCACCTCTGCATGTTACATCACCTCTACATGTTACACCACCTCTACATGTTACACCATGTTACGCCACCTGTACATGTTACACCACCTGTACATGTTACATCACCTCTACATGTATCATCATCTCTACATGTTACACCACCTCTACATGTTACACCATGTTACACCACCTCTACATGTTACACCACCTCTACATGTTACACCACCTCTACATGTTACATCACCTCTACATGTTACACCATGTTACACCACCTCTACATGTTACATCACCTCTACATGTTACACAATGTTACATCACCTCTACATGTTACACCACCTCTACATGTTACATCATGTTACTCCACCTCTACATGTTACATCCTGTTACTCCACCTCTACATGTTACACCACCTGTACATGTTACACCACCTGTACATGTTACACCACCTGTACATGTTACATCACTTCTACATGTTACACCATGTTACACCACCTCTACATGTTACATCACCTCTACATGTTACACAATGTTACATCACCTCTACATGTTACACCACCTCTACATGTTACATCCTGTTACTCCACCTCTACATGTTACACCATGTTACACCACCTGTACATGTTACACCACCTGTACATGTTACACCACCTCTACATGTTACACCACCTCTACATGTTACACCACCTCTACATGTTACACCACCTCTACATGTTACACCACCTCTACATGTTACACCACCTGTACATGTTACATCACCTCTACATGTAACATCATCTCTACATGTTACACCACCTCTACATGTTACATCATGTTACTCCACCTCTACATGTTACTCCACCTCTACATTTTACATCACCTCTGCATGTTACATCACCTCTACATGTTACATCACCTCTGCATGTTACACCACCTCTACATGTTACACCACCTCTACATGTTACACCACCTCTACATGTTACACCACCTCTACATGTTACATCACCTCTACATGTTACACAATGTTACATCACCTCTACATGTTACACCACCTCTACATGTTACATCATGTTACTCCACCTCTACATGTTACTCCACCTCTACATTTTACATCACCTCTGCATGTTACATCACCTCTACATGTTACATCACCTCTGCATGTTACACCACCTCTACATGTTACACCACCTCTACATGTTACACCACCTGTACATGTTACATCACCTCTACATGTAACATCATCTCTACATGTTACACCACCTCTGCATGTTACACCACCTCTACATGTTACATCACCTCTACATGTTACACCACCTCTACATGTTACACCACCTGTACATGTTACATCACCTCTACATGTTACATCACCTCTACATGTTACACCACCTCTACATGTTACACCACCTCTACATGTTACACCACCTCTACATGTTACACCACCTCTACATGTTACACCACCTCTACATGTTACACCACCTCTACATGTTACACCACCTGTACATGTTACACCACCTGTACATGTTACATCACCTCTACATGTAACATCATCTCTACATGTTACATCACCTCTATATGTTACACCACCTCTACATGTTACACCACCTCTACATGTTACAGCACCTCTACATGTTACACCACCTCTACATGTTACACCACCTCTACATGTTACATCACCTCTACATGTTACACCACCTCTACATGTTACATCACCTCTAGATGGTTAATGTACTTCCTTCATGTATCACTTACTCTCTTTCATCTTGGAAATTCATTAGATTTTCTTTCTCCACATCAAAGTAACTCGATAAAATCTATATTCTCTGTGATTGGATTTAAAGTGAGCATGTCGAGCTGTTAAGGATGAATTCAGCTTATATTCTCTACCCCTTCAGTGGAATGAAACAGCCTTGTAGTTTGGTCCTATTCTTCTAACCTGGCACTGTTTACAGCATGTTGCTATAGGTGAGTCTGTCTATGTACCATAATCCTGCACCGATATGAATGTATCTTTATGCTTGTAGTTTTTAAAGATCGAAACCATAAGATCGAAAGATCGATATTATGGTATGGACTGTGAGGGAGATTGTGTGTTTGGTTCCCCATGTTAAGATCTCTGTTCTCCTTCTCTCTATTAATATCCAGAGGTCAGGGGTCAAACTGTTGGAGCAGAATGTTTTTGAACACATCAGGTGGAGGTTTACAGTATGTGTAGAACGTGCTCCTGTTCTCTGTTTTATGTGCCATCGACGTGCCCTGGAATACTGTAACTGTTTGGTGCTGGTGCTGGTGCTGGTGCATGCCACCTTGTGCGTCTGTTTGTCCGTTACTTTTCAGTGATCAGCAGTATGTGTGGGTTGACTAAGTGGAGGTAGCCTTGCGGTTAAGAGCATTGGGCTATTAACAGAAAAGTTTCTGGTTCGAATCCCTGAGCCGACTAGGTGAAAAATCTGCCAATGTGCCCTTGAGGCAAGGCAATTACACCTAATTGCGCCTGTATGTCGCTTTAGATAAGAATGTGTAAAAAAAAATTTAAAAAAAATCTAGATTCTGTTTCTTGTGTAAAAGTTATAAACATCTACTTATTCCAGCCCAGATGTGAGCCATTGATTAATGGAACCCACAGAACATCAGGGGGAATAGTGGAACCCACAGAACATCAAGGAGAATAGTGGAACCCACAGAACATCAGGGGGAATAGTGGAACCCACAGAACATCAGGGGGAATAGTGGAACCCACAGAACATCAATGAGAATAGTGGAACCCAAAGAACATCAGGGGGAATAGTGGAACTCACAGAACATCAAGGGGAATAGTGGAACCCACAGAAAATCTTGCAAAGCACTGCTCTCCCCTCTTCCGGTTTGAACTTCGATCTCACACCGGTCTGTAGTACACACACGCGCACGCGCACACACACACACACACACACACACACACACACACACACACACACACACACACAGAAGCACACGATACAGAAACTTATACGAATATGAAGAGTTTGGCCAAGGGATCTGTGTTGGTTTTGATAGCCCAGCTCCTTTGCGGCAGAGCTGTGCTCCTTGGACGAAACCCTAAATGGGGTTAACCCTTTTTTGCCCATGTGATTCACACTACTCAGGGTAAGCTTGTGCTGAACACAGTCATGCTGCTGGTTCCTTCTCTGTTTCCCAGTTAAACCAGCCTTGGCTGTGCACACACAAATATCACACACACAGAGGGACCAAAGTGGGCAGACATAGAGGCCCCAGTGCTCTCCTGTAGAGGGAACAGACACAGAGGTCCCAGTGCTCTCATGTAGAGGGAACAGACACAGAGGCCCCAGTGCTCTCATGTAGAGGGAACAGACACAGAGGTCCCAGTGCTCTCATGTAGAGGGAACAGACACAGAGGTCCCAGTGCTCTCATGTAGAGGGAACAGACACAGAGGCCCCAGTGCTCTCATGTAGACGGAACAGACACAGAGGTCCCAGTGCTCTCATGTAGAGGGAACAGCGGATCAGAAGGAATACAGCCAGCTAAAGCTAAAGCACTGTGAATATTTCATGAGGCCGCCCTGGCCCGGCAGAGCTGGAGCGCAGTCTGAGTGATGTAATCGTGCCAGTCATTAGTACTGGGTAGTTTTTGGCTTAGGAACAGAAATCAGTGTACTTTAGAAGCAAGGGGAACAAGGAGCCATCCTAACTGTATGTGACACAGAAAAAAATGAGAATTAGACTGAGGCAGAGAGTGGAGGAGAGAGGGGGAAAGAGGAGGAGGAGCAAGAGAGGGGGGAGGAGGAGAGGGAGGGAAGACTTGGGAGAGAGAAATGGAGAGAGAGAGAGTAGAGACAAGTGGTCTCACAGTATGTCCCCAATATCCTCACCTCTGTCTACCTGCAGGCCCTCCCCTTCTCCCCTCTTCTCACCCTCCATCCCCTCTCAACTCCACCTCTCCTCTCCTCTCAGCACCATCTCTTCCCATCTCCTCCCCCTCCCTCCCCTCTCAGCACCATCTCTTCCCCCTTCTCCTCTTCTCCAATCCCACCTCACCCTCTCCCCACTCAGCATCATATCTTCCCCCTTCTCTTCCCTCCCCTCCCTCCCCTCTCAGCATCATCTCTTTCCCCTTCTCTTCCCTCCCCTCCCTATCCTCTCAGCATCATCTCTTTCCCCTTCTCTTCCCTCCCCCCTCCCTCTCCTCTCAGCATCATCTCTTTCCCCTTCTCTTCCCTCCCCTCCCTATCCTCTCAGCATCATCTCTTTCCCCTTCTCTTCCCTCCCCCTCCCTATCCTCTCAGCATCATCTCTTTCCCTTTCTCTTCCCTCCCCCCTCCCTCTCCTCTCAGCATCATCTCTTTCCCCTTCTCTTCCCTCCCCCTCCCTCCCCTCTCAGCTCCATAGAGTGTGTACTCTGAGATGATGAGCTGGTAACTGTTGTTTCAGTACGGACTGATACGCTGTGTGTGTGTGTGTTGTGGATGTTCACGTGTATCAGAGTGTCAGCTGGAATCTGTTCAGAATCCATCCGCTGTGTGAGTGTTTAAACACGGTGCTCGTTTAGAGAGAGGCCGGGGTCGAGAGGAACAACCCTGTTGTGACATTCACACCACACAAGCCACAAGAGATGCTGCAACACCGTCCTACCACCAATGACAAAACACAGCAACGGCTACTGTATGTCTCCTGCTGGCGCTCTAGCTTTCCTCAACGTTACTACACAGCACTCTAGAGGACTCTGCTTTTAACTCCACCAAAGGATTCAGTGGGTTTTCTTGATATTCTTTCCTCTGTCTTATTCCTCCCTGTGAGATGACTTAGAGCAGTTCAAGTGACGAGGGGGAAGCGAGGCAGAACAGATTGGGTTTGATCCGGATTTAAACTTCTGTTCCAAATAAGGGTGACTTCCTGGATTTGTCTTGGAAAAGCACCTTGACATTGTTAGAGGCAAATGAAGTGTGGAGGGGAGCTGTTTTTGTTCTTCATTTCCCTAGGGTCGTTCTGAAAGTGCACAACAGGTAGACTCTCAATCCACAACCCAGCGATGCACCCCAGATGTATTGCAAGTGTGTGTGTGTGTGTGTGTGTGTGTGTGAAGCTGTGTGTAGGTGTGTGTGTGTAGGTGTGTGTGTGAAGCTGTGTGTGTGTGTGTGTGTGTGTGTAGGTGTGTGTGTGTGTGTGTAGGTGTGTGTGTGAAGCTGTGTGTGTGTGAAGCTGTGTGTGTAAACCACGCTGTGCTGTCAGCTTCTCTGAAATGGTTATGTTCTATCTGACTCATCACATACATTGCTGTTACTCATTCATCAAGTTTGCAGACGACACAACAGCGGTAGGCCTGAATATCAACGATGTCGAGAGAGCCTACAGGGAGGAGGTGAGGGCCCTGGAAAACAGGAAGGAAAAGGAAAAGAACCTCTCCCTCAACATCAACAAAACCAAGGAGCTGATCGTAGACTAAATGAGACATCAGAGGGAGTATGCCCCCAATCCACATCGACGGGACCACAGTGGAGAAGGTTCTCGGCGTACACATCACTGATGATCTGAAATGGTCCACCCACACAGACAGTGTGGTGAAGAAGGCGCAACAGCTCCTCGTTTTATCCATTTCATATACATATACTGTATTCTAGTCAAGGCCTATCCTATTGAACTATTTCTGTACAGATGCTTTTCTTCAGATATACCACATATTATATCCATATACTGTCAATATTGTCTATATATCCCATCACATACATACAGTATATAGAGTATACAGAGGGCATTCAGGAAGGTATTCACATACCTTGACGTTTTCCACATTTTGTTATGGTAGAACCTTATTCTAAATTTCAATCATTTTTTACCCTCATCAATCTACACACAGTAATGATGAAACAAAAAATGTTTTTTTATACATTTTAGTGAATTTATAAAAATAGAAAAAACTGAAATATCACATTGACCTAACTGTTCAGATCTTTTACTCAGTACCTTGTTGAATCACCTTTGGCAGCGAGTACAGCCTCGAGTGTTCTTGGGTAAGATGCTACAAGCTTGGAACACCTGTATTTGGGGAGTTTCTCCCATTCTTCTCTGCAGATCATCTCAAGCTCTGTCAGGTTGGATGGGGAGCGTAACTACACCGCTATTTTTAGGTCTCTCCTGAGCTGTTTGATTGGGTTAAAGTCCGGGCTCTGGCTGGGCCGCTCAAGAACATTTAGAGAGTTGTCCTGAAGGCACTACTGGGTTGCCTTGGCTGTGTGCTTAGGGTCGTTGGAAGGTGAACCTTCACCCCAGTCGGAGGTCTTGAGCGCTCTGGAGCAAGGATCTCTCTGTACTTTGCGGCGTTCATCTTTCCCTTGATCTTGACCAGTCTCTCAGTCTGTGCCGCTGAATAACATCCCCACAGCATGATGCCGCCACCACCATGCTTCACCGTAGGGATGGTTCCAGGTTTCCTCCAGACGTGATACTTGGCATTCAGGCCAGAGTTCAATCTTGGTTTCGTCAGACCAGAGAATCTTGTTTCTCATGGTCAGAGAGTCCATTAGGTGCCCCAAGAGGGCTGTCATGTGCCTTTACCGAGGAGTGGCTTCCGTTTGGCCACTCTACCATAAAGGCCTGATAGGTGGAATGCTGAAGAGATGGTTGTCCTTCTGGAAGATTCTCCCATCGCCACAGAGGAACTCTGGAGCTCTGTCTGATTGACCACTGAGTTCTTGGTCACCTCATTGACCAAGGCCCTTCTCCTCCAATTGCTCAGTTTGGCTGGGCAGCCAGCTCTGGGAAGAGTCTTGTTGGTTCCAAAGTTCTTCCATTTAAGAATGATGGAGGAAACTGTGTTCTTGGGGACCTTCAATACAGAATACATTTTTGTCTCTGAGCTCTACGGACAACTCCTTCAACCTCATGGCTTGGTTTTTGCTCTGACATGCACTGTCAACTGTGGGACCTTATACAGACAGGTGTGTGCCTTTCCAAATCATGTCCAATCAATTGAATTTATCACAGGTTGGAATCCAATCAAGTTGTAAGAAACATCACAGGATTGATCAATGGAAAAAGGATGCACTTGAGCTAAATTCCGAGTCTTAACAAAATGTGGAAAAAGTCAAAGTGACTGTATACTTTCCGAATGCACTGTGTGTGTGTGTGTGTGTGTGTGTGTGTGTGTGTGTGTGTGTGAGAGCGTGTGTGTGTGTGTGTGTGTGTGTGTGTGTGTGTGTGTGTGTGTGTGTTTCAGCGGGATGTTATTCAGCTGCACGGACTGAGAGGCTAGTCAAGATCAAGGAAAGATGAACGGCGCAAAGTACAGATAGATCCTTGATGAAAACCTGCTCCAGAGCGCTCAATATATATATTCACACACACACATTGCAGTTCAAAAGTTTGGGGTCACTTAGAAATGTTCTTGTTTTTGAAAGAAAAGCACATTTTCGGTCCATTAAAATAACATGAAATTGATCAGGAATACATTGTAGACATTGTTAATGTTGTCAATGACTGTTGTAGCTGGAAATGGCAGATTTTTTAATGGAACATCTACATAGGTGGACAGAGGCCCATTATCAGTAACCATCATTCCTGTGTTCCAATGGCACGTTGTGTTAGCTAATCCAAGTTTGTCATTTTAAAAGGCTAATTGACCATTAGAAAACCTGTTTGCAAATATATTAGCACAGCTGAAAACTGTTGTTATGGTTAAAGAAGCTATAAAATTGGCCTTCTTTAGACTAGTTGAGTATCTGGACCATCATATTTAGCATCAGGTTTGATTACAGGCCAGAAACAAAGAACTTTCTTCTGAAACTCGTCAGTCTATTCTTGTTCCGAGAAATGAAGGCTATTCCATGCGAGAACTTGCCAAGAAACTGAAGACAACGCACAACGCTGTGTACTACTCCCTTCACAGACCAGAGCAAACTGGCCCTAACCAGAATAGAAAGAGGAGTGGGAGGCCCCGGTGCACAACTGAGCAAGAGGACAAGTACATTAGAGTGTCTAGGTTGAAAAACAGATGCATTGCAAGTCCTCAACTGGCAGCTTCATTAAATAGTACCTTGCTGGCCTTCTAGGCAGAGTTCCTCTGTCCAGTGTCTGTGTTCTTTTTCCCATCGTAATATTTTATTTTTATTGGACAGTCTGAGATATGGATTTTTCTTTGCAACTCTGCCTAGAAGAGGAGTCGCCTCTTCACAATCTACAGGCTCTTGCGGTCACCAAGGAAGTCTATGCTATCATTAGTGTTTTACAGGCAGGCAGTCAGTCAGTGTTGAGCAATGTTATCAGATAGTGTAAAGTTGCTCACTGTACACCTTAAACTGAGTTGATAGATGCTCAGTGATAAATGCTCAGTGGTGAGACTAATAACATAAAATAATAAGCATTGGGACCTTTTTGCCCTAACGTTACATTTGTCTCTGCATCTGTGGATAAAATATAAGTCCTTGACGACTACATCATATCAGATAAACATTTGACAAATTCCTCCCCCATATTAATGTCAGGAGATCAAGTGTGTAAACTGTGTGCGTGTCAGAAATGTGTCACCAAACTGATAGAATTTGAAGTAAAAATGTCAAATGTAAGGCAGACGTTGTACATGTCCCCAACCGATTCGTTTTTTTTTGTTCGTTTATTTGCATTGTTTGTAACTTATTATTTTACTTATTTTGTACATAATGTTGCCGCTACCGTCACATGACTGAAAATAATGTCTGGATATCAGGACTGCGATTACTGACCACATCCTTCTTTTCCTTTAACGAGTCTGACGAGCACGACGCAAACAATATACTGCATTCTCTCGAACAGGCCCAGATCCCTGTGATCGCCATCATTTGTGTGAAGAAGGGGCCAGAGGGCAGGCTGCCTTCCGAGAATTAGTAGGCGATCAAATAAACCCCCACTTCCTTCCATTCTGCTAGCAAACGTGCAATCTTTGGACAATAAAATAGATGACCTACGCAGAAGATTAAACTACCAACGGGACATTCAAAACTGTAATATCTTATGCTTCACGGAGTCGTGGCTGAACGACGACACAATCAACATACAGCTGGCTGGTTATATGCTGTACTGGCAGGATAGAACAGTGGCGTCTGGTAAGACAAGGGGCGGAGGACAATGTATTTTTGTAAATAACAGCTGGTGCACGGTATCTAAGGACGTTTCAAGCTATTGCTCGCCTGAGGTAGAGTATCTCATGATAAGATGTAGACCCAACTATCTACCTGGAGAGTTTTATCTGTAGCTGTTTACATGCCACCACGGTCAGAGGCTGACACTAAGGCAGCATTGAATGAGCTGTATTCCACCATAACCAAACAAGAAAACGCTCACCCAGAGGTGGCGCTCCTAGTAGCCAGGGATTTTAATGCAGGAAAACTTAAATCCATTTTACCAAATTCCTATCAGCATGTTAAATGTGCAATCATAGGGAACCATCTTTACTCCACACACAGAGACACATACAAAGCTCTCCCTCGCCCTACATTTGTCAAATAATTCTATCCTCCTGATTCCTGCATACAAGCAAACATTTAAGCAGGAATACCATTGACTAGATCAATAAAAAAGTGGTCAGATGAAGCAGATGCTAAGCTACAGGTCTGTTTTGCAGCACAGACTGGAACATGTTCCGGGATTCCTCCGATGGCATTGAGGAGTACAGCACATCAGTCATTGGCTTCATCAATAAGTGCATCGATGACGTCGTCCCCAAAGTGACCATATGTACGTACCCCAACTAGAAGCCATGGATAACAGGCAACATCAGCACTGAGCTAAAGGCTAGAGCTGCAGCTTTTAAGGAGGGGGACTCGAACCATCAAACAGGCAAAGCATCAATACAGGACCAAGATTGAATCGTACTACACGTGCTCTGACGCTCGTCGGATGTGGCAGGGCTTGCAACCATTACAGACTACAAAGGGAAGCACAGCCGAGAGCTACCAGACGAGCTAAACTACTTCTATGCTCACTTCGAGGCAAATAACACTGAAACATGCATGAGAGCACCAGCATGAGAAACAGCTTTTACCGCCAAGCCATAAGACTCCTGAACACCTAATCAAATGACTACCTAGACTATTTGCATTGCACACACACACCCCTCCCCCTTTTACACCACTGCTCCTCTCTGTTGTCATCTATGCATAGTCCCTTTAATACCTCTACCTACATGTACATATTACCTCAACTAACCGGTGCCCCCTCACATTGACTCTGTACCGGTACCGCCCAGTATATAGTCTCATATTACATCAACTAACCGGTGCCCCCTCACATTGACTCTGTATCGGTACCCCCCAGTATATAGTCTCATATTACATCAACTAACCTGTGCCCCCTCACATTGACTCTGTACTGGTACCCCCAGTATATAGTCTCATATTACATCAACTAACCGGTGCCCCCTCACATTGACACTGTACTGGTACCCCACTGTATATAGTCTCATATTACATCAACTAACCTGTGCCCCCTCACATTGACTCTGTACTGGTACCCCCAGTATATAGTCTCATATTACATCAACTAACCTGTGCCCCCTCACATTGACACTGTACTGGTACCCCACTGTATATAGTCTCATATTACATCAACTAACCTGTGCCCCCTCACATTGACTCTGTATCGGTACCCCCCAGTATATAGTCTCATATTACATCAACTAACCTGTGCCCCCTCACATTGACACTGTACTGGTACCCCACTGTATATAGTCTCATATTACATCAACTAACCTGTGCCCCCTCACATTGACTCTGTACTGGTACCCCCAGTATATAGTCTCATATTACATCAACTAACCGGTGCCCCCTCACATTGACACTGTACTGGTACCCCACTGTATATAGTCTCATATTACATCAACTAACCTGTGCCCCCTCACATTGACACTGTACTGGTACCCCACTGTATATAGTCTCATATTACATCAACTAACCTGTGCCCCCTCACATTGACACTGTACTGGTACCCCACTGTATATATACTCGCTATTTTTATTTTACTGCTGCTCATTAATTACTTGCTACTATATTTCTTATCTGTAATTTTTTTAAGCGCATTGTTGGTTAGGAGATCATAAGTCAGCATTTCACCATAAGGTGAACAACTGTTGTATTCAGCATTTCACTGTAAGGTGAACACCTGTTGTATTCAGCATTTCACTGTAAGGTCAACACCTGTTGTATTCAGCATTTCACTGTAAGGTCAACACCTGTTGTATTCGGAGCTTGTGACTAATACAATTTGATTTGATAAGTGATTAGATCAACTGCTTGCTTGGCACTGAGTGTTTCAAGCCTCTCTCTCTCTCTCTCTCTCTCTCTCTCTCTCTCTCTCTCTCTCTCAGTACCTAACCCCCATACATACATCCACCACCCTAACATCCATACACACCACTACCACCACCCATACACACCTCCACCTGAGACTCACACTTCACCTTCAACTCTAGTCCCTTCCCATCCCTTTTTCACTTTCACCCTGTAAAGCCTTTTTAAATCACTCAAAACATTCAGCCTCTGTTCCCTTACCGCACGCTCAGCAAATACTCTCCAGACCTCCCACTGCTGCCCCCCGACCTCTGGTCTGGGCTGGGGCTGCTGCAGTAGGGATGTGGAGGTTATAGCCCTGTATCATAGTTCTGGATTAGACAGGGTTTCCTCTGTAGAGATCGAGAGAGAGGGTGTGTCGAGAAGGAAAGAGAGAGAGAGAGAGAGGAAGGAAGGAGAGAGATAGGAAGAAGGGAGAGAGAGAGAGGGTGTGTCGAAGGAAAGAGAGAGAGAGAGGAAGGAGAGAGATACGAAGAAGGGAGAGAGAGGGGTGTGTCAAAGGAGAGAGAGAGAAAGGAGAGAGATACGAAGAAGGGAGAGAGAGAGGGTGTGTCAAAGGAAAGAGAGGGGAAGGAGAGAGATAGGAAGAAGGGAGAGAGAGAGGGTGTGTCAAAGGAAAGAGAGAGAGGAAGGAGAGAGATAGGAAGAAGGGAGAGAGAGAGGGTGTGTCGAAGGAAAGAGAGAGAGAGGAAGGAGAGATACGAAGAAGGGAGAGAGAGAGGGGGTGTCAAAGGAAAGAGAGAGAGAGGAAGGAGAGATACGAAGAAGGGAGAGAGAGAGGGGGTGTCAAAGGAAAGAGAGAGAGGAAGGAGAGATAGGGAGAGGGGGGTGTGTTGAAGGAAAGAGAGAGAGAGGAAGGAGAGAGATACGAAGAAGGGAGAGAGAGAGGGTGTGTCAAAGGAAAGAGAGAGAGGAAGGAGAGAGATAGGAAGAAGGGAGAGGGGGGTGTGTTGGAAAGAGAGAGAGAGAGAAGGAGAGAGGAAGGGAGAGAGAGAGGAAGGAAAGAGGAGAGGAAGGAGAGAGATAGGGAGAGAGGGGGTGTGTTGAAGGAAAGAGAGAGAGAGGAAGGAGAGATAGGAAGAAGGGGGAGGGAGAGAGGAAGGAGAGAGATAGGGAGAGAGAGAGAGGAAGAAGGGGGAGGGAGAGAAAGTGAGAGTAGAGAGAGAAAGAGAGGAGAGAAAGAAGAGGACGATGAGGAGAGGAGAGAAAGAGAGGAGACGAGAGAAAGAGAGGAGAGGAGAGATAAGGGTCACGGAGTGCACCTCCACACTGCTCTGGAGCGCGAGCTTTCAGTACACATATGCCTCTTCACTCCCTCTATCAATTCAATTTCAATTCAAGGGGATTTATTGGGAAACATATGTTTACATTGCCAAAGCAAGGGAAATAGATAATAAAGAAAAGTGAAATAAAAAATAAAAAATTAACAGTGAACATTACACAAAAGTTCCAAAAGAATAAAGACATTTCAAATGTCATATTTTGTATATAGTGTTGTTATGATGTGCAAATAGTTCAAGTACAAAAGGGAAAATAACTGAACATAAATATGGGTTGTTTTTACAATGGTGTTTGTTCTTCACCCTTTTCTTGTGGCAGCAGGTCACACATTTTGCTGCTGTGATGCACACTGTGATATTTCACCCAGTAGATATGAGTGTTTATCAAAATTGGGCTTGTTTTCAAAATCTTTGTGGATCAGTGTAATCTAAGGGAAATATGTGTCTCTAATATGGTCATACATTTGGCAGGCGGTTAGGAGGTGCAATTCAGTTTCCACCTCATTTTGTGGGCAGTGTGCACATAGCCTGTCTTCTCTTGAGCGTCAGGTCTGCCTACGGCAGCCTTTCTCAACAGCAAGGCTATGCTCACTGAGTTTGCACATCGTCAAAGATTTCCACAGTTGTCATGACTGTCCTGATCAGGTCAGGTTACAGGAGACCACAACCCTACAGATTATCTCTCAACCCCAACAGAGGAGGAGAGATCTAGGGGTCTGAAGATGTGGGGGGGTTTCTGACCCCTCACGCCCCTGGTAAATCTCAGGCCACAGACAAATTCCTTTTGTTCTGTTACTATGGAGAACCAGCCTCAGAACATTAAACATGAAATAAAGGGACTTTGGAACAATGGTTTCCGTCAGCCACAATGGTGGTCATGACGATAGATGGAATATGAACATGTATGTCATTTTTGTTTTGTTATTAAAAGGTTAATAGATGACGTTGTTATGAAAACATTGTAACGTTAGGAGTTTTCCTAGTATATGTTTGATGTTTATACATTGTACATTGTGTGGAAAATGTCCAAATCAAAGAGAATGTTTTGGTAAAGATGAAATGTGAAGTTAGTTGTCTAAAATTGGATTCGAGTCAAATCTAGACCTTGCTCTTAACTTGGTACGCCCAGAGAATTGCCCTAAAGGCGGGTACGCCCACTTCTGACCCGAGGGTATAAAACCTGTGAGTAAAGAATTTACAGATAAGACTACGTGACCCAAGCTGCAGCCGAGGTCTAAAAAGTAAACGAACCCAAAATGCAACACAAGTTTGAAGACAAATAAATATTTTTCTACCCAAGCTACGGATGAGCAGCTGTGTCTAAGCGGGTGAATTCAGGTCGAACCACCTAGCCTCCACTCCCCATCGAATCGTGGTATCTACACTGTTTCATTCCTACGCTGTGAGCTCTGAGCTACAGAGCTGTCTGTCCTCAGAAGAGACCTTCCAGAGCAAGGGCGAGGGAACAGACTCGGAAGCCAAAAGGACACTGACATCGTGAGGACGACGAGAGAGTTGCGCCGGAGAAGTGCGTCATTGAGCAGCCTGGACGGTCCTCACGGAGAATCCACAGAGACCTTCCCCACATAATTACATCATTATATTCTGACCCATAAGAGGGGCAGTTTGGGGCAAGGCTAGGGTTAGAATAAGCATAGCTGACAAATTCACCCAAATGTATATTTATCTCGTGTACTTTCTCTTTTTCTCTCTCTCTTAAACCCCCATTGTGGGTAACACGTACCATAGTGTGTTGGCCCGTTATACTAAGTTCTAATCAATAGCCTGGAATGTGTTTTTGTGTATGTATATCTTTAATCATCATTTTAGCTTTCTAGTAAATAAATACTCAACTAAGATTGGTGTGGTCTGAACTCATTGGTGAGACCCGGGTCTGAACTCATTGGTGAGACCCGGGTCTGAACTCATTGGTGAGACCCGGATCCGTGCAGATTCCCGGATTATGTGATGTTCAGAACGAGACTGTGGAGGTAAATGATTAATTAGCAGCTGTTGTAAAATCGCTATTCTGATATTCTTTGAGTTAATTTGGGAAATAGAAACTCAATAAAACTAATTTTCCTATGGTGCCCCAGGTTAATGAGTTAATAATTGCTTGATTCAGTTAATCATGCAATTAGAAACCTTTAATCATTCGATGAGCAACAGTCGTCACATTAACTAATACACCGTCACGACACAGTGGTCAAGTATTCTGCCACTGTGTACTCTCTGTTTAGTGCCAAATAGGACCAGCTTGCTTAGGGGACACTTCTCCAGGTTCATCTCTCATTTGATGGCTTTATTTTGGAAGGTTTGGGAATCGATCCTTTTAGGTGGTTGTAGAATTGAACGGTTTGGGAATCGATCCTTTTAGGTGGTTGTAGAATTCAACGGTTTGGGAATCGATCCTTTTAGGTGGTTGTAGAATTGAACGGTTTGGGAATCGATCCTTTTAGGTGGTTGTAGAATTGAACGGTTTGGGAATCGATCCTTTTAGGTGGTTGTAGAATTGAACGGTTTGGGAATCGATCCTTTTAGGTGGTTGTAGAATTGAACGGTTTGGGAATCGATCCTTTTAGGTGGTTGTAGAATTGAACGGTTTGGGAATCGATCATTTTAGGTGGTTGTAGAATTGAACGGTTTGGGAATCGATCCTTTTAGGTGGTTGTAGAATTGAACGGTTTGGGAATCGATCCTTTTAGGTGGTTGTAGAATTGAATGGTTTGGGAATCGATCCTTTTAGGTGGTTGTAGAATTGAACGGTTTGGGAATCGATCCTTTTAGGTGGTTGTAGAATTGAACGGTTTGGGAATCGATCCTTTTAGGTGGTTGTAGAATTGAACGGTTTGGGAATCGATCCTTTTAGGTGGTTGTAGAATTGAACGGTTTGGGAATCGATCCTTTTAGGTGGTTGAAGAATTGAACGGTTTGGGAATCGATCCTTTTAGGTGGTTGTAGAATTGAACGGTTTGGGAATCGATCCTTTTAGGTGGTTGTAGAATTGAACGGTTTGGGAATCGATCCTTTTAGGTGGTTGTAGAATTCAACGGTTTGGGAATCGATCCTTTTAGGTGGTTGTAGAATTGAACGGTTTGGGAATCGATCCTTTTAGGTGGTTGTAGAATTGAACGGTTTGGGAATCGATCCTTTTAGGTGGTTGTAGAATTGAACGGTTTGGGAATCGATCCTTTTAGGTGGTTGTAGAATTGAAAGTTTATTTTCTGGATTTGGATAATTAGCAGGTATCGGCCTAATTCTGCTCTGCTTTATTTGGTGTTTTACGTTGTAGATGGAGGATATTTTTGACATAATTCTGCATTCAGAGTCTCAATTTGGTGTTTGTCCCATTTTGTGAATTCTTGGTTGGTGAGTGAACCCCAGACCTCACAACCATAAGAGGGCATTGGTTCCTATAACAGATTCAAGTATTTTTTGCCAGATTCTAATTGGTATGTCGAATTTTATGTTCCTTTTGATGGCATAGAAGGCCCTTCTTGCCTTGTCTCAGATCGTTCACAGCTTTGTGTAAGTTACCTGTGGCACTGATGTTTAGGCCGAGGTAGGTATAGTTGTTTGTATGGTCTAGGGCAATGGATGGGGTTTGCATTTGTGGTCCTTGCTACTGGACCTTTTTTGGAACACCATTATTTTTGTCTTACTGAGATTTACTGTCTGGACCCAGGTCTGACAGAATCTGTACAGAAGGTGCTGGCTAGCGGAGTAGAAAACTTGAAAATGAAAGAGAGCCGCACACTCTAGGAGCTCAGATGCAAAAGTGTAATTACCAACGTTTCGACAGCCAAGCTGTCTTCACCAGGGTATCAGGGTTTGCCAATTTTAACCACACACTTGTTGTTTGTGTTCGTGGATTTTACAATGTCGTATGTATTTCCCCCATGACCACTTTCCATCAATTTGTATAGCAGACCCTCATGCTAAATTGAGGCAAAAGCTTTTTTGAAATCAACAAAGCATGAGAAGACTTTTCCTTTGTTTTGTTTGTTTCTTTGTCAATGAGGGGGCGCAGGGTGAATACGTGGTCTGTCGTACGGTAATTTGATAAAAAGCCAGTTTGCTCAGTACATTGATTTCACTGAGGAAATGTACTTATCTGCTGTTAATGATAATGCAGAGTTTTTCCTAAGGTTGCTGTTGACACATATCCCATTGTAGTTATTGGGGCCAATTTGTCTCCACTTTTGTGGATTGGGGTGATCAGTCCTTCGTTTGCAAATATTGGGGAAGATGCCAGAGCTAAGAATGATGTTAAAGAGTTTATGCATAGCCAATTTGAATTTGTGGTCTGTATATTTTATTATTTCATTTAGAACACCTTCAACACCTGTAGTTCATTCAATGAATTTGGAGAATCCAGTGGGCTCTGGTAGTCTCTTTATTACAGGGCCAAAAAGATTGGAGAATTGGTTTATCCATACATCTCCATTTTGGTTAAATAACTCTTCGAGGTGTTGTTTGTTTATTGTTTTCCAATTTTCCCAGAAGTGGTTAGAGTCTATGGATTCTTCACTTACATTGAGCTGATTTCTGATGTGCTGATTTCTGATGTGCTTTTTCCATAGTGCATTTCTATATTTTTTTTGTGATTCACCATAGTTAAAAGGTGTAGGCTCAGGGTTTCTGCGTCTCTATGTTTTTGGTTGGATAGATTTCTCAATTTATTTCTTAGGTTTTTGCATTCTTCATCAAACCATTTGTCTTTGTTGTTAATTTTCTTAGGTTTTGTGCTTGACATTTTTAGATTTGATAGGGAAGCTGAGAGGTCAAAATGACTGTTTAGGCTTTCTACTGCCAAGTTTACATCTGTTACAGCGAAACGTTTTGTCCAGGAAGTTGTCTAAAAGGGATTGAATTAGTTGTTGCCTAAATGTTTTTTGTTAGGTTTCCACACTACTTTCCTTCCACCTAGAACATTGCTTAATATTATTCAGTTCCTTTGGCTTTGATGCCTCATGATTGAGTATTGCTCTGTTCAAATAGACTGTGATTTTGCTGTTATCTGATAGGGGTGTTCGTGGCCTCCCTCCCTCCCTCCCTCCCTCCCTCCCTCCCTCCCTCCCTCCCTCCCTCCCTCCCTCCCTCCCTCCCTCCCTCCCTCCCTCCCTCCCTCCCTCCCTCCCCCTCCCTCCCCCTCCCTCCCCCTCCCTCCCTACCCCTCCCTCTACCATGAACACTGATCATATTGAGAATCATTATATACTCTGACACTCCTGTTGCTCAAATCAGCCTGACCTTGCTGCTGCCATCATGCGTCTGTCTGTCTGTCTGTCTGTCTGTCTCTGTCTCTGTCTCTGTCTCTGTCTGTAACCTTGCGGCTGCAGGGGTTGATACGTTAGGTTCTCTGTCTTGAGTGACGTCTGCTCTTGAGAGGGGCATGTGGCTGCGTGTGGCTCAGCTTTGAACTGCAGCAGATCGTTTCCCCCCGGGAGGGTTGTACCGACGGATGGATGATTTCCCACAGCAGATGCCTACCTGGTCTGCCATCTAGACACTAGGTGCCTGCTGCAACCTCCGAGAGACACGCACCCAGATAAGGTGACAGGAAGTATTAGCAAACAGAGGGGAGGGAGGGGGCTGGGAGGGGAGCGAGGATAGGGGAGACGCAGGCTGTGTCTAAAACTTCATAGAAGAGAAGAGTAGAAAGTGTAAAAGGAGAGAGGTGGAGAAAGATATGGGGGTAGAATGTTAAGTGTGGGGGTGGTGGGAGTAGGTGCAAGGGGGAACCAGGTGGGAGAGGATGTGAGGGGGAGGGGTGTGTGTGTGAGGGGGCTAGGTGGAGAGGAGACCTGTCCATGCTGCGGTGTGTGTCAGAGCACTAGGTAAAGCCCAGACAGAGCAGATCATGCTGCAGTGTGTGTCAGAGCACTAGGTAAAGCCCAGACAGAGCAGATCATGCTGCAGTGTGTGTCAGAGCGCTAGGTAAAGCCCAGACAGAGCAGATCATGCTGCAGTGTGTATCAGAGCGCTAGGTAAAGCCCAGACAGAGCAGATCATGCTGCAGTGTGTGTCAGAGCGCTAGGTAAAGCCCAGACAGAGCAGATGATGCTGCGGTGTGTGTCAGAGCGCTAGGTAAAGCCCAGACAGAGCAGATCATGCTGCGGTGTGTGTCAGAGCACTAGGTAAAGCCCAGACAGAGCAGATCATGCTGCAGTGTGTGTCAGAGCACTAGGTAAAGCCCAGACAGAGCAGATCATGCTGCAGTGTGTATCAGAGCGCTAGGTAAAGCCCAGACAGAGCAGATCATGATGCAGTGTGTATCAGAGCGCTAGGTAAAGCCCAGACAGAGCAGATCATGCTGCAGTGTGTGTCAGAGCGCTAGGTAAAGCCCAGACAGAGCAGATCATGCTGCAGTGTGTGTCAGAGCGCTAGGTAAAGCCCAGACAGAGCAGATCATGCTGCAGTGTGTGTCAGAGCGCTAGGTAAAGCCCAGACAGAGCAGATGATGCTGCAGTGTGTGTCAGAGCGCTAGGTAAAGCCCAGACAGAGCAGATCATGCTGCAGTGTGTGTCAGAGCGCTAGGTAAAGCCCAGACAGAGCAGATGATGCTGCAGTGTGTGTCAGAGCGCTAGGTAAAGCCCAGACAGAGCAGATCATGCTGCAGTGTGTGTCAGAGCGCTAGGTAAAGCCCAGACAGAGCAGATCATGCTGCAGTGTGTGTCAGAGCGCTAGGTAAAGCCCAGACAGAGCAGATGATGCATGTGTGTCAGAGCGCTGCCCAGACAGAGCAGATCATGCTGCAGTGTGTGTCAGAGCGCTAGGTAAAGCCCAGACAGAGCAGATCATGCTGCAGTGTGTGTCAGAGCGCTAGGTAAAGCCCAGACAGAGCAGATCATGCTGCAGTGTGTGTCAGAGCGCTAGGTAAAGCCCAGACAGAGCAGATCATGCTGCAGTGTGTGTCAGAGCGCTAGGTAAAGCCCAGACAGAGCAGATCATGCTGCAGTGTGTGTCAGAGCGCTAGGTAAAGCCCAGACAGAGCAGATCATGCTGCAGTGTGTGTCAGAGCGCTAGGTAAAGCCCAGACAGAGCAGATCATGCTGCAGTGTGTGTCAGAGCGCTAGGTAAAGCCCAGACAGAGCAGATCATGCTGCAGTGTGTGTCAGAGCGCTAGGTAAAGCCCAGACAGAGCAGATGATGCTGCAGTGTGTGTCAGAGCGCTAGGTAAAGCCCAGACAGAGCAGATGATGCTGCAGTGTGTGTCAGAGCGCTAGGTAAAGCCCAGACAGAGCAGATCATGCTGCAGTGTGTGTCAGAGCGCTAGGTAAAGCCCAGACAGAGCAGATCATGCTGCAGTGTGTGTCAGAGCGCTAGGTAAAGCCCAGACAGAGCAAATCATGCTGCGGTGTGTGTCAGAGCGCTAGGTAAAGCCCAGACAGAGCAGATCATGCTGCAGTGTGTATCAGAGCGCTAGGTAAAGCCCAGACAGAGCAGATCATGCTGCGGTGTGTGTCAGAGCGCTAGGTAAAGCCCAGACAGAGCAGCGTTCTCTTCCTATCTGTCTCCAGGTAAAGCTCTCATTTCATGCTCCACTGAGATCCAGCTTCCCTCCACTCCTCCTCCTCCACCACCTCCTCCTCTTTCAATTTCTTACCCACTCTCTTTCTGTATCTTTCCCTCTTTTTCGCTTCTAGAGTGTCAGCTTTCTGTGTTCTCCACCCATACTACTTCTCTTTCCTCTCTAACACCACACATTCTTACCTCTCACACACAGGAGATGTCACGATAAACTTTAATAAATGATGACAGATAAGGCAGCTCATGTATATTTGATTTGGGGAGGGGGAAGCATTGGGGGGGCATAGGGGTTGGGGTTGTGTGTGTCGGGGGTAGGAGGGCATCGATGTCTCCCCGGCATCATGCTGGGCTTTGTGTGTCGTTTGGCCTGTCTGAGGAGACCAATAAGAGAGGAGGAGGAAGTTGGGTTGGGCCTGTGCTGAGGAAGGCCTGAGATTAAATCAGATCCTCTGGTCAGAGCAGCCACGGCCCTGTAGGAAACAGCTGGACTGCACCCAAACTCAGACACCCTCATTACTCTGGACTTTGGCAACGTGTCTGTGATTTATTTTTAATCAGCTACCTCAATCTCAGACAGAGACAGAGCACTGTGAAAACCCCAAAATGCTTTTGTTTGTTCAATGACTGCAGTTCCAGTAATGTTGATTAATGTGCACTGTCCCTTGTAAAACTAAATGCAATACAGTAAAAAAGTTACGTAAAGTGTTTTTAAAAAGGGGGATGAAGGAAGTGAGGAAGAGTGCAATACAAATATGAAAATAATATAAGGAAGACACAAATATTGAAAAGGGGGTCTCAATAGGTCTCTCTCTCCCTTTGTTTATTGAACAGAGCATATTCATTACCTACTTGCCTACAAGTAGGTCAGATGGTCTCCCTCTTGGCACAATGATAGATTGAGATTGTGCCCTGGCCAGAGTGGCTCTTAGGACCATGATGTTTCTCTGTGCAGTGTTTGAATGCAGCAGGTCAGAGGACCATGAGGTTTCTCTGTGCAGTGTTTGAATGCAGCAGGTCAGAGGACCGTGAGGTTTCTCTGTGCAGTGTTTGAATGCAGCAGGTCAGAGGACCATGAGGTTTCTCTGTGCAGTGTTTGAATGCAGCAGGTCAGAGGACCGTGAGGTTTCTCTGTGCAGTGTTTGAATGCAGCAGGTCAGAGGACCATGAGGTTTCTCTGTGCAGTGTTTGAATATAGCAGGTCAGAGGATCATGAGGTTTCTCTGTGCAGTGTTTGAATGCAGCAGGTCAGAGGACCATGAGGTTTCTCTGTGCAGTGTTTGAATGCAGCAGGTCAGAGGACCATGAGGTTTCTCTGTGCAGTGTTTGAATATAGCAGGTCAGAGGACCATGAGGTTTCTCTGTGCAGTGTTTGAATGCAGCAGGTCAGAGGACCATGAGGTTTCTCTGTGCAGTGTTTGAATATAGCAGGTCCCTGTTTGTGTTGTCTGTAATCCCGAGTGACATGAGTTAAGTTCAGCTCAACTCACCAGGCACCCTCATTTCACTGCTGACTCCCCTGGGAGGAGGGGAGGGGCAGAAAGAGCCAGAGACCTGCCTGTCAGGAGGATTAAAGGCATCCGCATGCTTCCCATCTCAAACAGTTCATAACATTTTGTGCATATATTATGATGACATTTTGTGACGTTTTTGTTAGTTTTGGTTTTCGACAAGGGTTTTTCAGGTGTTAGTGCAGGCAAGCCGATATCTACGCCCCTTTGTCTGTGATTGGTCAACAGTAGGGATTCTTCAATTATGTGCTTGTTGTCAATCAACGAGAGACCACTCGTTTTCATGCACATATTTTCACTTGAGAAATACTCCACCAAAATTGCGCGACTAAGATCTCCTCGGCAAAAACGTCAACATTTCTGACAGATTTCTTGAATTCTTAGATTCATTCTGACTATTTTGAGGAAGTGTATACTTGGTACGGCGTTTCAGGAGGGACAAACAGTACTATTGCCACTTTTTTCCCCCCCGGTTTTTACAAACGAAGGTCTTTTAAGGGAGTATGAGAGCACGCTCCTTCGGTTCACCCAGCCGAACAGCCGAACAGAAGCATAGTGAAGCCATAGGATAGAAAGGAATAGAGAGAGGGAGGTTAGAGAAGTGGAAAACAGAGTTTATGGAAGAGAAAGACCGAGCAGCAGAGGGAAAGAGAGAAGGAGATTAGAGAGAGAGATGAGAGAGGGTTCCACCCCTCGCTCTCTGGCAGTGTGTGTTTCTATGGATTTGCTTGTGTGAGTGAAAGACTGAAAGAAAAAAAGAGGGGACAGAGAAGAATGAGAGAGATACCTCAGTCACCAGCCATCCCTCCTGAGCTGTTCTCTCCTTCCTACTTCCTCCCTCCTCTGTGTAGTTGTTTGAGAGAGAGAGAGAGAGAGAGAGAGAGAGAGAGAGAGAGAGAGAGAGAGAGAGAGAGAGAGAGAGAGAGAGAGAGAGAGAGAGAGAGAGAGAGAGAGAGAGAGAGAGAGAGAGAGAGAGAGAGAGAGAGAGAGAGAGAGAGAGAGAGAGAGAGAGAGAGAGAGAGAGAGAGAGAGAGAGAGAGAGAGAGAGAGAGAGAGAGAGAGAGAGAGAGAGAGAGAGAGAGAGAGAGAGAGAGAGAGAGAGAGTCAGTTCTGCGCTGTTTTAGATCAGTGATGAACTAGAGACAATCATAGGTCAAACTTCACAGACCACTAACTGTGTGAAATTTCCTCTCCCTCTCTCTCTCTCGAGAGAGACTAGTTCACACAACACAGGACCACTCATTTACTGTCTGTCTACTGTGTGTTTACTGTCTATAGTCTGTCTACTTTCTGTCTAATGTCTGCCTACTTTCTGTATACCGTCTGCTGTCTGTCTACCGACTGTCTACCTACTGTCTGCTGTCTGTCTACTGTCTACTGTCTACTGTCTGCCTTGTTAACGTCATTAAAACATCAATACGGAACACAATGGCTGATACTGCTGGCTGCAGGCCAGTGTCTAACAAAGCGTTGTTACTAAAAACCCCATCCACCCCCGACTCCTCTCCTACTGAAACAAGCTGCACAGCCAGACAGCTTTTGAAATGGAGATTTACAAATAATGAAAACAGCAGACAGTGTGAAAAGTGATTCCACATCGAAAGGACAGGAATTGGTTGGTTCTATCCCTCTGATGGCAGTTCTACAGTTCTACCCGTACATTCACAGTGGTATTTCATCTGGCCAATCAGGATTCCCCAAAAACCCAAATAAGGACAGTTCAGCCCCTGCCCTTTACTGCAGGTCAAGGTGTTTGCAGGTCATTATGTTTTTAAACATGTTTCTCAAGTCCTAAGGTTTTCCCCTCTGACTCTAGGGATGGACATCAAGGACAAGTCTGTCCTCTTCCTGTCACTCACAGCTGACTGACAGACATCTACATGGAAAGGGCTCTCAGAGGCCCAGGGTCAGAGACGGTGTGTGTGTCCTCTTGTGTATGTGCTTGTACGTGAAGTTCCAGATGAGTACCTGACAGCTCTGGCTCAGCTCTGGCTCAGCTCTGGCTCAGCTCTGGCTCAGTTATGGCTCAACTATGGCTCAACTATGGCTCTTTTGAGAAAGTGGTGGGTCTACTTGTGTATCTCATCTTTCCTTACTAGTCCTCTCATCTTTCCTCACTCCTCCACTCATCATTACTCCCCCCTCCTCTCGTCTTCTCTCACTCCTCATCTTTCCTCACCGCTCCTCATCTTTCCTCATCCTGCTCTCTTCTTCCCTCATCCTCCTCTAATCTTCTCTCACTACTCATCTTTCCTCATCCTGCTCTCTTCTTCCCTCATCCTCCTCTAATCTTCTCTCACTACTCATCTTTCCTCATCCTCCTCTAATCTTCTCTCACTACTCATCTTTCCTCATCCTGCTCTCTTCTTCCCTCATCCTCCTCTAATCTTCTCTCACTCCTCATCTTTCCTCATCCTGCTCTCTTCTTCCCTCATCCTCCTCTAATCTTTCCTCACTCCTTATCTTTCCTCACTCCTCATCTTTCCTCACTCCTCTTCTCCTCATCATTTCTCACCCCTCTCCTCATCATTTCTCACCCCTCTCCTCATCATTTCTCACCCCTCTTCATCATTTCTCACCCCTCCTCATCTTTCCTGACCCCTCTCATCTCATCTTTCCTGACCCCTCTCATCATTTCTCACCCCTCATCATTTCTCACCCCTCTTCTCATCATTTCTCACCCCTCTTCTCATCATTTCTCACCCCTCTTCTCATCATTTCTCACCCCTCCTCTCATCTTTTCTCACCCCTCATCTTTCCTCACCCCTCCTCATCTTTCCTCACCCCTCCTCATCTTTCCTCACCCCTCCTCATCTTTCCTCACCCCTCCTCATCTTTCCTCACCCCTCTTATCTTTTCCCTCTTTCTCTTTTTGTACCAATCTATTGCATCCCATCCCCTGTGCAGACAGGCGCTCCCCTCACAACCTCAGAGAACTGAGGGAATCCTGTTCAGTTTGTAAATAAGGTGTATCGGTTAGGATTGAACTGGGATATTATAAATAAAGTAGTCAAAAGTTTACTGTTTGTTCCCAGACATGCTAACCTACCCTCTTGTTGGTAAAGTTGAGAGGTTAGCATGTCTTGAGTATATGATATTTTACCCTCCTTTTACCCATTCATCATTATCCATGATTTGTTCAGGATTATCTGTAATCATGATAGCATCCACATTAATAACGTAGAAATATTTAGAAACATTATATTCTTATTTATAATAAAAGGTACTCCAAAATGACACAATACATTATTTACCATTGATTTCTGTTGGGCTCAAAATAATCTGAAAAACAACCAAAATTAACTGCAAAATGCATCCCCAGCAAGTTTGTAGAGCTACTAGTATGATGTAGTCATTGAGCGCTAGGAATATGGGACCAAATACTACACTTTTGACAACTTCATTTAAAATAATGTTTAGGAGTGTCAATCATTTTCATACCTGCCTTCTTGAGGATATACTTTTTTTTGAAAATCACTTTCTCTGAGCAGATGTGTTAGTATATTAACAATATAATCTCCCCATGTTTTATTTAGCATACAATATAGTTCAGTATTTGAGTGATTTATTTTCTATAATGTTTGTATTAGTGGTGTAGACTGGATTCATGTGTACCACACCTCAGGCTGAATATTTAAATAAAAAGGTTTTCATTCGATTACATTAAGAATACGAAAAGGTTTAAAAGGCATTTTGAAAATGATAGATTTGTACAATGTTATCATTATGGATCTACATTTCTACACACAATATATTTTTTAGAGGGAACAAATCATAAAAAAATTAAATACAGTTTGCAATTCTTCATTTCAAAGCCCTCTTAAAATCTTCCTGACCTCCTCCATGTTAGAACGGCCCATAAATAAAATGCAGTCCGTTGAGTTGGACAATGCAACTCAGTCAAGTGGATGTGACATGAAGATATGTGTGAATAAAGATTCATTGCCGTTGATCTCTTCACCTGTCCTCCGTGATCAGTAACCCCCAAAAATAACAACATTGGTTTGGGTTTGTGGTTTTTGAAAGGGAATCCACTATCTCTCTCAGCGAGGTGAGCTATGCTCGGCCCCAGTGGACGGTTAATTGTCGGCCATGGTGAAGCTCTTATCCACTCTGAAGGTTTTTCTTTTTTAGAGAGAAACAAAGGTTAATAAGAACTCTTGACAGTTTATTTTCTCCACTTGTATTTTTTGGCCAACCGCGAGTGACGATCCAAATGAGTATCTAAGTGTGTGCATGTTGTATTATATTTCTTAAATGAATCCTCAGCTTCGTTTTTATTCCTCAGTAGAAGTTTGCCCGTTAAAGCATTGTATTCGTTTCAGGATTGTGGGGGGTGGACTGTAAGGACATTAATTGGCCATCTTGTGTCGTTATGTGAACCAGGAGCTGGCTGCTGTTCTGTGTTGCTCCTAATTAAAAGAGCCTCCGATGCCGTGTGAATGTGAGCATCAATCAGCCTGGTGAGGATGGAGGGTAATGAGAGAGTACATCTGTGTCTCAAATGACAGCAAACCTGGTTTCAAAAGACAAATAAAACTACACCTCACGGCACAACGACTCTCCCCCCTGGCGAGGGGACGGTCTAAAGTTATACTGTTACATACAGTATGTGTAACTGATAGATGCACACACACACACACACACACACACACACACACACACACACACACACACACACCATGTTATTGTTTTTAAATGTATGTCAATTGTAAAGTCTTTTGTCTGAAATGTCTTTTCGTTATGTGTCGGACCCCAGTAAGACCAGCTGTCACCATGGGCGTCAGCTAATGGGGATCCTAATAACAATCTCTAGTGACATCAAGTCTTTGCTGCAGCCTCCATCTCAGAGCTGTAATTGTTTCTGTTCTTCCCTTGGTCTTCTGAATGAGCATCTCTCCGGGCTCCCTGCTACCCGTCTGTGTTGCCAGGTCTTGTAAAGATCCAGAGAAGCTGGCTATTTGTCGCTGGGTTGTGTCGGCCGCCTTCTGAGCCCCCGCTCTGTTAATTGGGCAGGTTTTATTTCAGGGGCCCACGGCACAGTGGGAATTGGAAGCACAAAGTGCAGCATGAAAAAAATATGGCAGAAAGTTATTATTTTTTTCATCCAATTGCGTCTCTCAAACCCTGACATCAGTATTCCGCTCAGACATGGAGTCAGACTAAAATAGAAAAAGAGCAAAAGTGAGAGAGGGAGAATGGGTGGAAGGGGACAGAGAGAGGGAGAGGGGAGGGATGGAAGGGGACAGGGAGAGGGAGAGGGGAGGGATGGAAGGGGACAGAGAGAGGGGAGAGGAGAGGGATGGAGGGGGACAGAGAGCGGGAGAGGAGAGGGATGAAGGGGACAGAGAGAGAATGGAGAATGGGTGGAAGGGGACAGAGGAGAGAGAGGGGAGGGGGAGGGATGGAAGGGGACAGAGAGAGAGGAGATGAGAGGGATGGAAGGGGACAGAGAGCGGAGAGAGGAGAGGGATGGAAGGGGACAGACAGGAGAGGGAGAGGAGAGGGATGGAAGGGGACAGAGAGCGGGAGAGAGAGAGGGATGGAAGGGGACAGAGAGCGGGACAGGAGAGGGATGGAAGGGGACAGAGAGCGGGAGAGGAGAGGGATGGAAGGGGACAGAGAGAGGGAGAGAGAGAATGGGTGGAAGGGGACAGAGAGAGGGAGAGGGAATGATGGAAGGGGACAGAGAGAGGGAGAGGGAGAATGATGGAAGGGGACAGAGAGAGGGAGAATGAGTGGAAGAGGACAGAGAGGGACAATGGGTGGAAGAGAACAGAGAGGGACAATGGGTGGAAGGCGACAGAGAGAGGGAGAATGAGTGGAAGAGGACAGAGAGGGACAATGGGTGGAAGAGGACAGAGAGAGAGGGAGAACGATGGAAGGGGAGGGGGGGAGAGGGGAGAGGAGAGGGATGGAAGGGACAGAGAGCGGGAGAGGAGAGGGATGAAGGGGACAGAGAGAGGGAGAATGGGTGGAAGGGGACAGAGAGAGAGGGAGAGGAGAGGGATGGGGGACAGGGGAGAATGGGTGGAAGGGGACAGAGAGAGGGAGAATGGGTGGAAGGGGACAGAGAGAGAGAGGGAGATGGAAGGGGACAGGACAGAGAGGGAGAATGGGTGGAAGGGGACAGAGAGAGAGAGGGAGAGAGAGGATGGAAGGGGACAGAGAGAGGGAGAGGAGACGGATGGAAGGGGACAGAGAGAGGGAGAGGAGAGGGATGGAAGGGGACAGAGAGAGAGAGGGAGAGGAGAGGGATGAAGGGGACAGAGAGAGGGAGAATGGGTGGAAGGGGACAGAGAGAGAGAGGGAAGGAGAGGAGGGGACAGAGAGATGGAAGGGGACAGAGAGAGGGAGAGGAGAGGGATGGAAGGGGACAGAGAGTGGGAGAGGAGAGGGATGGAAGGGGACAGAGAGGGAGGGAGAGGAGGGGATGGAAGGGGACAGGAGAGTGGGAGAGGAGAGGGATGGAAGGGGACAGAGAGAGGGAGAGGAGAGGGATGGAAGGGGACAGAGAGAGGGAGAGGAGAGGGATGGAAGGGGACAGAGAGAGGGAGAGGAGAGGGATGGAAGGGGACAGAGAGCGGGAGAATGGGTGGAAGGGGACAGAGAGCGGGAGAACGATGGAAGGGGACAGAGAGAGGGACAATGGGTGGAAGAGGATAGAGAGAGGGAGAACGATGGAAGGGGACAGAGAGAGGGAGAGGGAGAGGGAGAAGGGGTGTAAGGGGAGAGGGAGTGGGGGAGTGGTGGAAGAGGACAGAGAGAGGGAGAAGGGGTGGAAGGGGACAGAGAGAGGGAGAGGGAGAGGGAGAAGGGGTGTAAGGTGAGAGTGAGAGGGGAGTGGTGGAAGAGGACAGAGAGACAGGCAAACATTGAAGTCTTTTGATTGCAAATGCGCCTCTCCCTCCATCCCCCTTTCTCTCTTTCTCTCACCATCTTGTTTTAAAGTAGAATTGAGTCGAGCCGTAGGTGAAATGAGTCACTGCCAGCGCGGGAGAGCGAAGGAGAAAGAGGAAGGAGAGACAGAGGAGAAAGAGAAGGAGAGACAGAGGAGTGGGTATACAGGATGCAAAGAAAGAGGCGCTTTGTTCTGACTTGTGCTTTGTGTTGCTCTTCACCCTGAGATGACTCCAGCTCTGTTTGTGCTTGTTTTCATATAGCCTTGAGTCCAGCCGCTCCTCCACACATAGAGAGACTCCGACCATCCCCAGAGAACCCAACCTTCCATTCACAGGTGAGTGACGGGGGAGGGGGGTTAGAGACCTGATGAGGAACAGATGCTGAGGGACGGTGGTGTTGCTGCTGTGAGAAAGGGTGGGTTTGGGGTTGAGGAGGCTGCTGTCTCTGTCCTCATACCACTGCTAGCTGAATCCCTCTGGCAGCGTCAGTGACGGCTCTCGCTCACTCTGCAGTTTCACACAACACAACACAGTAATTTGTCAGGGGGACGGGCAGCAGGGAGCCTGTCAAAAGAGACAGAGAGAGAGAGTGATAGAAGAGAGGGAACAACGATGGAGGAGAGTGAAGATTGAAAGGGTTGAACATGGGATGTGGGGCTGTTGGTCGGTCCATGTGGGGCTGTTGGTCGGTCCATGTGGGGCTGTTGGTCGGTCGATGTGGGCTGTTGGTCAGTCGATGTGGGCTGTTGGTCGGTCCATATGGGGCTGTTGGTCGGTCCATGTGGGCTGTAGGGTGTTGTGGGTATGTCCTCCACCCATTACCCATGATGACACTCCAACAGTGTGACCTGCTGAGGGGGAGGAACAGGAGCCTCACATTCCTGATTAATGATGAAGTATGGACTCTGTGCTGAGGGGAATGAGCACACATGTACACACACACACACACGTGCGCACACACACGAACACGTGCGTACGCACACACATATAGGTACACTCCCTTGGTAGCTGTGTAGGAAAAATATCACACAGTTAGTGGTCTGTGAAGTTTGACCTATGATTGTCTCCAGTTCATCACTGATCTAAACCAGCGCAGAACTGACTGTCTCTGTCTCTGTCTCTCTCTCTCTGTCTCTCTCTCTCTCTCTCGCTCTCCCTCTCTCTCTCTCGCTCTCTCTCTCGCTCTCTCTCTCGCTCTCTCTCTTGCGCTCTCTCTCTCTCTCTCTCTCTCGCTCTCTCTCTCTCTCTCTCTCTCTCTCTCGCTCTCTCGCTCTCGCTCTCGCTCGCTCTCGCTCGCTCGCTCTCTCTCGCTCTCTCTCTCTCTAATATGGTCATACATTTGGCAGGAGGTTAAGAAGTTCAGCTCAGTTCAGTTTCCACCTCATTTTGTGGGCAGATAGCCTGTCTTCTCTTGAGAGTCAGGTCTGCCTACGGCGGCCTTTCTCAATAGCAAGGCTCACTGAGTTTGTACATAGTCAAAGCTTTCCTGGGGCGGCAGTGTATCCTAGGGGGCGGCAGTGTATCCTAGTGGTTAGAGCGTTGGGACTAGTAAATTCAAATCCCCGAGCTGACAAGGTACAAATCTGTCGTTCTGCCCCTAAACAGGCAGTTAACCCACTGTTCCTAGGCCATCATTGAAAATAAGAATTTGTTCTTAACTGACTTGCCTAGTTAAATAAAGGTCAAATTAAATTAAAGAAGTTTGGGTCAGTCACAGTGGTCAGGTATTCTGCCACTGTGTACTCTCTGTTTAGCATTCTAGTTTGCTCTGATTTTCTTGTTAATTCTTTCCAATGTGTCAAGTAATTTTCTTTTCGTTTTCTTATGATTTGGTTGGGTCTAATTTGTGTTGCTGTCCTGATTATTTGTGGGGTCTTTTGTGTTTGTAAACACAGCCCCAGGACCAGCTTGCTTAGGGGACTCTTCTCCAGGTTCATCTCTCTGTAGGAAATGGTTTTGTTATGGAAGGTTTGGGAATCACTTCCTTTTAGGTGGTTGTAGATTTTTGATAATACTCTCTCTCTCTCTCTCTCTCTCTAATGCTTTCTCTTCTCCTCTCACCCCAGTCTCTTTCATGAGCGTTTGGATCGTTCCTCTACATTCCTGTGATAGAGATCACATTCCCAGTTTAGATCCCCCCCGGCTCTAGTCACTCTGCCACTGGTAAAAGGTCAGTTCTTTAGAGGAAACGCCAGAGGAACTTTGAGTGTTCCATTAAAGAGAGAGGAAGGGAACACGTGGAGTGAGGGTGCGTGGGAGACAGAGAGAGAGAGAGAGAGAGAGATAAAGAGATATTAACAGGAAAGAAAAAGAGAAGGCCAGATCATTGTCACATTGTTCACTCCCATAGTTTTTTCTTCTGTTGTGTTCTTACCGGTGTTGTCCAATGAGAGAGCTGGAAAGTTTCTCTACAAATCACGCCCACTCAGCAGGTAACACTAATGGAACGTCTCATCCAATCCAACATCTAATTCATCATTCGCTTTCATTTCCTTTCTGTTTGTTTTCCTTTCTGTTGGAGAGATGAACTATTTTGCCATGGCTTGTCCCATAGGGACATTCGGTATGTAGGCAGTCACTCTCCAGGCTACTCACATACGCTATTTTCTCTGAGAGCTAGACTAGCCAACCTGCTCAGACAAATGCAATTGTTTTCTTAGGTTCAGAAATGACAGGGATCAGCACATGCCATCATACTGTAGCTTTGGAATGGACTTTTCACTGCAGGAGATTGTTAACTCAGCAACTCTTGTGTCTGAGCTGCGGAAACACACAATTATTCATTTTGCTGTAGATGTCAGATTGACGTAAAACAAATATGGAACATATTATCTTATCCTCAGTACAGATCCAAGGATGGGCCGCTATGTTGTTGGACTGCCAGACCACACAAATGTATTGTTTGGCAGTTCAAACAACGAGGAGAGACGACCGACTGAACGCCACTTGTTTAATATTCACAACAGAATGTTTGATCTCATATGCAAGCGCTCGCTCCGTCCTGAAAGTTATAGACACCGACCGGGCGTCTGAACATGTTCTCATACATTAAAACCCGTTATTCATGTATAGAAACATAAATGTCGAGTGATGATGTAGTCAACCATCGGTGAAACACAGAATGATACATCAAGAGGAATTGGTCACGTCACTTATGTCCTCTCTTCTCACGTGCCTCTTGACCTACACTGATCCTAGACCTGCCTGTCAACAGAAAGCGCAATATTGGTCAATCAATCAATCAATCTAACACAGTATATTTTATAAAGCCCTTTTTACATCAGCAGTTGGCACAAAGTGATTTACAGATACCCAGCCTAAAACCCCAAAGAGCAACACAGATACCCATCCTAAAACCCCAAAGAGCAACACAGATACCCAGCCTAAAACCCCAAAGAACAACACAGATAACCAGCCTAAAACCCCAAAGAACAAGCTAGTAGTCTCTCTGTATTCTGTCCTACACGGCTGACACCCAGTGGGTTCTGACACCGTTTGAAAAACACTAAAGTGGAGAAGGTATTCCTCCACAAAGGCCCCGAAACACACAAAGAGAGGATTTGTTAGAGGATGGGTTCTGATTGGCCCAGGGGACCATGTCCTCTCACTGTGACGTTTCATTCAAGGATCCGTTGAAAAATAATTGAATGTTTATTTCAGAGTCACATCTCCCTCTTCACCGCTCACTAATCCAAACATTCATTTATTTTGGTGGTTAATCTTAGAATAAATGAATTCATAAATTAAACTCCTTCCCTGGAGCATGTCTTCGAAGTCTGTCTGCACCTAAAAATAACTGAGATGTGTGTGAGTCTGTATGTCCATAGACAGTATATTATTGATCTAGCGGTCATTTTTAGTGGACCCTTGATCATATTATTGGGGAGGCAGGGTAGCCTAGTGGTTAGTGCGTTGGACTAGTAACCGGAAGGTTGCAAGTTCAAATCCCCGAGCTGACAAGGTACAAATCTGTCGTTCTGCCCCTGAACAGGCAGTTAACCCACTGTTCCTAGGCCGTCATTGAAAATAAGAATTTGTTCTTAACTGACTTGCCTTAATAAAGTTCAAATAAAATAAAAAAATATTACAGTTTGAGAATATGAAAAGGATCTTCAACAACTCACCTGACCTTTCTGGTTTGTTTCCCAATTATGCTTATTTTCTCTCGACCCTCCCAGGGCTTGGCGGAGAAAATTTCCCCTGTCCTCTGTACGGCTGCCTCGGCCTGGAGGTGCGGAGAGAGGGTAGTTGATTACATGGGGCTGGGCTAGTATCCGGTGGCAGGAGAGTAGGTAGAGGGAGTGTCCTGCTATCCTGTGTATATTTCAATCGGCCGGCGGGGTGGGGGGCTGAGCAGAGTACTGACCCCTCCTGATGTACTGCTTGTGTTACAATAGGGACCTATACAGACTTATTAACCCAGGCTCAATTTGTCATGGTAGTAGCACAGCGCTGGTGCTGCTGTGGAGACAGGACCTCATCCATTACCCCTGAGAACATCCCCATGGCAACACTGCTGACTCCTCATACACCAGCACTATGGACATATTCTCTCATACAATCATATTTGAGCTGCTCCTGCTCGGACAATTTTTAAAATTTTATTTGTAGTAATGACAATTACAACAATACTGAATGAACACTTATTTTAACTTAATATAATACATCAATAAAATCAATTTAGCCTCAAATAAATAATGAAACATGTTCAATTTGGTTTAAATAATGCAAAAACAAAGTGTTGGAGAAGAAAGTAAAAGTACAATATGTGCCATGTAAGAAAGCTCGTTTCAGTTCCTTGCTCAGAACATGAGAACATATGAAAGCTGGTGGTTCCTTTAAACATGAGTCTTCAATATTTCCAGGTAAGAAGTTTTAGGTTGTAGTTATTATAGGAATTATAGGACTATTTCTCTCTATACCATTTGTATTTCATTAACCTTTGACTATTGGATGTTCTTATAGGCACTTTAGTATTGCCAGTGTAACAGTATAGCTTCTGTCCCTCTCCTCGCTCCTACCTGGGCTCGAACCAGGAACACATCGACAATAGCTACCCTCGAAGCAGCGTTACCCATGCGGAGCAAGGGGAACAACTACTCCAAGTCTCAGAGCGAGTGACGTTTGAAACGATCTTAGCACGCACCCCGCTAGATAGCTAGCCATTTCACATTGGTTACACCAGCCTAATCTCGGGAGTTGATAGGCTTGAAGTCATAAACAGCGCAATGCTTGAAGCACAGCGAAGAGCTGCTGTCAAACGCATGAAAGTGCTGTTTGAATGAATGCTTACGAGCCTGCTGCTGCCTACCATCACTGTCAGACTGCTCTATCAAATCATAGACTTAATTATAACATAATAACACACAGAAATACTAGCCTTAGGTCATTAATATGGTCGAATCCGGAAACTATCATCTCGAAAACAAAACGTTTATTATTTCAGTGAAATACGGAACCGTTCCATATTTTATCTAACGGAGGCATTCATAAGTCAAAATATTGCTGTTACATTGCACAACCTTCAATGTTATGTCATAATTACGTAAAATTCTGGAAAATTAGGTGGCCCAAACTGTTGCATATACACTGACTCAGCGTGCAATGAACGCAAGAGAAGTGACACAATTTCACCTGGTTAATATTGCCTGCTAACCTGGATTTCTTTTAGCTAAATATGCAGGTTTAAAAATATATACTTCTGTGTATTGATTTTAAGAAAGGCATTGATGTTTATGGTTAGGTACACGTTGGAGCAATGACAGTCTTTTTTCACGAATGTGCACTGCATCGATTATATGCAACGCAGGACACGCTAGATAAACTAGTAATATCATCAACCATGTGTAGTTATAACTAGTGATTATGATTGATTGATAGATTGTTTTTTATAAGATAAGTTTAATGCTAGCTAGCAACTTACCTTGGCTTACTGCATTCGCGTAACAGGCAGGCTCCTCGTGGAGTGCAATGAGAGGCAGGTGGTTAGAGCGTTGGACTAGTTAACTGTAAATTTGCAAGATTGAATCCGCCGAGCTGACAAGGTAAAAATCTGCCGTTCTGCCCCTGAACAAGGCAGTTAACCCATCGTTCCTAGGCCGTCATTGAAAATAAGAATGTGTTCTTAACTGACTTTCCAAGTTAAATAAAGATTAAATAAAAGTGTAAAACAAGTTGTTGTTTTTTAATTAAAAATAAATCTAAAAAATCAGCCAAATCGTTGTCCAAAAATACAGATTTCCGACTGTTATGAAAACTCGAAATCGGCCTTAATTAATTGGCCATTATCCAAAATCTTACCCCTATACATATCTACCTCCATCACTCCAGTATGCCTGTCTCCTTACCCCTATACATATCTATCTCCATCACTCCAGTATCCCTGTCTCCTTACCCCTATACATATCTACCTCCATCACTCCAGTATCCCTGTCTCCTTACCCCTATACATATCTACCTCCATCACTCCAGTATCCCTGTCTCCTTACCCCTATACATATCTACCTCCATCACTCCAGTATCCCTGTCTCCTTACCCCTATACATATCTACCTCCATCACTCCAGTATCCCTGTCTCCTTACCCCTATACATATCTACCTCCATCACTCCAGTATCCCTGTCTCCTTACCCCTATACATATCTACCTCCATCACTCCAGTATCCCTGTCTCCTTACCCCTATACATATCTACCTCCATCACTCCAGTATCCCTGTCTCCTGACCCCTATACATATCTATCTCCATCACTCCAGTATCCCTGTCTCCTTACCCCTATACATATCTACCTCCATCACTCCAGTATCCCTGTCTCCTTACCCCTATACATATCTACCTCCATCACTCCAGTATCCCTGTCTCCTTCCCCCTATACATATCTACCTCCATCACTCCAGTATCCCTGTCTCCTTCCCCCTATACATATCTACCTCCATCACTCCAGTATCCCTGTCACCTTACCCCTATACATATCTACCTCCATCACTCCAGTATCCCTGTCGCCTTACCCCTATACATATCTACCTCCATCACTCCAGTATCCCTGTACATTGTTAATATGGTACTGACCCTGTATATAGTCTCCTTCCCCCTATACATATCTACCTCCATCACTCCAGTATCCCTGTACATTGTTAATATGGTACTGACCCTGTATATAGTCTCCTTCCCCCTATACACATCTACCTCCATCACTCCAGTATCCCTGTCACCTTACCTCTATACATATCTACCTCCATCACTCCAGTATCCCTGTCACCTTACCCCTATACATATCTACCTCCATCACTCCAGTATCCCTGTCACCTTACCTCTATACATATCTACCTCCATCACTCCAGTATCCCTGTCACCTTCCCCCTATACATATCTACCTCCATCACTCCAGTATCCTGTACATTGTTAATATGGTACTGACCCTGTATATAGTCTCCTTCCCCCTATACATATCTACCTCCATCACTCCAGTATCCCTGTACATTGTTAATATGGTACTGACCCTGTATATAGTATACTTACCCCTATACATATCTACCTCCATCACTCCAGTATCCCTGTACATTGTTAATATGGTACTGACCCTGTATATAGTATACTTACCCCTATACATATCTACCTCCATCACTCCAGTATCCCTGTACATTGTTAATATGGTACTGACCCTGTACATAGTATACTTACCCCTCTACATATCTACCTCCATCACTCCAGTATCCCTGTACATTGTTAATATGGTACTAACCCTGTATATAGTCACCTTCCCCCTATACATATCTACCTCCATCACTCCAGTATCCCTGTACATTGTTAATATGGTACTGACCCTGTATATAGTCACCTTACCTCTATACATATCTACCTCCATCACTCCAGTATCCCTGTACATTGTTAATATGGTACTACCCTGTATATAGTATGATTACTTACTTTCTTGTGTTTTTCTTATTTTTATTTCTCGTGTGTTTTTGTTTATACCTTGTGTTATTTTTCATATGACATCGTCATTGTTGGTTTTAGAGCTGGCAAGAAAAGGCATTTCACTGTACTTGTGCGCGTGACATTGAAACTTGGAACTGTAGACACATTCCACTACCCTGAAACTGTTCAACATCACAGTTCTGTTTGGTTTGGCCACACATTACCGACTACCCAAAATATTTTAAATATTCTATCGAGAGAGGGTGACGATGAGTAATCGGTTTAATATCATCAGAGCATTGTTTTTATTCAGAAAAAAAAACACAACATAAAAGTCCCATCCCCGAATATAACATGACTAATGTATATGTTTCTACATGGAGATTTATACAGTCACTTAAAGCACAATAAAGCGTGTCGCCTCAAGGGGAAAGAAAAGCCCATCCCCGCGATCTCACAGGGCTTAATTACAGATCTGTTTCTACACATTTACGTTCACACATACATGCACACCGCCTCCGCGGAAACCTGCCATGTTAGTGGTACTATTTCGATCCTCCTCCTCTGTGTTATTGTGGTCGAACTAAATCACCTACTACACAATCTTTCTGTAATTAAACACTTTTGCTGGGAGGTGAAGAAAATCTGTCCTGAAGTTACAAGATGGAAATATTTGAATAGCAAAAGTGAGTAAAGCTCTGAAGACATCCAGCATAGTTTTGGATTGCTTTTGTCTAATTCTGGACCAATATACAGTATTTGAATCGTTAACTGATAACTAAAAAAAGAGTGGAGAATGATAACGAGAGCTATTGTCTGTATCACTTTCACAAAGCGAAGTTTTCCCTGTCCCTCCCACTATAAGACATTGACAACCAATCAAAAACGTGTTCTATACAAGTGTTCTTGGTTGTAGGTGCGCGATGCTGATTGGAGTGGAGACAAGGCAGAGCACACTGTAATCTCGCCTGGATAACTGGTCATGTGTGAGCATATTGGTGGGGGACCACTTTAATTATAGGACGACTTGGGAGAATGTTGATCCTCAACAAACAGAGCATGAGAAGGTCCTATTTCCCGATGGTAGGCCTATCTGTTAACACCAATACATTCTGACAAAATACACACTATGACTGGCCTGCTAATGTGCCTTTCTGGACCTTGTAAACTGTCGACAATAGACCCCATGACTATTCCAAATGGTTGCCTCATGAGACCTAGTCTGTACACGTTGAAAACAGATCGTTTGAGCGGTTTTCAAATGACCCTTGACATCACTGCCGTTTACAGCCCTAGACAATAATACATTCCTCATTGCTTTGTGTTGTTGTAGCCCAGGTAGAAACATCTTTTCTTGTCTAAAAACGTAGGCCTAATCAATAGTGGACCTTTGCATGTTCGGTGTGCGGCACTGCAGAACGCAGCCAGGAGGAACGAAGCCAGGAGGAACGAAGCCAGGAGGAACGAAGCCAGGAGGAACGCACAGATCTGCCATTTCACTATCTTTCTCTGTTGCACTTTGACAGGTAAATATTCATAGCCAATACTGTTTAGCCAATGAATGATATCCGATATCAATCTAATATTTAGCTTGTTACTATGGCTACTCATCTCTAGCCTCTCTCTGCCAGCTGTTCCCGTGCGCTATAGCCTCTTCGCTGATCCACTTCACGTGAAATCTCAGGAAAAGCGATAAGCGACATTTATTTTGATACTTTCTTTTATACCTAATAGCCTTTTCGTGGAGAGAAGCAGACTTGCTCTTGTTAATTACTGAATGTAAAACAGGCTTAGGCCAAATTAACTGTCGGGGAAAGTGAAGTAGCGCTACCGAGTGGCGCAGTGGTGTGAAGGACTGCATCTCAGAAAAGTGGTGAGGAGAGGAGGGGAGAGGGAGGGGAGAGGAGAGGGAGAGGAGAGGAGAGGAGGGGAGAGGAGAGGAGAGGAGAGGAGAGGGAGAGGAGAGGGAGAGGAGGGGAGGGGAGGGGGGGAGGAGAGGAGAGGAGGGGAGAGGAGAGGAGAGGAGAGGAGAGGGAGGGAGAGGGAGAGGAGGGAGGGGAGGGGGGGAGAGGGAGGGAGGAGGAGGGGAGAGGAGAGGAGGGGAGGGGAGGGGGGGGAGGGGAGGGAGGAGAGAGGAGAGGAGAGGAGAGGAGAGGAGAGGAGAGGAGAGGAGAGGAGAGGAGAGGAGAGGAGAGGAGAGGAGAGGAGAGGAGAGGAGAGGAGAGGAGAGGAGAGGAGAGGAGAGGAGGAGAGAAGCTCTGTGTGCCACAGACATGAGCACAGAACCCTTTAGAACTAATGCAGTAGAGTAGACTTTTCCAACTCTGCAATAATGCAATACAACGGCCAAATCTGTAATGGTGAACCCCAGTCTATTATCAGACTAATGATGTTTGTCATTGAGCCATCTGTCTGTTGTGATGTATGTTCAACTACCATGCATGGCAAAACAGACTATGTTTTAGTTATGATACAGCAAGGATTATTCCTTCTATCCTCCCTCTGGTGTCTGTAGTCCATATCCTCTCTCTGGGGTGTCTGTAGCCCCTATCCTCTCTCTGGGGTGTCTGTATTCATTATCCTCTCTCTGGGGTGTCTGGATTCATTATCCTCTCTCTGGGGTGTCTGGATTCATTATCCTCTCTCTGGTGTGTCTATATTCATTATCCTCTCTCTGGGGTGTCTGTGGCCCCTATCCTCTCTCTGGGGTGTCTGGATTCATTATCCTCTTTCTGGGGTGTCTGTGGCCCCTATCCTCTCTCTGGTGTGTCTGTAGTCATTATCCTCTCTCTGGGGTGTCTGGATTCATTATCCTCTCTCTGGGGTGTCTGTGGCCCCTATCCTCTCTCTGGTGTGTCTGTAGTCATTATCCTCTCTCTGGGGTGTCTGGAGTCATTATCCTCTCTCTGGGGTGTCTGTGGCCCCTATCCTCTCTCTGGTGTGTCTGTATTCATTATCCTCTCTCTGGGGTGTCTGGAGTCATTATCCTCTCTCTGGGGTGTCTGGATTCATGATCCTCTTTCTGGGGTGTCTGTAGTCATTATCTTCTCTCTGGGGTGTCTGTAGTCATTATCCTCTCTCTGGGGTGTCTGGAGTCATTATCCTCTCTCTGGGGTGTCTGTAGCCCCTATCCTCTCTCTGGGGTGTCTGTAGTCATTATCTCCTCTCTGGGGTGTCTGGAGTCAATATCCTCTCTCTGGGTTGTCTGTAGCCCCTATCCTCTTTCTGGGGTGTATGTAGCCCCTATCCTCTCTCTGAGGTGTTTGTAGTCCCTATCCTCTCTCTGGGGTCCTGTAGTCATTATCCTCTCTCTGGGGTGTCTGTAGTGTAGAATGGGCCCAGAAGAAGGAGCTGAAAAGGAGGGCCGAGCACATCCACATTCTCATCAACGGGGCTGTAGTGGAGCAGGTTGAGAGCTTCAAGTTCCTCAGTGTCCACATCACCAACAAACTAGAACGGTCCAAATACACCAAGACAGTCGTGAAGAGGGCACAACAAAGCCTATTCCCCCTCAGGATTAACATCATCGAGAGTCACTTTAGTCACTTTAACTATACATTCATGTACATACTACCTCAATTGGACCGACCAATCAGTGCTCCCGCACATTGGCTAACTGGGCTATCTGCATTGTGTCCCACCACCCGCCAACCCCTCTTTACGCTACTGCTACTCTCTGTTCATCATATATTCATAGTCACTTTAACCATATCTACATGTACATACTACCTCAATCAGCCTGACTAACCGGTGTCTGTATGTAGCCTTGCTACTGTTATAGCCTGGTTACTGTTATAGCCTGTCTACTGTATATAGCCTCACTACTGTATATAGCCTCGCTACTGTTATAGCCTGGTTACTGTTATAGCCTATCTACTGTATATAGCCTCACTACTGAATATAGCCTCGCTACTGTTATAGCCTGGTTACTGTTATAGCCTGTCTTTTTACTGTTGTTTTATTTCTTTACCTACCTATTGTTCACCTAATACCCTTTTTGCACTATTGGTTAGAGCCTGTAAGTAAGCAGTTCACTGTTGTATTCAGTACACGTGACAAATAAACTTTGATTTGATTTGACTGTGTGTGTGTGTGTGTGTGTGTGTGTGTGTGTGTGTGTGTGTGTTGTGTACATGCACATTTGTGTTGTGTTTTCACCAGTCAGCCCCTGGCTCTACTGTCCCTGACAGACAGACACAGCCCTCGTAGTCCCAGAGGGTCTCTCACTCCATCCGAGGAGGGCCCGACAATACAGTACTGTACCAGAATAATAAACCTGCCCGTGTTCCTCTCTCTTTGTTTTCCCCTGCTCTTTCTTTTTCCATTTTTCTGCTCTGTCCTCTGTCTTCCATTGACCCATGACTATTTTTACCTTGGATCTGAGGCCTGGCTTTGAATGAGGAGAGCAGTGCATGAACCCATCCTGGCTGGCTGATCAAACTCAGGGGGCTTCAGCTGGGACTGTCCACCCCATCGTAGCCCTCACTGCCCTGGGGCTGTCACCGTACCATACTCCCCTGTCTCAGCCAGGCAGGCAGCTGGTCCTCCAGGTTCTCCTCTCTCTCCCCACAGCCAAATAGCTACACATCTTCCTTCCCTGCTGCTCACCCGTAGGAAGGACACTGTCGATGTATTTGTATGGATGTATTTATATCCAATTGATTGTAATAAGGGATATATTTTATATTTATATTTTGTTTAAAACATGACCCCCTCCCTTCCCTTCTCACACCACATCTACCTGTCCCTCTCCTCCTCTAGCCATCTTTTGTTCTTTCCATCCCTTGTCCTCCTTTCTCCTCTCATATTTCTCTTGTCTATCCCCTCCTCTGTCTCCTCTCTATCCCCTCCTCTTTCTCCTCTCTATCCTCTCCTCTCTATCCCCTCCACTTTCTCCTCTCTAATCCCTCCTCTATCCCCTCCTCTTTCTCCTCTATATCCTCTCCTCTTTCTCCTCTCTATCCTCTCCTCTTTCTCCTCTCTATCCTCTCCTCTTTCTCCTCTCTATCCTCTCCTCTTTCTCCTCTCTATCCTCTCCTCTTTCTCCTCTCTATCCCCTCCACTTTCTCCTCTCTAATCCCTCCTCTATCTCCACCTCTTTCTCCTCTCTATCCCCTCCTCTTTCTCCTCTCTATTCCCTCCTCTATCTCCTCCTCCTTTCTCCTCTCTATCCCCTCCTCTTTCTCCTCTCTATTCCCTCCTCTATCTCCTCCTCTTTCTCCTCTCTATCCTCTCCTCTCTATCCCCTCCACTTTCTCCTCTAATCCCTCCTCTATCTCCTCCTCTTTCTCCTCTCTATCCCCTCCTCTTTCTCCTCTCTATTCCCTCCTCTATCCCCTCCTCTGTCTCCTCTCTATCCCCTCCTCTTTCTCCTCTCTATCCTCTCCTCTTTCTCCTCTCTATCCTCTCCTCTCTATCCCCTCCACTTTCTCCTCTCTAATCCCTCTCTATCTCCTTCTCTTTCTCCTCTCTATCCCCTCCTCTTTCTCCTCTCTATTCCCTCCTCTATCTCCTCCTCTTTCTCCTCTCTTCCTCCTCCTTTCTCCTCTCTATCCCCTCCTCTTTCTCCTCTCTATCCCCTCCTCTTTCTCCTCTCTATCCTCTCCTCTTTCTCCTCTCTATCCCCTCCACCTTCTCCTCTCTATCCTCTCCTCTTTCTCCTGTCTTCTTCCTCCTTTCTCCTCTCTATCATCTCCTCTTTCTCCTCTCTACCCTCTCCCCTTTCTCCTCTATCCCCTCCTCTTTCTCCTCTCTATCCTCTCCTCTTTCTCCTCTCTATCCCCTCCACCTTCTCCTCTCTATCCTCTCCTCTTTCTCCTGTCTTCTTCCTCCTTTCTCCTCTCTATCATCTCCTCTTTCTCCTCTCTACCCTCTCCCCTTTCTCCTCTATATCCTCTCCTCTTTCTCCTCTCTATTCCCACCTCTTTCTCCTCTCTATCCCCTCCTCTTTCTCATCTATGTCCCCTTCACTTTCTCTCTATCCCCTCCCTTGTCTCCTCTCTATCCTCTCCTCTTTCTCCTCTCTATCCTCTCTATCCTCTCCTCTTTCCCCTCTCTATCCCCTCCTCTTTCTCCTCTCTATCCCCTCCTCTTTCTCCTCTCTATTCCCTCCTCTATCTCCTCCTCCTTTCTCCTCTCTATCCCCTCCTCTTTCTCCTCTCTATTCCCTCCTCTATCTCCTCCTCCTTTCTCCTCTCTATCCCCTCCTCTTTCTCCTCTCTATTCCCTCCTCTATCTCCTCCTCTTTCTCCTCTCTATCCTCTCCTCTCTATCCCCTCCACTTTCTCCTCTCTAATCCCTCCTCTATCTCCACCTCTTTCTCCTCTCTATCCCCTCCTCTTTCTCCTCTCTATTCCCTCCTCTATCTCCTCCTCCTTTCTCCTCTCTATCCCCTCCTCTTTCTCCTCTCTTTTCCCTCCTCTATCTCCTCCTCTTTCTCCTCTCTATCCTCTCCTCTCTATCCCCTCCACTTTCTCCTCTCTAATCCCTCCTCTATCTCCTCCTCTTTCTCCTCTCTATCCCCTCCTCTTTCTCCTCTCTATTCCCTCCTCTATCCCCTCCTCTGTCTCCTCTCTATCCCCTCCTCTTTCTCCTCTCTATCCTCTCCTCTTTCTCCTCTCTATCCTCTCCTCTCTATCCCCTCCACTTTCTCCTCTCTAATCCCTCGTCTATCTCCTCCTCTTTCTCCTCTCTATCCCCTCCTCTTTCTCCTCTCTATTCCCTCCTCTATCTCCTCCTCTTTCTCCTCTCTTCCTCCTCCTTTCTCCTCTCTATCCCCTCCTCTTTCTCCTCTCTATCCCCTCCTCTTTCTCCTCTCTATCCTCTCCTCTTTCTCCTCTCTATCCCCTCCACCTTCTCCTCTCTATCCTCTCCTCTTTCTCCTGTCTTCTTCCTCCTTTCTCCTCTCTATCATCTCTTTCTCCTCTCTACCCTCTCCCCTTTCTCCTCTATCCCCTCCTCTTTCTCCTCTCTATCCTCTCCTCTTTCTCCTCTCTATCCCTTCCACCTTCTCCTCTCTATCCTCTCCTCTTTCTCCTGTCTTCTTCCTCCTTTCTCCTCTCTATCATCTCCTCTTTCTCCTCTCTACCCTCTCCCCTTTCTCCTCTATATCCTCTCCTCTTTCTCCTCTCTATTCCCACCTCTTTCTCCTCTCTATCCCCTCCTCTTTCTCATCTATGTCCCCTTCACTTTCTCTCTATCCCCTCCCTTGTCTCCTCTCTATCCTCTCCTCTTTCTCCTCTCTATCCTCTCTATCCTCTCCTCTTTCCCCTCTCTATCCCCTCCTCTTTCTCCTCTCTATCCCCTCCTCTTTCTCCTCTCTATTCCCTCCTCTATCTCCTCCTCCTTTCTCCTCTCTATCCCCTCCTCTTTCTCCTCTCTATTCCCTCCTCTATCTCCTCCTCTTTCTCCTCTCTATCCTCTCCTCTCTATCCCCTCCACTTTCTCCTCTCTAATCCCTCCTCTATCTCCTCCTCTTTCTCCTCTCTATCCCCTCCTCTTTCTCCTCTCTATTCCCTCCTCTATCCCCTCCTCTTTCTCCTCTCTATCCCCTCCTCTTTCTCCTCTCTATCCTCTCCTCTTTCTCCTCTCTATCCTCTCCTCTCTATCCCCTCCACTTTCTCCTCTCTAATCCCTCCTCTATCTCCTCCTCTTTCTCCTCTCTATCCCCTCCTCTTTCTCCTCTCTATTCCCTCCTCTATCCCCTCCTCTTTCTCCTCTCTATCCCCTCCTCTTTCTCCTCTCTATCCTTTCCTCTTTCTCCTCTCTATCCCCTCCACCTTCTCCTCTCTATCCTCTCCTCTTTCTCCTGTCTTCTTCCTCCTTTCTCCTCTCTATCATCTCCTCTTTCTCCTCTCTACCCTCTCCCCTTTCTCCTCTATATCCTCTCCTCTTTCTCCTCTCTATTCCCACCTCTTTCTCCTCTCTATCCCCTCCTCTTTCTCATCTATGTCCCCTTCACTTTCTCTCTATCCCCTCCCTTGTCTCCTCTCTATCCTCTCCTCTTTCTCCTCTCTATCCTCTCTGTCCTCTCCTCTTTCCCCTCTCTATCCCCTCCTCTTTCTCCTCTCTATCCCCTCCTCTTTCTCCTCTATATTCCCTCCTCTTTCTCTCTATCCCCTCCACTTTCTCCTCTCTATCCTCTCCTCTTTCTCCTCTCTTCCTCCTCCTTTCTCCTCTCTATCCCCTCCTCTTTCTCCTCTCTATCCCTTCCACTTTCTCCTCTCTATCCTCTCCTCTTTCTCCTCTCTTCCTCCTCCTTTCTCCTCTCTATCCCCTCTTCTTTCTCCTCTCTATCCCTTCCACTTTCTCCTCTCTATCCTCTCCTCTTTCTCATCTTTATCCTCTCCTCTTTCTCCTCTCTATTCCCACCTCTTTCTCCTCTCTATCCCCTCCTCTTTCTCATCTATGTCCCCTTCACTTTCTCTCTATCCCCTCCCTTGTCTCCTCTCTATCCTCTCCTCTTTCTCCTCTCTATCCTCTCTATCCTCTCCTCTTTCCCCTCTCTATCCCCTCCTCTTTCTCCTCTCTATCCCCTCCTCTTTCTCCTCTCTATTCCCTCCTCTATCTCCTCCTCCTTTCTCCTCTCTATCCCCTCCTCTTTCTCCTCTCTATTCCCTCCTCTATCTCCTCCTCTTTCTCCTCTCTATCCTCTCCTCTCTATCCCCTCCACTTTCTCCTCTCTAATCCCTCCTCTATCTCCTCCTCTTTCTCCTCTCTATCCCCTCCTCTTTCTCCTCTCTATTCCCTCCTATATCCCCTCCTCTTTCTCCTCTCTATCCCCTCCTCTTTCTCCTCTCTATCCTCTCCTCTTTCTCCTCTCTATCCTCTCCTCTCTATCCCCTCCACTTTCTCCTCTCTAATCCCTCCTCTATCTCCTCCTCTTTCTCCTCTCTATCCCCTCCTCTTTCTCCTCTCTATTCCCTCCTCTATCTCCTCCTCTTTCTCCTCTCTTCCTCCTCCTTTCTCCTCTCTATCCCCTCCTCTTTCTTCTCTCTATCCCCTCCTCTTTCTCCTCTATCCTCTCCCTCTTTCTCCTCTCTATCCCCTCCACCTTCTCCTCTCTATCCTCTCCTCTTTCTCCTGTCTTCTTCCTCCTTTCTCCTCTCTATCATCTCCTCTTTCTCCTCTCTACCCTCTCCCCTTTCTCCTCTCTATTCCCACCTCTTTCTCCTCTCTATCCCCTCCTCTTTCTCATCTATGTCCCCTTCACTTTCTCTCTATCCCCTCCCTTGTCTCCTCTCTATCCTCTCCTCTTTCTCCTCTCTATCCTCTCTGTCCTCTCCTCTTTCCCCTCTCTATCCCCTCCTCTTTCTCCTCTCTATCCCCTCCTCTTTCTCCTCTATATTCCCTCCTCTTTCTTTCCCTCCTCTATCCCCTCCACTTTCTCCTCTCTATCCTCTCCTCTTTCTCCTCTCTTCCTCCTCCTTTCTCCTCTCTATCCCCTCCTCTTTCTCCTCTCTATCCCTTCCACTTTCTCCTCTCTATCCTCTCCTCTTTCTCCTCTCTTCCTCCTCCTTTCTCCTCTCTATCCCCTCTTCTTTCTCCTCTCTATCCCTTCCACTTTCTCCTCTCTATCCTCTCCTCTTTCTCATCTTTATCCTCTCCTCTTTTTCCTCTCTAACCCCTCCTCTTTCTCCTCTCTATTCCCTCCTCTTTCTCCTTTCTTCCTCCTCCTTTCTCCTCTCTATCCCCTCCTCTTTCTCCTTTCTATCCTCTCCTCTTTCTCCTCTCTACCCTCTCCTCTTTCTCCTCTATATCCTCTCCTCTTTCTTGTCTCTATCCCCTTCTCTTTCTCCTCTCTATCCCCTCCACTTTCTCCTCTCTATCCTCTCCTCTTTCTCCTCTCTATTCCCTCCTCTGTCTCCTCTCTATGCCCTCCTCTTTCTCCTCTCTATGCCCTCCACTTTCTCCTCTCTATCCCCTCCACTTTCTCCTCTCTATCCTCTCCTCTTTCTCCTCTATCCCCTCCTCTTTCTCCTCTCTATCCTCTCCTCTTTTTCCTCTCTATCCCCTCCTCTTTCTCCTCTAGATCCTCTCATCTTTCTCCTCTCTATCCCCTCCTCTTTCTCCGCTCTATCCCCATCTGTTTCTCTCCATCCACATCTCTCATCCTCCTCTTTGTTTTTCCATCTCTCTTCTCTTTCTCTCTCCCTCTGTAGTCCCAGTCTTATTTAATGATGTGGAACCCATCAGACATGTTTTAAAGTGGATGTGAAGCAGATTACCATGCTGTTTTCCATTACCTGCTTTCCTTTCACTATCCCCCTCCATCTCTCCTTTCACTGTCCCCCTCCATCTCTCCCTTCACTGTCCCCCTCCATCTCTCCTTTCACTGTCCCCCTCCATCTCTCCTTTCACTGTCCCCCTCCATCTCTCCTTTCACTGTCTTCCCTCCATCTCTCCTTTCACTGTCCCCCTCCATCTC
>NC_056450.1:36609985-36619985 GCF_018296145.1 Oncorhynchus tshawytscha | reverse complement strand
AAAGAGAGAGGGGAGAGAGAGGGAGAGAGAGAGAGGGGGAGAGAGGGGAAAGAGAGAGGGGAGAGAGGGGAAAGAGAGAGGGGAAAGAAGAGACAGAGAGAGAGAGAGAGAGGGGAGAGAGGGGAAAGAGAGAGGGGAAAGAGAGAGGGGAGAGAGAGAGAGAGAGGGCAAAGAGAGAGAAGAGAGAGAGAGGGGGGGAGAGAGGGGAAAGAGAGAGAGAGGGGGAGAGAGAGGGGAGAGAGGGGGAGAGAGAGAGGGAGAGAGGGGAGAGAGGGCAAAGAGAGAGAAGAGAGACATAGAGGGGGAGAGAGGGGAAAGAGAGAGGGGAGAGAGAGAGAGGGGGGGGAGAGAGAGAGGGGAGAGAGAGAGAGAGAGGGAGAGAGAGAGGGGGGGGAGAGAGGGCAAAGAGAGAGAAGAGAGAGAGAGAGGGGAGAGGGGAAAGAGAGAGGGGAAAGAGAGAGGGGAGAGAGAGAGGGGAGAGAGAGAGGGGGGGAGAGAGGGGGGGGAGAGAGGGGAAAGAGAGAGGGAGAGAGAGGGGAGAGAGAGAGAGGAGAGAAGAGACAGAGAGAGAGAGATAGGGGGAGAGAGGGAGAGAGGGGAGAGAGGGGAAAGAGAGAGGGGAGAGAGAGAGAGAGAGGGGGAGAGAGGGCAAAGAGAGAGAAGAGAGAGAGAGAGGGGGAGAGAGAGGGAGAGAGAGAGAGGGGGAGAGAGAGGGGAGAGAGAGAGGGGAGAGAGAGAGAGGGGGAGAGAGAGGGGAAACAGAGAGGGGAGAGAGAGAGAGGGGGAGAAGAGACAGAGAGAGAGAGAGGGGGGAGAGAGGGGAAAGAGAGGGGAGAGAAGAGACAGAGAGAGAGAGAGAGAGAGAGAGAGAGAGAGAGAGAGGGGGAGAGAGGGGGAGAGAGGGGAAAGAGAGAGGGGGAGATAGAGGGGAGATAGAGGGGGAGAGAGAGAGGGGGAGAGAGAGAGGGGGGAGAGAGGGGGAGAGAGGGGAAAGAGAGAGGGGAGAGAAGAGACAGAGAGAGGGGGAGAGAGGGGGAGAGAGAGAAGAGAGAGAGAGAGAGGGGGAGAGAGGGGGAGAGAGGGGAAAGAGAGAGGGGGAGAGAAGAGACAGAGAGAGAGAGAGAGGGGGGGAGAGAGGGCAAAGAGAGAGGAGAGAGAGAGAGAGGGGGGAGAGAGGGAAAGAGAGAGGGGAGAGAAGAGACAGAGAGAGAGAGAGGGGAGGGAGGGGGAGAGAGAGAAGAGAGAGAGAGGGGGGAGAGAGGGGGAGAGAGGGGAAAGAGAGAGGGAGAGAAGAGACAGAGAGAGAGAGAGAGAGGGGGGGAGAGAGGGCAAAGAGAGAGAAGAGAGAGAGAGAGGGGGAGAGAGGGGGGAGAGAGGGGAAAGAGAGAGAAGAGAGAGAGAGAGAGAGAGAGAGAGAGAGAGAGAGGGGGAGGGGGAGGGGGAAAAGAAACAGAGAGAGAGAGTTTGAGTTTTTATAAAACCTTTATTTTTTACTCAAGTGTTAACATAAATAATGACACACTGCCTTTTCAGAAATGAAACAACAAATGTAATTCCTAAACAAAAATAAATACATAACATATATATTCAACTTATTTCATCAGCAAAAAATAATTTCCCCTCCTCTACAAAACAAAGTGCTCCTTCGTAGGCCCACTTCTCCTCAAATAATAGATCTTTTACAGCTGAAAAGAACTCAAAATCTACTTTTATTCTTGCTTTCACTAATCCTTTAAAAACACATCTTATTTATTTATTTATTTACCTTTATTTAACCAGGTAGGCAAGTTGAGAACAAGTTCTCATTTACAATTGCGACCTGGCCAAGATAAAGCAAAGCAGTTCGACAGATACAACGACACAGAGTTACACATGGAGTAAAACAAACATACAGTCAATAATACAGTATAAACAAGTCTATATACAATGTGAGCAAATGAGGTGAGAAGGGAGGTAAAGGCAAAAAAAGGCCATGGTGGCAAAGTAAATACAATATAGCAAGTAAAACACTGGAATGGTAGTTTTGCAATGGAAGAATGTGCAAAGTAGAAATAAAAATAATGGGGTGCAAAGGAGCAAAATAAATTAATTAATTAAAATTAAATACAGTTGGGAAAGAGGTAGTTGTTTGGGCTAAATTATCGGTGGGCTATGTACAGGTGCAGTAATCTGTGAGCTGCTCTGACAGTTGGTGCTTAAAGCTAGTGAGGGAGATAAGTGTTTCCAGTTTCAGAGATTTTTGTAGTTCGTTCCAGTCATTGGCAGCAGAGAACTGGAAGGAGAGGCGGCCAAAGAAAGAATTGGTTTTGGGGGTGACTAGAGAGATATACCTGCTGGAGCGTGTACTACAGGTGGGAGATGCTATGGTGACCAGCGAGCTGAGATAAGGGGGGACTTTACCTAGCAGGGTCTTGTAGATGACATGGAGCCAGTGGGTTTGGCGACGAGTATGAAGCGAGGGCCAGCCAACGAGAGCGTACAGGTCGCAATGGTGGGTAGTATATGGGGCTTTGGTGATAAAACGGATTGCACTGTGATAGACTGCATCCAATTTGTTGAGTAGGGCATTGGAGGCTATTTTGTAAATGACATCGCCAAAGTCGAGGACTGGTAGGATGGTCAGTTTTACAAGGGTATGTTTGGCAGCATGAGTGAAGGATGCTTTGTTGCGAAATAGGAAGCCAATTCTAGATTTAACTTTGGATTGGAGATGTTTGATATGGGTCTGGAAGGAGAGTTTACAGTCTAACCAGACACCTAAGTATTTGTAGTTGTCCACGTATTCTAAGTCAGAGCCGTCCAGAGTAGTGATGTTGGACAGGCTGGTAGGTGCAGGTAGCGATCGGTTGAAGAGCATGCATTTAGTTTTACTTGTATTTAAGAGCAATTGGAGGCCACGGAAGGAGAGTTGTATGGCATTGAAGCTTGCCTGGAGGGTTGTTAACACAGTGTCCAAAGAAGGGCCGGAAGTATACAGAATGGTGTCGTCTGCGTAGAGGTGGATCAGGGACTCACCAGCAGCAAGAGCAACCTCATTGATGTATACAGAGAAGAGAGTCGGTCCAAGAATTGAACTCTGTGGCACCCCCATAGAGACTGCCAGAGGTCCGGACAGCAGACCCTCCGATTTGACACACTGAACTCTATCAGAGAAGTAGTTGGTGAACCAGGCGAGGCAATTATTTGAGAAACCAAGGCTGTCGAGTCTGCCGATGAGGATGTGGTGATTGACAGAGTCGAAAGCCTTGGCCAGATCAATGAATACGGCTGCACAGTAATGTTTCTTATCGATGGCGGTTAAGATATCGTTTAGGACCTTGAGCGTGGCTGAGGTGCACCCATGACCAGCTCTGAAACCAGATTGCATAGCAGAGAAGGTATGGTGAGATTCGAAATGGTCGGTAATCTGTTTGTTGACTTGGCTTTCAAGACCTTAGAAAGGCACGGTAGGATAGATATAGGTCTGTAGCAGTTTGGGTCAAGAGTGTCCCCCCTTTGAAGAGGGGGATGACCGCAGCTGCTTTCCAATCTTTGGGAATCTCAGACGACACGAAAGAGAGGTTGAACAGGCTAGTAATAGGGGTGGCAACAATTTCGGCAGATAATTTTAGAAAGAAAGGGTCCAGATTGTCTAGCCCGGCTGATTTGTAGGGGTCCAGATTTTGCAGCTCTTTCAGAACATCAGCTGAATGGATTTGGGAGAAGGAGAAATGGGGAAGGCTTGGGCGAGTTGGGGGTGCAGTGCTGTTGTCCGGGGTAGGAGTAGCCAGGTGGAAAGCATGGCCAGCCGTAGAAAAATGCTTATTGAAATTCTCAATTATGGTGGATTTATCATTGGTGACAGTGTTTCCTATCTTCAGTGCAGTGGGCAGCTGGGAGGAGGTGTTCTTATTCTCCATGGACTTTACAGTGTCCCAGAACTTTTTTGAGTTAGTGTTGCAGGAAGCAAATTTCTGCTTGAAAAAGCTAGCCTTGGCTTTTCTAACTGCCTGTGTATAATGGTTTCTAGCTTCCCTGAACAGCTGCATATCACGGGGCTGTTCGATGCTAATGCAGAACGCCATAGGATGTTTTTGTGTTGGTTAAGGGCAGTCAGGTCTGGGGAGAACCAAGGGCTATATCTGTTCCTGGTTCTAAATTTCTTGAATGGGGCATGTTTATTTAAGATGGTTAGGAAGGCATTTTAAAAAATATCCAGGCATCCTCTACTGACTATAATATTAATATATATATATATATATGAGATATATAGGGGGGAGAGAGGGGAAAGAGAGGGAGAGAGAAGAGACAGAGAGAAGAGAGAGGGAAACAGAAGAAGAGAGAGGGGGAGAGAGGGAAAGAGAGAGAAGAGAGAGAGAGAGGGGGAGAGAGGGGGAAGAGAGGGAAGAAAGAGAGAGAAGAGAGAGAGAGAGAGAGAGAGAGAGAGAGAGAGAGAGGGGGAGGGGGAAAAGAAACAGAGAGAGAGAGAGTTTGATCAATATCCTTCCAGGATACCCCGGCCAGGTCGATTAGAAAGGCCTGCTCGCAGAAGTGTTTCAGGGAGCGTTTTACAGTGATGAGTGGAGGTCGTTTGACCGCTGACCCATTACGGATGCAGGCAATGAGGCAGTGATCGCTGAGATCTTGGTTGAAGACAGCAGAGGTGTATTTAGAGGGGAAGTTGGTTAGGATGATATCTATGAGGGTGCCCGTGTTTAAGGCTTTGGGGAGGTCTTACATCCTGCCCATATCCCGTTTCTATCTTATGTTTCCTACTCAGAAAAATTGACATCTTAGCTTGAAATTTAACATTTGACATTTTCTTTTCTGTTGTTTACTATATTGAAACCCCAAAATAAACACAGTGTTATTGAAAAACTCCCCTACAGCTTTAAACAAAGATTCCAGCATTTCCAATAGAGGTTTTATCCTCTCACACTCCATAAAACAGTGAAAAATGGTTTCTCTTATATTACAAAAAGGACATCCATCTCTAACATCTGAGTTAATAACAGATACAAAAGCATTAACTGCAGTGATGCCATGTAAAACCCTCCATTGCATATCACCAGTACCCTTTTGTAACGGTGGCTTGTACAGTGCTATCCATGCTGGCTTTACCTTGTCATCAATGCCCAATTTTACCCTCCATGGAGTGTCTTTTCTATTTTTCAATTTATCTTTATTCAACACCTTGACACACACCCTATACAAGTCCTTCCCATTCACCTCATCCAAACCCACCTCCTCCAACCCTCTCAAATCCAGCAATAACGCCTTTCTTTCTGACTCTGGGATATTTGGTGTAATCCCTAGTTTTGGAAATGAGACGTCTTCATCTTGCACCTTCTTCTTGTGGCTACTAAGCATACCCCATTCTTCCGCTGACAGAGCCTTCCTACAGCTCCCCAGCATTTGTCCGACAATCCTTTCCGACCTCATCCCCAAATGTTCTGCCACCCGTCTTCCATCCATTAAGGCGGGCCCAGCCATGGCCATTAACTGTCTTAAGGTGATGATTTTCCCCTTCACCAGAATCTTGGAGAAATGTGGAACAGCTGCAGTTGTACAATCCAGTCTTGCCCCATACACCAGAGGTTCCTCCAACAGCCAATGCACTGACTCCGCTAAGTTCGTCTGGACACCTTCATTATGCTCCACACTCTGAGAAGTCTTCTGTAAAACGGAGGTACTCCCTCCCTAGAAATCTGGCTACTATCAACCAGAAATAAAGCCTTCTTTAAACCTAATCCTCCAACCCGCTGTAATATAAGACCTGCTACCCCTCTCCACACCACATTTTCCGGTCCAAAAAGCAACCTTTGAATAAACTGAAACCGGAAAGCAGCAGCCCTACTGGCAAGATGTACAAGACCTTGTCCCCCCTCCTCTTTTGACAAATACAAAACACTTTGTGGAACCCAGTGATATTTATCCCAAAAGAAATCCACAATAATTGCCTGTATCTTAGCCAGAAGGCCAGATGGTGGTTCTAAAACTGACAACCGATGCCACAGTGCAGAGGCAATCACATTGTTAACTATAATAGTGCGCCCCCTATATGACATACGAGATAATAACCAACGCCATCTCCTCATCCTCCCTTCCACCATTTCAACCACCCCACTCCAATTTTTTTCCATAGTCCCCTCATCTCCTAGGTACACTCCAAGATACTTAAAACCTCCCTTACACCATTCTAGCCCCCCTGGCAAAGCCATGATCCCTCCAGACCATTCTCCAATCTGTAAAGCACAACTCTTTTCCCAATTTACCTTTGCAGAGGATATTCCCTAAAACGATCAACCATTAGACTCAAGCTATCCACCTCCGCTTGATTTTTCACTAGCACAACTACATCATCAGCATAGGCTGAGAGACGAATAGGAGGAATATCCTCTGAAAGGCACACCCCTGCAATGCGACTTCTAATGCTATTTAGTAGTGGCTCTATAGCAATGGCATATAACATCCCTGACATAGAACATCCCTGCCTAATACCTCTACACACTTTAAAAGGAGCACTCAAACCACCGTTAACTTTCAATACACTTTCAATGTCACCATATATCACCTTTATCATGGCAATAAAACCAGAGCTGAACCCAAACGCCTCAAACGTGTGCCATAAATATTGATGTTCAACTCGGTCAAATGCCTTTTCCTGATCAATTGAAATTAGACCAGCATCCAACCCAATAGCCCTAGAGACGTCCAAAAAATCACGAATCAGAGAAATGTTATCCCCTATCTGCCTGCCAGGAACACAGTAGGACTGATCCGTATGTATGATTTGCCCCATCACCTCCCTCAGCCTGTTGGACAAAGCCTTTGACAATATCTTATAATCAGTGCACAATAAAGCCACCGGCCTCCAGTTCTTCACCTCCCTCAGGTCACCCTTTTTGGGCAGTAGGGTGAGGACAGCCCTTCTGCAGCTTATTGGTAGTAACCCTCCGGTTAAACTATCATTAGCTACTTCTAACCAATCCTCTCCCAACATAGCCCAAAAAGACTTAAAAAGTCAACGGGAAGCCCATCAATGCCTGGTGCCCTTCCATTTTCCATGCCTTTTAATGCAGTGTATAAATCCTGCAAAGACAATGGTTGCTCAAGCTCAACCTGAGCTTCTGCAGCCACCTTTGGGAGCCCATCAAAGAACTGCTGTGTCACTGTTTTGTCCTCTTTGTACTCACACTTGTAGAGCTCAGCATAGAACTCTACTGCCCTCTTTCTAATTTCACTAGGGCTAGTGAGCTCTTGTCCAACAGCTGATTTGAGACAATGAATAATTTTTCTTTGTCCATTCTTTTTCTCTAAACCAAAGAAAAATTTGGATGAGGCATCCATTTCAGATATTCCCTGAAACTTACTTCTCACCAGTGCCCCCTGTGCTCTGATACCCAGCAGGTCTGCCAATGCAGCTTTTCTCCTCTTGAGGGCCTGAGTATGGCCTCGATCTCCTGTGGTCTCAACCAACGTCATGAGTTCCACTATTTCAATCTCTAGGGCTTTCATTGATCTGGTGATATCCTTGGTGACATTCCTCGTGTATTGATTACAAAATTGTTGAATCTGGATTTTCCCTATATCCCACCATTGTTGAAGGGATACAAAACTGGCCTTTTGAGACCTCCACCTCTCCCAAAAAAACTGAAACAGTTCCTGAAGTGAGCATCACTCAATAAAGTTATATTAAAATGCCAGTATGCGCTTTTGGGTTTTACATCGTTAATGAACACCACCTCTGTTATTAAACAATGATCAGAAAATCCCACTGGAGTTATCACACTTGATTTACAGACCTGAGATTGATGCTCAAAAACATAAAACCTATCTAACCTGGCCATAGAGATGATGTTCTCTCTCACATGCGCCCAGGTGTACTGCCTTGTTCCTCCATGTTGACTCCGCCAAATATCACACAGTTCATTTGTTACAATAAGGCGTTTTAAAAACGTCCTTGAGGCTATATGAGGTTCTTGGTGATTTCTATCTAAATCGCTAACTGTGCAGTTAAAATCCCCAGCAATAAACAAATAATCTTCTTTGTTACATTTCTCAATGGTATTTGATAATGTCTCTAAAAAACATACCCTCTCAACTGTCACCACTGGGGCATATACATTTATCAGACACATAGTGATGTTTTCATACCTTGCTCTAACTTTTAATAACCTCCCCTCAACTACCTCTTCAACCTCATATGACAAGGGCAAAAACCCTTTTGACAACAAGATAACCACACCCCCACTTTTTGAGTTTTTATGACTACACACCACTGTCCCCCCCACTCCTGTTGCCACATAACTTCATTTTCCAAATTACTATGTGTTTCTTGTAGAAAAATTACGTCACTTCCCTTTCCCCTAATGAACTCATACACCATGGCTCTTTTTTTAACATCTCTTGCCCCATTTACGTTTAAAGAAGAGATCTTAAAACTGCTCATGGAAATATATATAAAAAATATACAGAGGAAGATACAGCCACCACATCTTTTACAGAGTTAAAACTGCAACTGAACTCTTTCATTTTCTTTAGAATTTACATCACTTATCACTCTCGTGACCACTTTCTTGAGTCTAGCAGTTTCAGGGCTTTTCAAACTTCCCCCTGTAATTTTTGACATCAGAAACTTTGCTGATTCAATAAACAATTCACGTTCAGGGAAAAAATCAGTTACATTGTAATCCTGCATATATTTCTTACCTTTTGTCAACTTCAGAAATTGACGTATCCTCTCGATCCCATACCTCCCTTCCACCCCATTTATCTCACTATATTGTTGTGACGCGTCAGATGACTCACTCTCGCTATCCTCCCCAGAAGAATACTCCACCATCTCTACAACTTGTTCATCTTCAACTGATTTATCACTCTCTACCTTTCTCTTAGAATTAGACCCTTCACCACCCCTTAAATTCTTCCTTTTACTCCTCGGTATTTTGAAAACATCCGCTTCCTTTTCCGTTATTTCAATCTCCTCTTGACTTCCAATTTCATTTTCCAGCACCACCTCAGCGACGGCAGTCGCAATCTCACCTACTGTTTCCCCTCCCTCTTTGTGCTGATCTACCACAATTGCCCCCATATTCACACTGCCTTCCTCTCCTACTTTTCCAACCACATCTGCCCACCTTCTCTCTTCCCCTGCACCCGTAGTATGTTCATCCCTTCGCGGTGTTGCGTTAATTGCACCCGCACTAAAGCTACTACCAGGCTCAGCGTGCTCATTCTCGGGACAACTACGCACCAAATGCCCCTCTCTTCCACATCCAAAACATTTCATTGATTCAGTAGATGCATAGAAGACATAATTAAATCCATCAATCTTAAAACTAAACGCAAAATTCAGTTCATCTCCTTCCTTTTTTAAAATCATATGCACTTGTCTCCTATGAGACACGACATGTTTCAACAACGGAGATTTGCATCCAAAAACAACCTTCTTTATTGTAGATACTATTTGACCATGGCGAGATAACTCTCGCTCTAACACTTCATCTCTAACAAATGGTGGCACGTTAGAAAGCATAACTTTCTTCTCCGGATTCATAAGCGGAAATACCGGCGTCTGTGTCTCCCGCAACACAACACCTCTCTCAACTATCTTATTCACCTTTTCAATTGAATCTAAGAATATCACTACAGCGCTATTCATCCTTGAGGCTGATTTGATGCTATCATACCAAATGATAGCACCCACAGCCAAGCTACATTCTTCCACTGAACACCCGGCCGCAGCAGGAATCTTTACTCCATGCCTCCGACTAAGTTTTTCAAACTCTTCATTTCCGCGAGTGGCCATAGCAACCAGTCCCACCTGCTGGTTGTGCCCTCGCGAAAAACCAACCTCAAAGATCCCACCACCCCTATACGTGCTTAGTGATAGTTTAAACAAGATACCCTTAAAACAACTAAACTAATCAATATATATATATATATACATACCAAAACCCGATAGAGTGAAAATAAATTCCATTCGCACTCACAATCACTCCTGCTTGACGACTCACTC
>NC_056450.1:36559985-36607485 GCF_018296145.1 Oncorhynchus tshawytscha | reverse complement strand
TTGTGAACAACATAAATCAATCAACTCTAATTAGCACACTTTGATGAGAAGGCCTCTCTCCCCCTTGTTGTGAGGAGTGCAGGAGGGAGCTCAGGCTTGTTCTTTCTAACCGCACCAACCATTGGGTTATTTTGCTCTCTGCAAAATCACCCAATGTTTTGGAAGCAAAACATTACTGAGCGTAACGCGCCAATGTAAACTGAGATTTTTGGATGTAAATATGCACTTTATTGAACAAAACATACATGTATTGTGTAACATGAAGTCCTATGAGTTCCATCTGATGAAGATCATCAAAGGTTAGTGATTAATTTTATCTCTATTTCTGCACTTTGTGACTCCTCTCTTTGGCTGGAAAATGAATGTATGTGTTTTTGTGACTAGGCTCTGACCTGACATAATCCTACATTGTGCTTTCGCTGTAAAGCCTTTTTGACATCGGACACGATGGGTAGATTAACTAGAAGCTTTAATTTGGTGTATTGCACTTGTGAATGTATGAAAGTTACATATTTCAAAAAAATATATTTTTTGAATTTCGCGCACTGCCTTTTCAGCGGATTGTTGTCGAGGGGTTCCCATTAGTTATGACAACACAGGGGTTAATGACTCACAGATTATATCTCACATCGTTTCAGCCCATATTTAGATTTGGTATGTACATCTAGAGAAAACATACAGTAGCCGTTCTGCTTTTATGATATGACAGACCCAGCCGTTCTCCATTCTCCAAGCTACAGACCCAGAGATCACACCTATTTCAGGTGTGTACCGCCGGAGATAACCATTGGGAAAAACATCAACCACAGTCTAGATTGTAAGAAAATAAAACATTGAGTTTGTTCCCAGGACCGGTAAACACCTGGAGAGAGAGGCTTGTTTGTGCAGGCAGGTGGGTAGACACCTCTCCCTCCTCTCTCCAGGGACTCCTCCTTGGGGAGCTACAGCTGCCCCATTGGCTGAAGGTGTCTTTTCTGCAGGCACTGGGATCTGAGCTCCGTGAGGGAGGCAGGGAACAGGGGGACTGGCGTAATTAGCAGCCCAGCGTGGTGTGTGCCTTCAGGTGGATACAGACCCCCCAGGTGGGGAGGGAACCCGAAACAGCATCCATGCACGGTTCTACCACTCCCTATCACTCCTCCTCACTCTCTCACTCCCTCTCACTCCCTCTCCCTCCCCTCTCTCATGCTCCACTCCCCTCCCTCATGCTCCCCTCTCCATCCCCCCTCCCTCATCCTACACTCTCCATCCCTCCCCTCCCTCATGCTCCCCTCTCCCTCCCTCCTCTCCCTCTTCCTCCCCTCTCCCTCCCTCCTCTGCCTCATGCTCCCCTATCCCTCCCTCCCTTCCCCTCTCCCTCCCCTCTCTCATGCTCCCCACTCCCTCCAGAATGAGATGTCCTTTCGACTAATAGGAACACATCTAGAGAGAGAGAGAGGAGCCTAGCTGGTGCCACAGACCTGACAGGAATACATCTGGAGAGAGAGAGGAGCCTAGCTGGTGCCACAGACCTGACAGGAATACATCTGGAGAGAGAGAGGAGCCTAGCTGGTGCCACAGACCTGACAGGAATACATCTGGAGAGAGAGAGGAGCCTAGCTGGTGTCACAGACCTGACAGGAATACATCTGGAGAGAGAGAGGAGCCTAGCTGGTGTCACAGACCTGACAGGAATAAATCTGGAGAGAGAGAGGAGCCTAGCTGGTGCCACAGACCTGACAGGAATACATCTGGAGAGAGAGAGGAGCCTAGCTGGTGTCACAGACCTGACAGGAATACATCTGGAGAGAGAGAGGAGCCTAGCTGGTGCCACAGACCTGACAGGAATACATCTGGAGAGAGAGAGGAGCCTAGATGGTGCCACAGACCTGACAGGAATACATCTGGAGAGAGAGAGGAGCCTAGCTGGTGTCACAGACCTGACAGGAATACATCTGGAGAGAGAGAGGAGCCTAGCTGGTGCCACAGACCTGACAGGAATACATCTGGAGAGAGAGAGGAGCCTAGCTGGTGCCACAGAACCCTCTGCATGTGTGATGTCACATTGACGGGCGGGCATCTGTAATTAAATGTGTCATTATGTGATTTTATTCTGTGTGGTGCAGCAAGCCTGTTATCCCTCCAAACGCCTGCCTGCCATCAGCTCATGCATTTTTCATGGCCAAACGGTTAGACATGTTGCTGAGAGACACTAAGAGGCCTGTCTGTGTGAAATGTAAGTGAGAGGAGTGATGGGTGTTGGACAGCCGGAAGTGTAAGGAATGTGTCTGCACAGATAGACAGACAGGTGGGGTGATTGCCAGACAGGCAGACAGGCAGGCAGACAGACAGGTGAAGGCATTCTGATAGGGTTGCACAGACATGCTCTGACATATCAGTTCATTACAGATGCAGAGCTTGCAAAGCTACACACAAAAAGATGGGTGCAGTTAAACCATACAGCTGAATGCAAATGAAGTCATTGGGAAATGGTTGCTGTTTTGACAAGTGCGCGTGTTGCAACTGTTTGAATGGGAAGTTAAACTGTTGTGTAGACTCAATATACATGTATTTAACTGTCTGATTATGCACAAGGTAACATTGTAGCCCAGGGATGGGCAACTCAGTCGAGGAACTGAGTCGGGGAACTGAGTCGGGGATCTGAGTCAGGGAACTGAGTCGGGGATCTGAGTCGGGGAACTGAGTCGGGGAACTGAGTCGGGGATCTGAGTCGAGGAACTCAGTCGGGGATCTGAGTCGGGGAACTGAGTCTGGGTCTCACCTTCTGTTAGAATAAGAGAATACACAAGGTGCAACTTCGAAACATGTCAGCAAATGTTTTTTCATTGGTAAGTTAGTCCAGCGGTCAGCTATCTAAACTTGTAGTGAGGATGGTTGAATTACCCACCAGGGTGGGGTCCATTGATCATCCATTTTCATATTGAAAAACGGCATTTGCCTCCACCTCATGGCAAAATGTGTGGAATTGCAGGATATGTGTTATAAAATTGCAGAATGTTCTCTCTGCCCCATGACAAAATGTGTAGAAATGCATCAAATTCCTTTAAAACCGCAAAATTTTCTCTACAACCCATAACAAAATGTGCAGAATTTCAGGAAAATAAACTTGTAAAATATATATCTTTGTGTCATTATGGGAATGTTTGAAATGTAAAGCTCACAAGGTGTGTGTGTGTGTGTGTGTGTGTGTGTGTGTGTGTGTGTGTGTGTGTGTGTGTGTGTGTGTGTGTGTGTGTGTGTGTGTGTGTGTGTGTGTGTGTGTGTGTGTGTGTGTGTCAGGGTGTTTGTTTTTGCCACTCAATTCATTATTATTATCACGTGAGATTCAAGGCTGAACAGCTCTGATTCTCATGGAGCACGGTTCATTCATAAAACAATGCTAATTCAACACTGATTGCAGTCATCTGTGATCCATTCAGGGATAAAGTATGTTGTCTCTACTCACTGATTGCAGTCATCTGTGATCCATTCAGGGATAAAATATGTTGTCTCTACTCACTGATTGCAGTCATCTGTGATCCATTCAGGGCCAAAGTATGTTGTCTCTACTCACTGATTGCAGTCATCTGTGATCCATTCAGGGATAAAGTATGTTGTCTCTACTCACTGATTGCAGTCATCTGTGATCCATTCAGGGATAAAGTATGTTGTCTCTACTCACTGATTGCAGTCATCTGTGATCCATTCAGGGATAAAGTATGTTGTCTCTACTCACTGATTGCAGTCATCTGTGATCCATTCAGGGCCAAAGTATGTTGTCTCTACTCACTGATTGCAGTCATCTGTGATCCATTCAGGGATAAAGTATGTTGTCTCTACTCACTGATTGCAGTCATCTGTGATTCATTCAGGGCTAAAGCATGTTTCACCAACTACAGAAAGGCAGTCACATTATTTGGTGTAAATAAAAGTGAATCCGACAATGTCAAACAGTCCTACAAGACTCTGTCCTGTCAGCTTTGAGGAACAGACCGTACCTTGGCTGACAGACATGGGGGCACCATTTTACTGCCCCGTAACACAATCTATTGCCCCCATGACCAACTGGCAGATGGCGGTACGATCCAGACCCAGAACGGGGTCAGTACGGACCGCGGGTCCCGACTACAACAAAACAAAGGGGGGAAAAAGGAACTCATCAGTCTTCAACCAGTGGTATCATATAAACACAAAAGACGTTCAAACTGTGTAGATATGCAGGAAATTAGCTTTAAAACAGCAAAATGTTCTCTCTGCCAACAAGAGTGGTGTGAACAGTTTAGGGTCGCATGGGTTGTGAGGTGGGGGTTTGTTACTAGGCCGATAAATGACAATAACCATTCTGACCTTTGCCCCTAGGAAGTATGTGCTACTGAACCTTCTCAAATAGTATTAGAATACCCCTGACTCAGTATGAACTCGTCCTTCAGTCAAAGACAAAAACAAGTTATGAGCCCAGATATACACCCTTCAACTGTCAGGTTAACATATAAAATACACATTCATTACCACATTAATTATACCCTTCTGAATGTTAACTCACCTTGCAGCTCAGCCAGGGAGGAGATAACAGGGAGAATAGAGAGAGAGAGAGGGAGAATGGGGAGAATAGAGGGAGAATAGAGAGAGATGGAGAAAAGAGAGAGGGAGAGGGAGAGGGAGAATAGAGAGAGAGGAGGAATAGGGAGAATAGAGAGAGCGTGAGATCTCTGTGCTTTAGAGATGTAAGGGAATTGGAAGAACTGGACCCTGTCAGCACCACCGCTGAGACGCTATCTCCCCACTCCTCAGTGATAAGACAGGAGACACTATCTCCCGACTCCTCAGAGATAAGACACAATCGCCCCACTCCTCGGTGATAAGACAGGAGACACTATCTCCCCGCTCCTCAGAGATAAGACAGGAGACACTGTCTCCCCACTCCTCAGAGATAAGACACTATCTCCCCACTCCTCAGAGATAAGACAGGAGACACTATCTGCCCGCTCCTCAGAGATAAGACAGGAGACACTGTCTCTGCACTCCCCAGAGATAAGACAGGAGACACTGTCTCCCCACTCCTCAGAGATAAGACACTATCTCCCCACTCCTCAGATATAAGACAGGAGACACTATCTCCCCGCTCCTCAGAGATAAGACAGGAGACACTGTCTCCGCACTCCCCAGAGATAAGACAGGAGACACTATCTCCCCACTCCCCAGAGATAAGACAGGAGACACTATCTCCCCACTCCTTAGAGATAAGACACGATACACTATCTCCCCACTCCTCAGATATACGACAGGAGTTGGACAAAGACGGTGTGTGTGTGCCCTGTCCTCTCCCTTGTCTCTTCGATTAGATTTTTCCATAGCGGAGGCTCTTTGAGGAGTTTGTTCCAATCTATTTTGTTGAGAAATGTCTCTGTCCTTTAGAAACTGGAGTGGAATGGCTAGGGTGCTGGAGAGGCAGCTCACAGACCAATTCATGGTCTTGGCTGTATGTGCTTTAATATGTGTTCCAGTTGAAGGTAGCTATTAAGTGGAGCATTTTTTAATACTCATGCATGAGATTTTGCATCTCAGGCTATAGTCTGTTACGTGCCCCAGCAACCAACATAACGTCACTCAAACAGAAGGAGTCACTGACAACAACAACAACAACAACAACAACAAGAAAACAAGAAAACAGGTGGGGTTTTAGGAGAGGTTCTGAAAGACACTCATGGGGGTGTCCCCTGAAAGTCGATCAGCAACAACAACTAGAACCTAAAAGACACCCACCATGAGCGCCCATTAGTTTACACAAGAAGAGACAAACAAAAGAAGAACGCACATCAAATAGTGGAGCTAATCCAAAACAGGAAAGATTAGATAAAGTATTGTTTTTCTAGAACTCAAATAGTGGAGCTAATCCAAAACAGGAAAGATTAGATAAAGTATTGTTTTTCTAGAACTCAAATAGTGGAGCTAATCCAAAACAGGAAAGATTAGATAAAGTATTGTTTTTCTAGAACTCAAATAGTGAGAGTCAATTAAACATGTTAATCCTCCACGTCTCTCAAGACCACTGGAGCACTGGGCCAGCCACTCTTAAATAGCACCTGGGCCAGCCACTCTTAAATAGCACCTGGGCCACATTACTATAGCGCTGTTTATACAATAGCCTCAGATATGAGGTTTACATCTAATTGTTGTGTAAGATGAATGAGTGAGGATGATACTGTTTGTAAAATTGTGATTTTTGGACTGTTTAATGAAGCAAACTCCAATTCCCTTTTGAGTTTAACTAAATCAGAGGACCGCCCCTGAGCCCAGTTAGGGTCGGGCATCCTGGGACAGGCCCTTTTCTGCAACTCCCGAATAAAACCCCCACTTTGAGAATTTCTCAACAGACCATGTTTCCCTCAATTACGAGAGGACAAAGGTTGCAGACCAACTTACCTCGATAACGAGAGGGCCAAGGTTTGAGAAGATGGCTTAATCTTTTAACCATTCCACGTGGTTAAACTCTTAGACTATCGATACCGACAGAATAAGAACAAGTCTTTGATATTTATTACTAGTTTGCAGTTAGGAATTCGGTATCATTGAACGGGAAGACCGACAACCGCCGAAACGCTATTCTATAACGACATGAATGAATGTCACTCTGAACTATCCATTCTAACCACGACAGAGGAGAGCGTGAGCAAGAGAGAGAGGACGGATGGACACTCTCCAACAGAAACAAACTTTTTCCACAGAGATCCCGACGACACACTGAGCGTAAATATATATATTGATTGCAATTGTTCCCAAATGAGTGAGCGTTCATGTGTAAAGGATTAGCATTTCAATTGTTATATTTATCAACTCTGTAGTGACTCATCTGACCCACACTCCCCTTTTGTACACCAAGCCGCCATGCCGGTTTAGCCCACTAGGGCACATTCCCCTATCATTTCTTGTAACCATATTTACTTTGTTTGTTTGTGTGTGCACTTCTGTGATTGTTTAGTTAGTTAATAAAGAAATGATTTAAGACAATTGATGTTTGGGATGACTCATGGTGAAGACTGGGTTTGCGCAGATAACCAACAATTTACGACGTTTGGAATGAGACTAACGTGAGGTAAAATAAATAAATAATTAATTCAGAAGACTATTGATCAGATTTGAAAATATCTGAAAAGTTATATTAGGAAAATTATAACTTTGTAATCTGAATATTTTCCTTGGTGCACCGACTTCCTAGTTAATTACAGTTACATGATTAATCAGTTTAATCGCGTAATACTAATTACAGAGAATCTTTGATAAAAACGAAAAGTCTTCATATAATGATCGTATAGACACGACACTGTGTATGTCCTCTCTCTCCCTACATTGTGAGGCCTGAAATGAGGGTTCCAGTGAGAGCTGTGTGAGGTTCCAGTGAGAGCTGTAAAAGCTGTGCGAGTGTTTCAGTGAGAGCTGTGTGAGTGGTTCAGTGAGAGCTGTGTGAGGGTTTCAGTGAGAGCTGTGTGATGGTTTCAGTGAGAGCTGTGTGAGGGTTTCAGTGAGAGCTGTGTGAGGGTTTCAGTGAGAGCTGTGTGAGTGTTTCAGTGAGAGATGTGTGAGTGTTTCAGTGAGAGCTGTGTGAGGGTTCCAGTGAGAGCTGTGTGAGTGTTTCAGTGAAAGCTGTGTGACAGAGACACTCAGCTGTGTGAGTGTTTCAGTGAGAGCTGTGTGAGGGTTCCAGTGTGAGCTGTGTGAGGGTTTCAGTGAGAGCTGTGTGAGTGTTTCAGTGAGAGCTGTGTGAGGGTTCCAGTGAGAGCTGTGTGAGGGTTCCAGTGAGAGCTGTGTGAGGGTTCCAGTGAGAGCTGTGTGAGGGTTCCAGTGAGAGCTGTGTGAGGGTTTCAGTGAGAGCTGTGTGAGCTGTGTGAGGGTTTCAGTGAGAGCTGTGTGAGCTGTGTGAGGGTTTCAGTGAGAGCTGTGTGAGCTGTGTGAGGGTTTCAGTGAGAGCTGTGTGAGGGTTCCAGTGAGAGCTGTGTGAGGGTTCCAGTGAGAGCTGTGTGAGCTGTGTGAGGGTTTCAGTGAGAGCTGTGTGAGTGTTTCAGTGAGAGCTGTGTGAGAGTTCCAGTGAGAACTGTGTGAGAGTTCCAGTGAGAGCTGTGTGAGGGTTCCAGTGAAAGCTGTGTGAGGGCTCCAGTGAAAGCTGTGTGAGGGTTCCAGTGAGAGCTGTGTGAGAGTTCCAGTGAGAGCTGTGTGAGGGTTCCAGTGAAAGCTGTGTGAGGCTTCCAGTGAAAGCTGTGTGAGGGTTCCAGTGAGAGAGCTCTTACCTGCTCAGACCGTTTCCAACGCAACCAGAAAAGAAGCACACACTCTTACACGCTGAGTGCTGATTGAGAGAGCCACTCACTCTGAAAAGCTCTGCATCTGTGACATTTCGCAGGAATAGACAGAACAACATTTATTATATACGATTCCCTTTTCTCATGTCTCCATTGACAACATAGTGAGTGTCTTCTGCTTCTTTTGCAGTGTGTTTAAGGCTGAGGGTCCATGTCGGGTTGTAGCTGTGAAGGTCATCATTCTAGTTTGTTGGTTCAGGATGAGAAGGTCAGGATGACAGAGAAGCCACTCCCATCCTCACACATCACCGCCCCAGTGAGGAGACAGACCTGACGTTTAGGGGGAGGAGATCAAATCGAATCAAATTGTATTAGTCACATGGGCTGAATACAACAGGTATCGACCTTACAATGAAATGCTTACATACTTAATGGCTCCTAACCAACAATACTGTTTCAAAAAATACAGATAAGAATAAGAGATAAAAGTAACAAGTAATTAAAGAGCAGCAGTGAAATAACAATAACGAGAATATATACAGGGGGGTACCGGTACAGAGTCAATGTGTGGGAACACCGGTTAGTTGAGGTAGTATGTACATTTAGGTAGAGTTATTAAAGTGACTATGCATAGATAATAACAGAGAGTGGCAGTGATGTAGAGAAGGAGGGGGTGGGGTGTGGCACTGCAAATAGTCTGGGTAGCCATTTGACTAGATGTTTCATGAGTGTTATGGCTTAGGTGGGTAGAAGCTGTTTAGAAGCCTCTTGGACCTAGACTTGGCGCTCCGGTACCGCTTGCCGTGCGGTAGCAGAGAGAACAGTCTATGACCTGGGTGGCTGGAGTCTTTGACAATTTTTAGGGCCTTCCTCTGACACCTCCTGGTATAGAGGTCCTGGATTGCAGGAAGCTTGGCCCCAGTGATGTACTGGGTCGCACTATCCTCTGTAGTGCCTTGAGGTTGGAGGCCGAGCAGTTTTCCATACCAGGCAGAGATACAACCAGTCAGGATACTCTTGATGGTGCATCTGTAGAAGCTTTTGAGGATCTGAGGATCCATGCCAAATCTTTTCAGTCTCCTGAGGGGGAATAGGCTGTGTCATGTCCTCTTCACTACTGTCTTGGTGTGCTTGGACCAAGTTAGTTTGTTGGTGATGTGTACACCAAGGAACTTGAAGCTCTCAACCTACTCCACTACAGCCCCATCGATCCTCTTTTTCCTGTAGTCACAATCATCAGATGGGAGAGGCTGTGAGTTGTTGAGGAGATGAGAGAGGCAGTGGGGTTAGGAGAGGAGAGGAGAGGGGCTGTGGGTTGGGGAGGAGAGGAGAGAGGCTGTGGGGTCAGGGGAGGAGAGGAGAGGGGCTGTGAGTTGGGGAGGAGATGAGAGAGGCAGTGGGGTTAGGAGAGGAGAGGAGAGGGGCTGTGGGTTGGGGAGGAGAGGAGAGAGGCTGTGGGGTCAGGGGAGGAGAGGAGAGGGGCTGTGAGTTGGGGAGGAGATGAGAGAGGCAGTGGGGTTAGGAGAGGAGAGGAGAGGGGCTGTGGGTTGGGGAGGAGAGGAGAGAGGCAGTGGGGTTAGGAGGCTGTGAGTTGTTGAGGAGATGAGAGAGGCAGTGGGGTTAGGAGAGGAGAGGAGAGGAGAGGGGCTGTGGGTTGGGGAGGAGAGGAGAGAGGCTGTGGGGTCAGGGGAGGAGAGGAGAGAGGCTGTGGGTTGGGGAGGAGAGGAGAGAGGCTGTGGGGTCAGTGGCCTGTATCATCAGACAGAGGGATTCATCACCAGCCCATGTCCACTCTCACACAGCCCAATGACACAGGGGTCAAGGGTTACCATCCTCTGGCCAACCCCTTCACACACTCACACATTATGTTCTGTTCTCTCCCTGATCTTTTCAGAGTGCATGAATCTGTGGACAGGAAATCAGAGATTGACTGATTGTCCTCCATAGACTGTAGAGTTAAGATAAGACATGTTTCTCATCCTCTCTCTCTGTTCCTGTTATGTTGGTCCTATTTATGGCGGGTGTTATGTTTGTTTGTGTTATAGTAATTCATATCACTGTTCTCAAAGGCACAGACACTCCATCACACAGAATCACAGAGCCAGTGGGAGTGAGAGGAGAAGGTATTCCTGGGTTAACCAGACCTCTCAAAGTCAGGCTAGGAGAAGGTATTCCTGGGTTAACCAGACCTCTCAAAGTCAGGCTTGGAGAAGGTATTCCTGGGTTAACCAGACCTCTCAAAGTCAGGCTAGGAGAAGGTATTCCTGGGTTAACCAGACCTCTCAAAGTCAGGCTTGGAGAAGGTATTCCTTTGTTAGCTATATCTCAAGGTCAGGCTATGAGAAGCTATTGCTTTGTTAGCTATATCTCAAGGTCAGGCTATGAGAAGCTATTGCTTTGTTAGCTATATCTCAAGGTCAGGCTATGAGAAGCTATTGCTTTGTTAGCTATATCTCAAGGTCAGGCTATGAGAAGCTATTCCTTTGATAGCTATATATCTCAAGGTCAGGCTATGAGAAGCTATTCCTTTGTTATTTAGATCTCTCAAGGTCATGTTAGAGTGGATTGACATTCTGTCGGCTCTGATTAAAGAAGAAGAAGAAGGAATGAGGTGCAATAGAATGGGAATGAAAAAAGCACCCTGGGTGTCAAAGGGAAGAAAAATATTGGTAAGGAGAAACTGATCTCAGCTGTGGCTGCGGTTCATCCCATTTGTTCCCAATGACCCTGGGCTCTCTGTTGGGGAAAGAACAAGGGCCATTTCACGGCTCAGAGAATGCAATATGTCCCTGGCCCTGTCGCCACGGCGCCACGTCACTTTGAGTCAAACAGAACGAAGGAAAGAGTGGGGGGACAGCCTGACCTTATAACCCCGCCTCGCACACCAGGGCCATATGTCTCCATGGCGATGGGCAGCAGAGATCACAGAGGCCACAGTGAATCATGTTAGATGTGATCTCCCCAGCCGAGGCAGTATATTGTGGTCTCTAAAAACGACCAATCCCATTGTGAAGGATCCTGCTGGAGGAGGACAGAGAAGTAGTGAGAGTGTGTGATAAATGACTGTTATGTAATGTGTGATGATGATGTATGGAGTCCTGTCATCTCCTCGGGGTTGAAGCTACTTCCCTCCTATTATTAGATACCACTTACAAACCTGACTGAGGCTTCATCATTTATATTATTATTTATGTTACAAACCTGACTGGGGCTTCATAATTTAGATTATTATTTATGTTACAAACCTGACTGAGGCTTCATCATTTATATTATTATTTATGTTACAAACCTGACTGGGGCTTCATAATTTATATTATTATTTATGTTACAAACCTGACTGGGGCTTCATAATTTAGATTATTATTTATGTTACAAACCTGACTGGGGCTTCATAATTTATATTATTATTTATGTTATAAACCTGACTGGGGCTTCATAATTTATATTATTATTTATGTTACAAACCTGACTGGGACTTCATAATTTAGATTATTATTTATGTTACAAACCTGACTGGGACTTCATAATTTAGATTATTATTTATGTTACAAACCTGACTGGGGCTTCATAATTTAGATTATTATTTATGTTACAAACCTGACTGGGACTTCATAATTTAGATTATTATTTATGTTACAAACCTGACTGGGACTTCATAATTTAGATTATTATTTATGTTACAAACCTGACTGGGGCTTCATAATTTAGATTATTATTTATGTTACAAACCTGACTGGGGCTTCATAATTTAGATTATTATTTATGTTACAAACCTGACTGGGGCTTCATAATTTAATATATGTATTTTTTTAATATTGCAATTCATTCTTTATACACACACACACACACGCACGTGAGCACACACACACACACACACACACACACACACACACACACACACACACACACACACACACACGCATGTGAGCACACACACACCCTGTGCTCTGTAGTGGCAGTGATGTATGTAAGAATGAATGTGTTCTGCAGTGGTGCTGCTCTAGCTGGTTAGAGAGCTGATCCATCAGCCTGTTCTCAGAGCAGGAATGACAGACAGGGAGGAGACATTACCCTGGCAGACTCATTACACTGGCTGACTACAGAACAGCCCTGCTCACCACCACACACACTCACATCCATCCTCACCTTCACAGCCCCACACAATACAACACCACACAGCCCAACACAAACAAACACAACCCCACACAGCCCAACACAACCCAACCCAGCACAGCCCGACACAGCCGAACACAACATGACACAACCAAACACAACCCCATACAGCCCAACACAACCCCATACAGCCCAACACAACCCCATACAGCCCAACACAACCCCATACAGCCCAACACAACCCCATACAACCCAACACAACCCACACAGCCCAACACAACCCTATACAGAAACACATAGCAACCTGTGTAAACATCTGACCCACTGGAATTGTGATACAGTGAATTATAAGTGAAATAATCTGTCTGTAAACAATTGTTGGAAAAATTGTTGGAAAAATTAGTTGCGTCATGTACCAAGTAGATGTCCCAACCGACTTGCCAAAACTATAGTTTGTTAACAAGAAATTTGTGGAGTGGTTGAAAAAGGAGTTTTAATGGCTCCAACCTAATTGTATGTAAACTAGTTGTAATGACTCCAACCTAAGTGGATGTAAACTAGTTGTAATGACTCCAACCTAAGTGTATGTAAACTAGTTTTAATGACTCCAACCTAAGTGGATGTAAACTAGTTTTAATGACTCCAACCTAAGTGTATGTAAACTAGTTTTAATGGCTCCACCTAAGTGTATGTACACTAGTTTTAATGACTCCAACCTAAGTGTATGTAAACTAGTTTTAATGACTCCAACCTAAGTGTATGTACACTAGTTTTAATGGCTCCAACCTAAGTGGATGTAAACTAGTTTTAATGACTCCAACCTAAGTGTATGTACACTAGTTTTAATGGCTCCAACCTAAGTGGATGTAAACTAGTTTTAATGACTCCAACCTAAGTGGATGTAAACTAGTGTTAATGACTCCAACCTAAGTGGATGTAAACTTCCCACTTCAACTGAGTGTTTACATTGGAAAATAAGTGGAAAATTAACAAAAATGAAATGATCAATAAAACACTCAGTTTCAAAGGACATAGGACATAAAGGACATAAACATAAATATAGGTTGCTGTATAGTTTGCTGTGATGGCACACTGGTGTGCCATATTCGAGTTTATCAAAATTGGATTTATTTTGGAATTCTTTGTGGTTCTGTGTAATCTGAGGGAAATATGTGTCTCTAATATGGTCATACATTTGGCAGGAAGTTGCTCTCTCTCTCTCTCTCCCTCTCTCTCTCTCTCTCTCTATTGTTCTCTCTCTCTCTTGTTCTCTCTCTCTGTCTCTCTTGTTCTCTCTCTCTCCCGCACTCTCTCTCTCTCTCCCGCACTCACTCTCTCTCTCTCTCTCTCTCTCTCTCTCTCTTGTGTGTCTCTGTGCTCATGCATTCTTGCAGAATAACAATCCTCACATTTGCTTGGCAGCATCCCTTGACACGTGCAAAGATACTCTCTCTCTCTCTCTCTCTGTCTCTCTCTCTCTCTCTCTCTCTCTCTCTCTCTCTCTCTCACTCTCTCTCTCTCTCTCTCTCACTCTCTCTCTCGCTCTCTCTCTCTCTCTCTCTCTCTCTCTCTTTCTCTCTTTCACACACACACACACACACACACACACACACACACACACACACACACACACACACACACACACACACACACACACACACACACACTTGAACACCCTGTTTCCCACTGTCCTCCACACACTGTAATTGCTGTAATTGGTGCACAGAGGGGTAGAGGAGTCAGCCATACCGTAGTACACAGTGGGCTTGATGGTAGATGATGATAGTAGCCTAGGTAGAAATAGGCTCATTTCCATTCCCACTATTGTACTGTTCTAAAAGCTGTGTGTGGACTTGTTTGACTACATACTACATATTGACTACATACTTCCGGCGCCGACAGAGATGGCCGCCTCGCTTCGCGTTCCTAGGAAACTATGCAAGTTTTTGTTTTTTTACGTGTTATTTCTTACATTAGTACCCCAGGTCATCTTAGGTTTCATTACATACAGTCGAGAAGAACTACTGAATATAAGATCAGCGTCAACTCACCATCAGTACGACCAAGAATATGTTTTTCGCGACGCGGATCCTGTGTTCTGCCTTACAAACAGGACAACGGAGTGGATTCCATGCAGCGACCCAAAAAAACGACTCCGAAAGAGCGGGAAACGAGGCGGTCTTCTGGTCAGACTCCGGAGACGGGCACACCGTGCACCACTCCCTAGCATTCTTCTTGCCAATGTCCAGTCTCTTGACAACAAGGTTGATGAAATCCGAGCAAGGGTAGCATTCCAGAGGGACATCAGAGACTGTAACGTTCTTTGTTTCACGGAAACATGGCTCACTGGAGAGACGCTATCCGAAGCGGTGCAGCCAACGGGTTTCTCCACGCATCGCGCCGACAGAAACAAACATCTTTCTGGTAAGAAGAGGGGCGGGGGCGTATGCCTTATGGTCAACGTGACATGGTGTGATGAAAGAAACATACAGGAACTCAAATCCTTCTGTTCACCTGATTTAGAATTCCTCACAATCAAATGTAGACCGCATTATCTACCAAGAGAATTCTCTTCGATTATAATCACAGCCTTATATATCCCCCCCAAGCAGACACAACGATGGCTCTGAACGAACTTTATTTAACTCTCTGCAAACTGGAAACGATTTATCCGGAGGCTGCATTCATTGTAGCTGGGGATTTTAACAAGGCTAATCTGAAAACAAGACTCCCTAAATTTTATCAGCATATCGATTGCGCAACCAGGGGTGGAAAGACCTTGGATCATTGTTACTCTAACTTCCGCGACGCATATAAGGCCCTGCCCCGTCCACCTTTCGGAAAAGCTGACCACGACTCCATTTTGTTGATCCCTGCCTACAGACAGAAACTAAAACAAGAAGCTCCCACGCTGAGGTCTGTCCAACGCTGGTCTGACCAAGCTGACTCCACACTCCAAGACTGCTTCCATCACGTGGACTGGGAGATGTTTCGTATTGCGTCAGATAACAACATTGACGAATACTCTGATTCGGTGTGCGAGTTCATTAGAACGTGCGTTGAAGATGTCGTTCCCATAGCAACGATTAAAACATTCCCTAACCAGAAACCGTGGATTGATGGCAGCATTCGTGTGAAACTGAAAGCGCGAACCACTGCTTTTAATCAGGGCAAGGTGTCTGGTGACATGACTGAATACAAACAGTGCAGCTATTCCCTCCGCAAGGCTATTAAACAAGCTAAGCGTCAGTACAGAGACAAAGTAGAATCTCAATTCAACGGCTCAGACACAAGAGGCATGTGGCAGGGTCTACAGTCAATCACGGACTACAGGAAGAAATCCAGCCCAGTCACGGACCAGGATGTCTTGCTCCCAGGCAGACTAATTAACTTTTTTGTCCGCTTTGAGGACAATACAGTGCCACTGACACGGCCTGCAATGAAAACATGCGGTCTCTCCTTCACTGCAGCCGAGGTGAGTAAGACATTTAAACGTGTTAACCCTCGCAAGGCTGCAGGCCCAGACGGCATCCCCAGCCGCGCCCTCAGAGCATGCGCAGACCAGCTGGCCGGTGTGTTTACAGACATATTCATTCAATCCCTATACCAGTCTGCTGTTCCCACATGCTTCAAGAGGGCCACCATTGTTCCTGTTCCCAAGAAAGCTAAGGTAACTGAGCTAAACGACTACCGCCCCGTGGCACTCACATCCGTCATCATGAAGTGCTTTGAGAGACTAGTCAAGGACCATATCACCTCCACCCTACCTGACACCCTAGACCCACTCCAATTTGCTTACCGCCCAAATAGGTCCACAGACGATGCAATCTCAACCACACTGCACACTGCCCTAACCCATCTGGACAAGAGGAATACCTATGTGAGAATGCTGTTCATCGACTACAGCTCGGCATTCAACACCATAGTACCCTCCAAGCTCGTCATCAAGCTCGAGACCCTGGGTCTCGACCCCGCCCTGTGCAACTGGGTACTGGACTTCCTGACGGGCCGCCCCCAGGTGGTGAGGGTAGGCAACAACATCTCCTCCCCGCTGATCCTCAACACTGGGGCCCCACAAGGGTGCGTTCTGAGCCCTCTCCTGTACTCCCTGTTCACCCACGACTGCGTGGCCACGCACGCCTCCAACTCAATCATCAAGTTTGCGGTCGACACAACAGTGGTAGGCTTGATTACCAACAACGACGAGACGGCCTACAGGGAGGAGGTGAGGGCCCTCGGAGTGTGGTGTCAGGAAAATAACCTCACACTCAACGTCAACAAAACTAAGGAGATGATTGTGGACTTCAGGAAACAGCAGAGGGAACACCCCCCTATCCACATCGATGGAACAGTAGTGGAGAGGGTAGCAAGTTTTAAGTTCCTCGGCATACACATCACAGACAAACTGAATTGGTCCACTCACACAGACAGCATCGTGAAGAAGGCGCAGCAGCGCCTCTTCAACCTCAGGAGGCTGAAGAAATTCGGCTTGTCACCAAAAGCACTCACAAACTTCTACAGATGCACAATCGAGAGCATCCTGGCGGGCTGTATCACCGCCTGGTACGGCAACTGCTCCGCCCTCAACCGTAAGGCTCTCCAGAGGGTAGTGAGGTCTGCACAACGCATCACCGGGGGCAAACTACCTGCCCTCCAGGACACCTACACCACCCGATGTTACAGGAAGGCCATAAAGATCATCAAGGACATCAACCACCCGAGCCACTCTCCAGAAGGCGAGGTCAGTACAGGTGCATCAAAGCTGGGACCGAGAGACTGAAAAACAGCTTCTAACTCAAGGCCATCAGACTGTTAAACAGCCACCACTAACATTGAGTGGCTGCTGCCAACACACTGACACTGACACTGACTCAACTCCAGCCACTTTAATAATGGGAATTGATGGGAAATGATGTAAATATATCACTAGCCACTTTAAACAATGCTACCTTATATAATGTTTACATACCCTACATTATTCATCTCATATGCATACGTATATACTGTACTCTATATCATCAACTGCATCCTTATGTAATACATGTATCACTAGCCACTTTAACTATGCCACTTTGTTTACATACTCATCTCATATGTATATACTGTACTCGATATCAGCTACTGTATCTTGCCTATGCTGCTCTGTACCATCACTCATTCATATATCCTTATGTACATATTCTTTATCCCCTTACACTGTGTATAAGACATTAGTTTTGGAATTGTTAGTTAGATTACTTGTTGGTTATTACTGCATTGTCGGAACTAGAAGCACAAGCATTTCGCTACACTCGCATTAACATCTGCTAACCATGTGTATGTGACAAATAAAATTTGATTTGATTTGATTTTATAGTTGTGGGACCAGAAGCCCCCACAAGAATAGTAACCGAACAAAAGGTCAATAGCTATTTCAAGGGGCTTTAGGGTTAAGGTTAGACTTAGTGTTAGTGTTAGAATTAGGTTTAGGGTTAGTGTTAGGAGCTAGGGTTAGTTTTATGGTTAGGGTTAGGAACTAGGGTTAGGTTTAGGGTTAGTGTTAGGAATTTGGGTTATGGTTAGGGATAAGGTTAGGTTTAAGGAAAGGGTTAGGGTATGTTTTAGGGTCAGGTTTAGAGTTAGGGAAAATAGGATTTTCAATTGGATTGAATTGTGTGTCCCCACAAGGTTAGTTGTACAAGACTGTGTGTGTGTGTGTGTGTGTGTGTTTGTGGATGATCACGAGCGTGTGTGTGTGTGTGTGTCGTCAAGCAGCCCCACAGGCTAGCCTAGATAGGACTGTATTCCCACATGCAGAAGCCACCCAGCAGACCAGCCTAGATAGGACTGTATCCCCCATGCAGAAGCAGCCAGCAGACCAGCCTAGATAGGACTGTATCCCCACATGCAGAAGCAGCCAGCAGACCAGCCTAGATAGGACTGTATCCCCACATGCAGAAGCAGCCAGTAGACCAGCCTAGATAGGACTGTATCCCCCATGCAGAAGCAGCCAGCAGACCAGCGTAGATAGGACTGTATTCAGCCATGTAGAAGCCACCCAGCAGATGTGAGCTTGTGTACACAGCTGTCTATCCCCCAAATTACTGTAATTGCATACATGAGAAGGCGTTGTAGTTCAACTGTATAATAAACGGTTTAAATTGGTGGTAAAAATGAAGCTATTTATTTTAATTCTAACCTAACAAGTGATTTTATATTTTCTTTGAAGCTGTGTCCAGCTGTTTAAGTACCACCTCCTCTGACCCTGCCAGTGAGATTACTTCTAACATTATGTCAATGTTTTCTGTCGTCTAAATGTCTTTCGAACCCTGAGCCGTCCCTCATTGAATTTGTAATGAGATTCCCAGCTCGTTCCCCAAAACACTTAGTGTTTAAGAGAAACCCAATGGGTATCATAAAAAAAAAAAAGATTTGCGACACAAACAAAAAACATGTGTTTATTTATTTTGTGCCTCGAGCTAGCGTCGTTAGTGTAGTTAGTACACTCTCTCTTGTTCTGCTGCCATCATCTCTCACTTTTTGTCTCTCACCCTCACAGCAAGAGAACACGGATATAGCAGAGCCTCACCCTCTCTCTCTCTCTCTCTCTCTCTCTCGCTCTCTTATTTCCCTCCCTCCATCTCTCTCTCTCTGTCTCTCTCTCTCACACACACTCTTTCTCTCCTTCCCTCCCTTTCTCTCCTTCTCACTCCCTCAAACTCAGAGAGAAAGAGAACAAGGACATGGCAGAGCTTCATCTCTCTCTCTCTGTCTCTCTCTGTCTCTCTCTCTCTCTCGCTCTCTTATTTCCCTCCCTCCATCTCTCTCTCTCTGTCTCTCTCTCTCTCACACACACTCTTTCTCTCCTTCCCTCCCTTTCTCTCCTTCTCACTCCCTCAAACTCAGAGAGAAAGAGAACAAGGACATGGCAGAGCTTCATCTCTCTCTGTCTCTGTCTCTGTCTCTGTCTCTGTCTCTCTCTCTCTCTCTCTCTCTCTCTCTCTCTCTCTCTCTCTCTCTCTCTCTCTCCCCTCCCTCCCTCCGCTAATTCAATTCAAGAGGCTTTATTGGCATGGGAAACATATGTTAACATTGCCAAAGCAAGTGAAGTAAATAACATACAAAAAACTAATAATGAACAGTAAACATTATACTCACAGAAGTTCCAAAAGAATAAAGACATTACACATGTCATATTATGTATATATACAGTGTTGTAACGATGTACAAATGGTTAAAGCACAAAAGGGAAAATAAATAAACTGTCTGTCTGTCTGTCCGTCTGCCCGCCCGTCTGTCTGTCTGTCTGTCTGTCTGTCTGTCTGTCTGTCTGTCTGTCTGTCTGTCTGTCTGTCCTGTGAACCACAGAGCAGTAGAACACACCTCTTATACCTTCATTCTGCCTAGAGCTGACAGACGATGTTAGGAAATCTGTGTACGGACATGATGAGATTGCAGTTCATGTTGTGTGAAGATGATGTGCCTGTGTCTGTCTCTGTGTGTGTTTGAGACAGTTTGGCAGTTAGACTAGACAGGAGAATAATGGCATGAAACAGAAGGAGAGAGAGAGGGAGAAAGGGGGAGAGAAAGTGAGAGTTGTGATAAGGCAGGAAGTTGTGATAATGACAGGAAGTTGGCCTTGCCCATGTGCCTCTACCAAAGACATATCCTCCAATTTGTGCCTACTCCCTTAAGGTTTTATACTTGTTTTTGTAGAACCATCATAGAAGGAAGTGTTTCTGCCATGCCCATTTTCTAGTCAAGAACTGCCTGGAATTATTTCCTGCAATATTTTTTCTTAATTCCTGGGCTTTTTAAGCAGCCGGTGGAATGAAAAATGTACGTTTTTACAAACGGTTGTTATTAAAAAGTCAAACTTTCTGTCTGGGTAGTTGGATCAGAACAATAGCACTGGAGCAGAGCAGTGTCGGGCTTAATGGTGTCTGGCAGATCTGAATGATACCTCTGGTGCCTGTTAGGGCTGAGCTGGGTTTAATAAGGGGGTTGAAAAGTCTGTTTCTCTAACTACAATACACCGTCTCCTGTCTAACCAAGCAGATTCCTTTACTGGCTTTTAGGAGTTGACTGTTCACAGCCAATTTCTTGTAAAGCCAGTTATGTTCAGATGTTGAAACTCAGTTATTTAATACTGACAAGTACCTTCAGAGCACAACATGTTGTTGTTTTACATCCTGAATTTAGAATTGATGAAATATAGATTTTGTGTCACTGTCCTAGTGGAATTATGTTTTTGTTTGTGTGCAAATGAATACAACATTTAAAGCTGAAATGTATTGAGTCAATAAATATTCACCACATTTGTTAAGGCAAACCTAAATAAATTCAGGAGTAGAAATCTTCTTAACAAATCACATAATATGTTTCATTGACTAACTCCGTGTGCAATAATAGTGTTTACAATGATGTTTTAATGACTACCTCATCTCTGTACCCCACACATACCATTAACTATCTCTGTACCCCACACATACCATTAACTATCTCTGGACCCCACACATACCATTAACTATCTCTGGACCCCACACATACCATTAACTATCTCTGGACCCCACACATACCATTAACTATCTCTGGACCCCACACATACCATTAACTATCTCTGGACCCCACACATACCATTAACTATCTCTGGACCCCACACATACCATTAACTATCTCTGGACCCCACACATACCATTAACTATCTCTGGACCCCACACATACCATTAACTATCTGTAAGGTCCCTCAGACGAGCAGTGAATTTCAAACACAGATTCAACCACAAAGACCGGAGAGGTTTTCCAATGCCTCACAAAGAAGGGCACCTGTTGGTAGATTGGTAAAAAACAGACACTGAATATCCCTTTGAGCATGATGAAGTTATCAATTGATACACTGGATGGTGTATCAATGCTCCCAGTCACTACACAGATACAAGTGTCTTCCTAACTCAGTTGCCTGAGAGTGAAGAAAAGCACTTAGAGATTTCACCATGAGGCCAATGGTGACTTTAATGGCTGTGGTAGGAGAAAAACTGAGGTTTGATCAACAACATTGAACAACATTGTAGTTACTCAACAATACTAGCCTAAATGACAGAGTGAAAAGAAGGAAGCATGTTGTCACACCCTGACCTTAGAGACATTTTATTTCTCTATTTGGTTAGGTCAGGTTGTGATTAGGGTGGGCATTCTATGTTTCCTATTTCTTTGTTTTTGGCCGAGTGTGGTTCCTAATCAGAGGCAGCTGTCTATCGTTGTCTATGATTAGGAATCATACTTAGGCAGCCTTTTTCCCACCTGTGTTTGGTGGGTTGTTATTTTCTGTTTAGTCTCTGTTACCTGACAGAACTGTTCGCTTTCGTTTTGTTGCTTTGTTCGAGTGTTTTTTGATAATAAAAAAATCATGAACAATTTTCCCGCTGCGCTTTGGTCCACTCCTTCCTACAACAGGCGTTACACCCGTACAGAATAAAAAATACCTAAAACGTGCATCCTGTTTGCAATAAGGCACTGAAATAAAACTGCAACAAATGTGGCAAAGAAATGAACTTAATGTCCTGAATACAAAGCGTTGTGTTTGGGGCAAATACAACACATCACTGAGTACCACTCTTCATATTTTCAAGCATAGTGGTGGCTGCATCATGTTATGGGTATGCTTGTCATCGGCAAGGAATGGAGAGTTTCTTTAGGATAAAAATAAATGGAATAGAGCTAACCACTGGCAAAATCCTAGAGGAAAACCTTGTTTCAGTCTGCTTTCTATTAGACACTGGGAGATGAATTCACCTTTCAGCAGGACAATAACCTAAAACACAAGGCCAAATATACACTGGAGTTACTTACCAAGACATCATTGATCATTCCTGAGTGGCTTAGTGTTGACTTAAATCGGCTTGAAAATCTATGGCAAGACTTGAACATGTCTGTCTAGCAATGATCAACAACCAATTTGACAGATATTGAAGAATTTTAAAAAGAGTAATGTGTAAATATTGTACAGTCCAGTTGTGCAAAGCTCTTAGAGACCTACCCAGAAATCATCTCAGCTGTAATTGCAGCAGAATGAGATACTAACATGTTTTGACTCAAGGGTGTGAATACTGATGTACATGAGATACAGTAGTTCTGTTTTTCATTTTCAAAAAATTAGCAAACATGTTTTCACTTTGACGTTATGGGGTACTGTGTGTAGATGGGTGAGAAAAAACATTTTTAATCCATTTTCAATTCAGCCACATCTCCCAATCTGTTTATTTATTTATTTTTTATTAAACCAGGTAAAAACCAATTGAGGTTAAGAACCTCTTGTGTGAGGGTGACCTGGCAAGAAGGCAAAACAGGGAAATAGCAGCGTGTCCATAAAACATTACAGAAAAATACAGACACACAAGAGACAAAGTGTCACAAGTTAGAGATACAATTGAAGATTAGAAACAACTGCAGTTATCACAAACAGTGTTGTCGATCAGAGTCTTAAAAACAGATAAGGGCACTAACTCTCCTAACTTTAAAATCTTCTGAAACATGTTCCAGGATGAAGGAGAAAAATGGGAAAAATATTTTTCCCCCATCTCAGTTCTATCCTTAGCAACAGACAAGGACAGCAGCGACTGTGAAAGAAGACTATATTGAGTGACTGATCTGGTCAGGAAAGAACAGAGATACAAAGGGAGTTGTCCCCTCAATGCTTTGAACACAAAAGTGTATGAAAAAAGCCTTCTCAATATTAGACGCGCTAGAATAAATAATTGTGTCATCAGCATACAGATGGAGATTTTCAGAGTTAACGGTCTTCACTTTATCATTTATAGACAGTGTAAAAAGGATCAGACCTAGAATTGAGCCCTGGGGAACTCCTTTTGTTAGCCTTCGAAACTCAGATGTCATACCCTCTTGAACTACACACTATGTTCTGTCAGAAAGGTAGTTCTGGAACCAATCCAATGCTTGAACACCTAATCCAACTTTTTTAGTCTATACAACAGGAGGGCCAACAGTGTCGAAGGCCTTCGATAAGTCAATAAAAAGTGAGAAACAGGGATTTTTCTTGTCCTGAGCATGTAGAATATCACCTACATCCTTACTTACAGCAGTAATTGTACTATGCTTGGCTCTAAAACACGACTGGCATTGAGATAAAACTGAGTTATTGTAAAGAAAGTCTTTGAACTGTGAGTTCACAAGGTTTTCCAATACTTTTGCCACTGCAGACAGTTTAGATACGGGACGACAGTTATCCAACTGGGACGGATCTCCACCTTTATGTAAAGGTGTGACAGGCTGCTTTCCAGACTTTTGGAATGGTATTACTCACCCAGAAAGATTTAATATATGAGTGAGAGGGGCAGCAATGATCTTTGCACCAATTTTTGGGGGAAATAAGGGTTTAATTCATTCAGGCCAGCTGCTTTCTTATTATCAATAGATTCCTTTACAATTTCTATAAGCTCATTCTCGGTAAAAATGAACCGTAGGCCCGGCATGTGGCAGTTTCATTCACAGCCTCATTTGAGATGTTTGGAAGGAGTTTGTTATAAAATAAACGCCCAGCATTAGCAAAATGCTCATTAAACATGTCAATCAGTTTATTCTTGTCAGTCACATCCTTCAAATTTGAGCTCAGTTTCAGCAGAAGACCAGAGGAGTTTGTGTTAACATTCATGGATTTAATGGTTTTCCATAATTTTGTCGGGTTATTGAGGTTTGCCTCGGTAGATTCTTAATAGAAGAATAATGTGTAATTCCATAGTAACCAGGTCCACTTATTTCTCAGTGCCTTGAATAACTGCCATTCAGCCTGGGAATTACCCTTTCGGGCTTTGGCCCATTGTGTATTTCATTTATAGATCAAATCAGATAATTCCCCTGTAGACCACTACCACTTAGCCGGTACTTTTTGAGAGGGGCGTGTTTATCACAGATCGTAGAAAATAGGAGAATGCCTCTTCCATGTCTGGAGCTCACTCCTTTCCCAGTTGTATAAAGTTCATGCAGGAATGCCTGCTCACAGAACTGCCTAAAATTTCGTTTGACTATGAACCGAGAGGGCACTTTGGGGATTTTGGTGTCTCTAATGCAAGCAACTGCACAATGAACAATTAAATCATGAGCGAAAATCCCAACGGCAGAGTATTTATGTGGATTGTTAGTTAGAATAACATCAATACGTGTTGATTTAGAGATGTCTTTGGGATTGAGTCTGGTAACCTCATAATTTGAGTGAAATATAATGTATTGCACAGTCCTCTTATGGCCTCAGAGTTTGGAGATAACCAATCCCTGTTTAAATCGTCCATAAAGACCATTTCATCTCCCCCCCAACCACGCATCAGTTCAGCCAGAGAATCCAGGGATTCTACTGTTGCAGATGGAGATCTATAACATCCTATCACATCTAAGTTCACAGCTTTTGACAACTGCAGTTTTAATGCTTACACACTCAAACTGTTTTGGTTTAGATAAAGACCTTAGTTCAGTAACCAGATATCTGTCTTTAATATAGATGGCTATACCTCCCCCCTTACTTTGTAGTTCACATCGATAAACATGATAACTATCCAAGCCTATAGACTGATTTAGAACAGATTTCTTAAACCAGTAATAAGACATCTGGGTCAGCAGTGTGAACCCAGACTTTTTTCATGTTCAATTTCGGCATCAAACTCCCCACATTAATATGCATCAGTCCCAACTCTCATCTAGTTTTAAAATAATTTGGAGTGGGAAATTCATCCATAGCCAATGGGCCTGGGTTTGGGTGAATGTATCCTGATCCATAGCCAATGGGCCTGGGTTCGGGTGAATGTTTCCTGATCCATAGCCAATGGGCCTGGGTTTGGGTGAATGTTTCCTGATCCATAGCCAATGGGCCTGGGTTTGGGTGAATGTTTCCTGATCCATAGCCAATGGGCCTGGGTTTGGGTGAATGTTTCCTGATCCATAGCCAATGGGCCTGGGTTTGGGTGAATGTTTCATGACACCAAAAGCAGAAGAATAATAAAACACCTTGATTTGTTTCTTCCTAAAATCTCTCTGCACTTAGATGATTTAAAATAATCCAAACTACAGTCATCTGATACAAAAAACACTGTTTTTAGCCAGACCAAACCCTGTAGATGAGAAGGTTTTATAAGCCTGTCACACTCGAAGTCAAATGGTAACACTGTCAGATCCCTCTGAAAGATCAAAGCTGCTATACGATCAGTTAAAGTAGGGTTTAGCGGTATCTCTAGGTTAGGAAGATTAGATTGATTTCGATCATTTAGACTATGCAATGAGCCATAACCCATGTAGGCAACAATTAAAATCATTTGTACAAAAATACCCATTTTAACCACTGAATCCAACAGTTCACTAAAACAAAAAGAAAACAATACTAAAATATACTGAGTCAATCTTTTGAAACCTTAAATTCACCCAAAAATGTTCAGCTGTATTCCTACAGGTCTAGTAGAGTTAGAAAACAAGTGTGTCCCCGAGCGTTGCCTTAGTTAGAACGGTCAGCGTGTTCAACAGCCGCTGCAGGAATGTACAGACAGGGATTTCGCCCAGTGTTTGGGTCTGGTCAATGCACCCAGTCCCCTTGCAGTAGACCGATCACTGGTGGTTAGTCCACCCAGCAGGGGTATCCTGGGCTAGGAAGCCCAGCGCTTCTAGACGTTATGTCACAGCGCAGATACCAACCCCCAGCTTCCACTGCACAGTGGGGCAGGAGAGGAGTCAGAAGACGAAACACAGATAAAAGCCTGACTGTCGTCGGCCCAACGTGTCTAGACCGTCAGTCACAGCACAGATGTATCCTCTCTCGGCTTTCAGGGAGGGCACCACGCCGGCTTTATCTCCTCGTGTAGAAACTAGCAGATGTCAATTTAACACTTTAATTGCTTTGATCCTTTAGGATTTTAGATTTTGCCTGTTGTTTAATTACAACTCTAGCAGCCTTATAAAGGTTTTGGTAAGTAATAAAACGTGTAACACTTTTAAGAAACAAACAGTGTGACCGAACCAACTCAGCAAAACTGCCGCCATCATCTGCCCAGCCACATCCCCCAATCTGCCCAGCCACATCCCCCAATCTGCCCAGCCACATCCCACAATCTGCCCAGCCACATCCCCCAATCTGCCCAGCCACATCCTCCAATCTGCCCAGCCACATCCCCCAATCTGCCCAGCCACATCCCCCAATCTGCCCAGCCACATCCCCCAATCTGCCCAGCCACATCCCCCAATCTGCCCAGCTACATCCCCCAATCTGCCCAGCCACATCCCACAATCTGCCCAGCCACATCTTCCAATCTGCCCAGCCACATCACCCAATCTGCCCAGCTACATCCCCCAATCTGCCCAGCCACATCCCCCAATCTGCCCAGCCACATCCTCCAATCTGCCCAGCCACATCCCCCAATCTGCCCAGCCACATCCTCCAATCTGCCCAGCCACATCCTCCAATCTGCCCAGCCACATCCTCCAATCTGCCCAACCACATCCTCCAATCTGCCCAGCCACATCCTCCAATGTGCCCAGCCACATCCCCCAATCTGCCCAGCCACATCCCCCAATCTGCCCAGCCACATCCCCCAATCTGCCCAGCCACATCATCCCCCAAATCTCCCCAACCCCAACCCCCAATCTGCCCAACCCCATCCCCCAATCTGCCCAACCACATCCCCCAATCTGCCCAGCCACATCCCCCAATCTGCCCAACCACATCACCCAATCTGCCCAGCCACATCCCCCAATCTGCCCAACCACATCCCCCAATCTGCCCAGCCACATCATCCCGCAATCTGCCCAGCCACATTTCGGCAGCAGCTTAACAACCAGAGGAGAACAGGAGAAAAGGAGAAGAGGAAAGAACAGCAGCCGTGTGTGTGTGTGTGTGTGTGTGTGTGTGTGTGTGTGTGTGTGTGTGTGTGTGTGTGTGTGTGTGTGTGTGTGTGTGTGTGTGTGTGTGTGTGTGATGGGGTGTGTGTGTGTGTAAGATGGGGTGTGTGTGTGTGTGATGTGTGTGTGTGTGTGTGTGTGTGTGTGATGGGGTGTTTGGCAGACTCCGTGACAGGGGTGATGCTGGGGCCATATGGCCATACTAGGTTGGGTGGACCACCCTACTAACCACACAACTTGTCTCATCCTTGTTTTCTGTGTGTGCACACTTGCATATGTCCATGTGTGCACTGTAATAATGTGGTCTTGTTTTCATTAGTCACATGACAGGAAGCTTTTGACGGGTGCCTGGCAGTGCCATCCCAGGATCCATCAGCGTCAGGCTAGTATTTCTATTTCTGCTGCAGCGCTGGGCAGGGCAGGGGTAGGGTGGGCTAGGATTGGCTGGGGTGAACTGGTGTAGAGTGGGCTGGGTTAGAGTGGGCTGGGTTAGAGTGGGCTGGGGTAGAGTGGGCTGGGTTAGAGTGGGCTGGGGTAGAGTGGGCTGGGGTAGAGTGGGCTGGGGTAGAGTTGGCTGGGCTGTGGTAGAGCGGGCTGGGGTAGAGTTGGCTGGGCTGTGGTAGAGCGGGCTGGGGTAGAGTGGGCTGGGGTAGAGTGGGCTGGGGTAGAGTGGGCTGGGGTAGAGTGGGCTGGGGTAGAGCGGGGTGCGGTAGAGTGGGCTGGGGTAGAGTGGGCTGGGGTAGAGCGGGGTGCGGTAGAGTGGGCTGGGGTAGAGTGGGCTGGGGTAGAGCGGGCTGGGGTAGAGCGGGGTGCGGTAGAGTGGGCTGGGGTAGAGTGGGCTGGAGTAGAGTGGGCTGGGGTAGAGCGGGGTGGGGTAGAGTGGGCTGGGGTAGAGTGGGCTGGGGTAGAGTGGGCTGGGGTAGAGTGGGCTGGGGTAGAGTGGGCTGGGTTAGAGTGGGCTGGGGTAGAGTGGGCTGGGGTAGAGCGGGGTGCGGTAGAGCGGGGTGCGGTAGAGTGGGGTGGGGTAGAGTGGGGTGGGGTAGTGTGGGCTGGGCTGTGGTAGAGCGGGGTTGGGTAGAGTGGGGTGGGGTAGTGTGAGCTGGAGTAGAGTGGGCTGGGCTGTGGTAGAGCGGGGTGGGTTAGAGTGGGGTGGGGTAGTGTGGGCTGGGGTAGTGTGGGCTGGGGTAGATTGGGCTGGGGTAGTGTGAGCTGGAGTAGAGTGGGCTGGGCTGTGGTAGAGCGGGGTGGGGTAGAGTGGGGTGGGGTAGTGTGGGCTGGGGTAGTGTGGGCTGGGGTAGATTGGGCTGGGGTAGTGTGGGCTGGAGTAGTGTGGGCTGGAGTAGGGTGGGGTAGAGTGGGATGGGCGGCCCAGAGGACAGTTGAGTGGTTGGAGAATGAGAGCGAGAGAGAGAGAGAGAGAGATGGCAAATTGATGGAGAACAGTTAGGGTAACATCAGGAGAGAGAGGGGGATTGTGTTTTTGTTCGATCAGCAGTGCTCTGCCTTGTGTGTTTGTAGCTGTGTGTAGCTGTGTGTAGTTGCTTGTGTGTTTGTAGCTGTGTGTAGTTGCGTGTGTGTAGCTGTGTGTAGCTGTGTGTGTGCATGTGTGTGTATGTGCACCTACCTCAACAGACTCAACCTTAATGTGGCGAGAAGCTAACCCAGCCTCAGCTAGAGCCTCAGCCATAACCACAAACTTAGTTCAGCTAGAGCCTCAGCTAGAGCCTCAGCTAGTGCCTCAGCTAGAGCCACAGCTAGTGCCTCAGCTAGTGCCTCAGCTAGAGCCTCAGCTAGAGCCTCAGCTAGTGCCTCAGCTAGAGCCTCAGCTAGTGCCTCAGCTAGAGCCTCAGCTAGTGCCTCAGCTAGAGCCTCAGCTAGTGCCTCAGCTAGAGCCTCAGCTAGTGCCTCAGCTAGAGCCTCAGCTAGAGCCTCAGCTAGAGCCTCAGCTAGAGCCTCAGCTAGTGCCTCAGCTAGAGCCTCAGCTAGAGCCTCAGCTAGAGCCTCAGCTAGTGCCTCAGCTAGAGCCCCAGCTAGTGCCTCAGCTAGAGCTTCAGCTAGAGCCTCAGCTAGTGCCTCAGCTAGTGGCCTCAGCTAGAGCCTCAGCTAGTGCCTCAGCTAGAGCCTCAGCTAGAGCTTCAGCTAGTGCCTCAGCTAGAGCCTCAGCTAGAGCCTCAGCTAGTGGCCTCAGCTAGAGCCTCAGCTAGTGCCTCAGCTAGTGCCTCAGCTAGAGCCTCAGCCTCTGTCAGTGCCCATGTAGAAAGTTCCTCCTGTGAGTCCACACTGACTGCGCTGCAGTTTAAACAGCTGGACTTCCCTTGGAGACTAATTTTCCTCTGTCTGTCTCTCTGAGTCCCACTGATAAGGTAATTACTCTAATGAATTTAAGTGGTGATTAGAGCTCTCTACAGGACTTAATAAGGTGGTGGGTAGCAGGAAGTCTGGTAATGCTTTTATTTCAAGCTGTTTACAAAGTTTCTGTGGTTGGAATTATGTCTGCGCTGCTGTGAAGTGAAGAGAGGTCAGAGGTCAGTGGCAGTGCTGTTGATTACTGTTCACCTCCTGTTCTTCAGACTGGAGAAGACGGACAGAGATGGAGAGACTGGAGGAGGTAGTATAGTAGTGAGCATGGTTGGTCTCAATTCGAAATGAAGTCACTCAATTCAGGAAGTGATTTGAAATAAATAAATAAAAAACAAATATATATATATTTCTAATGAATCGTTTCTTCTTTTCAGTTTATTAAGTCACTGAAAATGAAAGCCCTTCAATTATTTAATTGGAATTTCAGTTAACTTCCTGACATCAATTTGAATTGAGCCCAACCCTGGTAGTGAGACTACAGACATGGCTATCCAAGGCCAGGGCCCTAGGAATGGTGGGACTATCTACCTTTATCTGCTATACTTTGGGGAAAGTGGCTGATTTCCCCCTTTTTCCAGACAGTCAACAAGGACACTGTATGAGAAACGTTATGAAATGTCTACCGGGAGGACTATCTTATTAGATGTTGGTAGTTTAGGGGATTATTTTTTTTTTGAACTAACTTCTGAATAATAGTTTTCTCTTTAGGTTGTGATTGAACAGAATTATATAGTCAAAGAGCAACGAGGCTGACGTTATTTACAATGCAGACGACATCGAGCTAAAAATATGTATTTTAATTTAACAGAGCAAACACCATTAGATCTCTGTATTCACACAGCGAGCTCATTAAATTCGACATTAACTTCAGATGTTGACCTGCTTCTTAGCCTTTCTTAAAAAAGGTTTCACTTTGTTTGGAATCAACAACAAAGACAAGAACTGCATAGTTACTGTCACATTAGATTTAAAAACCCAGCTGTCAATTTCACTCGACACAAAACAACACTATTCACGTCCAGGATCTCGTTGAATGTAACCAGATGGTAGTTGAGACTACTGGAAATCACGAAAGGAGCAATTCTGAGATATGGAGAAAGATAGCTCTATTAAATGAGCGATGAGAATGGACAGAACGAGTAAAATACTAAATTAGGCATGAGTGAAAATGTCTGACTGCTGTGGTAATTGTGTCCATTTGAGAGCAGCAGAGAGAGAGAGAGAGAGAGAAGCTGCCTCATGCAGGGACACATCTGAACCATGAAAGCACTGCGGTCGCCGGCCGTCTGTCTTGGCGACCGCAGTGAACCATTGTTTTCCTCCTCTATATCTCCATCTCTGGTCTGACATGGTTAGAGCTATTTCCCCAAACACTCCCAGACCGTCTTCTTATTCGTCCACATCTGTTTGTGAAAAGCCAGGCCCAATCACTAGATCAGAACTGGGGTTACTACTGTCCACTAACCAGACCTTCAGAGCCCCATTTGCAGAACTGTTTATCAGAGGCATTACTGTGAATATTACTGTGAAAATTACTGTGAATCTGAGCTGGAGCAGAACATGATGGTGCAGAGTGAATGGTAATTATGATTGGCCAATTTGCTGTGGTTAATCTCTGCCGTAGGGGAGGGGTGGGTGGGTTGGTGTTAGAGGTAGCGAGGGGGCTGATGGGTGGTGAGTCAGTAAAGGAGATGAGTCTGGACAAGACCCTGTGTATCACCTCTCTCTCTCTCTCTCTCTCTCTCTTTCTCTCTCATTCTGTCTCTCTATTTCTATCTTTATGCCTCTCTTTCTCATATTCTCTCTCTCTCTCTTTCTCTCTCTTTCTGTCTCTCTCTTTCTATCTTTCTCTCTTTCTCTCTCTTTCTTGTTCTCTCTATATTTCTCCCTCTCTCTTTCTCAGTCTCTCTCTAACTGTCTAATCTCATACACACTGCAGTACATTGCTGCATAATCCCCAATGAAGCAAGATTAAAGCCCTGTATGCCACTGTGTGTGTTATGATCGTGTGTTATTATGTGTGTTATGATCGTGTGTTTGTAAGGAATCAGAGAATTAGTGACATTCCCAGGTTGTATAAAACACCTCCTGGAGGCCCTCTGTTCTGGATAATCCAGTAGTCACAGGGAGTCACCACAGGTCAACGGGTGCAGGAGCCACAGATGTAGGACAGGTCAGGACATGTCCTCTATCACATGGCTTTTCATTTCATATTTCCTGATCCTGTCCCTCTGTGTTGGGCTTTGATTCTCTGTCTACTTGCACTACGCCACGCTGATATAAACTGTTACAACAGACAGGTGACATTATGGTTTTGTGTAACCTCCTTCCTTTTACAAAAGAAAAGCAAACATTTACGGCACGGTTTGCCAAAACTCGGTCCTGAGGCCCTCCCCAGGTGCATGTTTTTCTTTGCCCTAGTGCTATACAGCTGATTCCTTGAAGCAAAGCTTGATGATGAGTTTGTTATTTGAATCAGCCGTGTAGTGCTATGGCAAAAAATCTAAATGTGGACCGAGTTTAGGAAACCCTGATCTATGGAACATGTGACATGGTAAACTTTATCCGGAAGCTGGAGCTTTGGTTAAGTTGTGTGAATTACTTTATTACTTCAACATCACACAGTACACCTTGCCTTGGCTACAGCACAGACTGACTGTATACTAATGAGTGTATTCTGTACGGTCTGGTCTGGGATTGTTTGTCATTGCAGCCTTGCCTTCTGACAGGATGCTAATGTAGCCAAAATATGAGATGGCACAGTCACAAACCCTTGTTCATACATTTCAATTCCAGTCAATTCAGGAAGTACGCTGAAATTCTATTTCCAATACTCTTCAATGCTTTTCAATTAGGACAATGTGGGATTGGAATAGACATTTGGTTTACTCTCTGAATTGATTACAAATGAAAAGAAAATATTTGACCCCAATCCTAGAGGCCGAGGGCCAATAAAGTGTATTTCTAAACACCCATTGGGGAAGACTGAGTGATTGGGGAGACAGAATATTCACCATTGGTTTTCTTCATGTGCAACTGAGGGCTCATATTGCCTCCTGTCAGTAGTGATCAATGGGGCCTTGTTGTTTATTTGCTTGTATAACAGAATGACAGGCATCCTTGTAGGCGTACTACAATTGTGTTTTTGTGTTGCTGCATGCTTGAATACCCAAAGCGCCAACACACTCCACACATCTCTGATGGCACCCAGTCAATACCGCTCACTCTAATGAGCGGAGTGTTAGCTCTGCCACAGTTCTGCCTCTGATGCTTTCTCTGAGGCAGGAACACAAAAAACACTAACCTCTCTACAGGTGTAGGTACTTAATTTGAGCAAGTCTGCTATTGCAGGAAAATAATCCTGCAACAAGAGGAAATGTGGATTATTGTGTGGATTATAATTAATGGACATTCCGTAGTGGTTGATATGTCTGAAATTTCATAGTGGAATTTTCTGAAACACTCTCTAATTTTCTGAAACACTCTCTAATTTTCTGAAACACTCTCTAATTTTCTGAAACACTCTCTAATTTTCTGAAACACTCTCTAATTTTCTGAAACACTCTCTAATTTTCTGAAACACTCTCTAATTTTCTGAAACACTCTCTAATTTTCTGAAACACTCTCTAATTTTCTAAAACACTCTCTAATTTTCTGAAACACTCTCTAATTTTCTAAAACACTCTCTAATTTTCTGAAACACTCTCTAATTTTCTGAAACACTCTCTAATTTTCTGAAACACTCTCTAATTTTCTGAAACACTCTCTAATTTTCTGAAACACTCTTTAATTTTCTAAAACACTCTCTAATTTTCTAAAACACTCTCTAATTTTCTAAAACACTCTCTAATTTTCTGAAACACTCTCTAATTTTCTGAAACACTCTACAATGTTCTCAGGAAACTTTTCCTGCAACAGGGTGATCAAAGATGGTGCCGACAGAGATGGTCACCTCGCTTCGCGTTCTTAGGAAACTATTGTGAGCGGACCAAGTAATTGGGCGTCACTCTAAAGCGGGAAGGTGGAATAAACGAGTCAGGAGTAGGTTTTCTTGATTGAACACAGTTCTCTATTGAGGGCATTTGGTCAACACAAACACTCCAACATAATCAATGAAAATCTTCCAAGGAAAAACATACATCTTCTTCTCCAGATGAAACAGGAACACAATAGGATTATCTTTAAACTACAACAAAAAGTCACAGGATTGTCACCGTCTTAGTGGTTCTTCCTGGATAGCTCCTCTCTCTCGGTGGCCATCTTCCAGAGATAGTTTTCCCCCCCTTCTCTGCTGGTTCCATTCTCTCTCTTATAGGGGAAAGAGAGTATGTCATTAGTACTGTCAGCTGTGCTTAATTGCCTCTGGTTGTCCTTGTCTCCCATGCCTTGTTGGGCTACTATCCATGAGCCCAGCCTGCCCTCTGGTGGTCCTTCCACATACCTTCCCCCCCAGGACCGAACCGGAGGGTCGGGCGCCGCCGGGCGCCACCGTCTTGGTCGCGTCGGGACAGCGCGTCTGCATTCCCGTTCCTCGATCCGGCCCTGTGGATGACATGGAAAGAGAACGGTTGTAAAGACAAAAACCATCTGGCTATTCTGTTGTTATTGTTTCTCTTACCAGCCATCCACGTGAGGGGCGCATGGTCAGTAACTAATGCAAACCTCCGACCCAGTAGGTAGTACCGGAGATAATCGAGGGCCCACTTGATGGCTAAGGCCTCTTTCTCTACGGTCGCATACCTCTGTTCCCGATCGCTGAGCTTCCTACTAATGAAGAGAATCGGCTTCTCTGCTTCACCTTTACCCTGAGCTAGTACGGCCCCGAGCCCTGTATCCGAGGCGTCGACCTGCACAATGAACTCCCTCCACTGCGCCAGCAAGCGATGATCGGCCGTGGGCACAAGCACCATCACTTTCTCTCCCACGGTGAACTCACGGGGGTCGCGGACTTATCATAGGCCCGGCCTTGGGTCCTTTGGGCCTTCTCCATATGCTCCTTGACTATGGGCCACACTGCTGACAGGCGGTCTCTCATCAGGGTAACGTGTTCTATTGTGGATTGAAAGGGGCATGGTTGGGTCTCCCAGGTCTCCTTGGCTAAGTCGAGGATTGCTTGACAGGGTCTGCCATAGAGCAATTCAAACAGAGAGAATCCAGTGGATGCCTGGGCTACTTCTCGCAGGGCAAACATTAAGTGTGGGAGAAGCATATCCCAGTTTTTCCCGTCTCTGGACACCACTCTTCTCAACATGCTTTTAATCATTTTGTTCAAGCGTTCACCCAACCCGTCTGTTTGAGGGTGGAATATGCTTGTACGTATCTGTTGAACCTGATAACTGACACAAGTCCTTCATCAACCGGGACATGAACGGGGTTCCTTGATCGGTTAAGATAGTCTTGGGGAGGACCACACGAGAGAACATCAGGAATAACTCCTTGGCAATTCCCTTTGACGACATGTTACGCAGGGGTATGGCCTCCGGGAACTTGGTAGCGTAATCTATAACCACTAGGATGTGCTCGTGTCCTCTGGCGGATTTTGGGAGGGGTCCTACGAGGTCCATAGGCATGAGTTCAAAGGGAGTCTCTATGATGGGGAGAGGAATCAAAGGGTTACGTAGGTGTGGCCGTGGGGCTGTACGTTGACATTGATCACACGTCCTACAATACCTGGCCACATCCCGGGTGACCCGGGGCCAATAGAATCTCTGCATGATTCTGTCAATAGTCTTGTCTCGTGCCAGGTGTCCTCCTAGGACGTGGGAATGGGCTAACTGTAGAACTGTATCCCTGTATGGCCTAGGCACCATTAATAATTCCTGGTTTTCCCCCCTTCGTCGTACGACCCAGTATAAGAGACCCCGCCTGATTGCATAGTAAGGAAGAGGGGGCTCACCTGATCCATCGACGTTCCTCCCGTCGATCACCTTCACCTTCCTCATGGCCTCCCTTAGGTCTGGGTCTCTATGCTGCGAGGTGCCGAACTGTCCCTTTAACTCCTGGGGCAGGTCGACCTCGGTAGAGGGATGTGGAGGATGTTCCACATCCCCATCAGGGGTGACCGAGGAGAATCCCTTCCAGGTTCCCTCCTCGGATGGAGCTTCAAATATATCCCTTAGCGCCTGGTTGCTCCTTCCTTCCTGCTTTGTGTATCTCCCTTCACATGTGTCTTCATCGGTGGGTTAGGGTTAGGGTTAGGGTTAGGGTCGTAAACGTTGGGTCGCTATTTCTTCCTCTTCTGCAGAGGACGAGGACGCAGCTACGTCTCCTTTTAGGACTACTACCTTGGGCTTGGATTTTCTCTTCTTTCCTGTCCCCCTTCTTCCCGTGCATAACGTAATCTGCCGAAGCTTGTTATATAGGGGACAGTCTCTCCCGATCAATAATGGCACCTTCAGCTGGGGCACTTTCCCTGCCCTGACTGTACACCTTCTTTTTGGAGTGAGAATAGGCAGATTTACAGTGGGGTAATAGTGGGTGTCTCCATGGATACAGGATACGGCTACTTTGTCTGGTAGCAGTGTTGCGGAGGTCACCATCCGCTCCTCTACTAACGTAACCATACTTCCCGAGTCGAGAATAGCTACCACATCTTGTCCTTCCCTCTCTTCGGACCACCACCCAAGACAATGGATCTAATCCCAGCAGCTGACCGAAAACAACGGCGACGCAGAAGGGGCAGACGGAGCGGTCTTCTGGTCAGGCTTCGTAAACGGGCACATTGCTCACCACTCCAGAGCATACTACTCGCCAGTGTCCAGTCTCTTGACAACAAGGAAGACAAAATTCGAGCAAGGGTTGCCTTCCAGAGAGACAACAGAGACCGTATCATTCTCTGTGTCACAGAAACATGTCTCTCTTGGGATATGTTGTCAGAAACGGTCCAGCCACCGGACTTCTCCATGCATCGCGCCGACAGAGATAAACACCTCTCTAGGAAGAGGAAGGGTGGGGGTGTTATGCCTTATGATTAACAACTCATGGTCCGATTATAACAACACACAGGAACTCAAGTCCTTCTGCTCACCTGACCTAGAATTCCTTACAATCAAATGCCGGCCATTCTTCCTACCAAGAGAAATCTCATCAGTTATAGTCACAACTGTGTACACCCCCCCTCAAAGCGCAATCAACCGCATTTAACCATGGAAAGAGATCTGGCGATATGGCTGAATATAAACAGTGTAGTCATTTCTTCCGCAAGACAATCAAACAAGCGAAATGCTGGCACAGGGACGAGGTGGGGTCGCAATTCAACGGCTCTGACACGAGACGTATGTGGCAGGGTCTACAGGAAATCCCGGACTACAAAAACAAAAACAGCCACGTCACGGATACCGACATCACACTTTCGGACAAACTAAACACCTTCTTTGCCCGCTTTGAGGATAATACAGTGCCACCGTCTCAGTGGCTTACATGAGTAAAACATTTAAACATGTTAACTCTCGCAAGGTTGCTGGCGCTGATGACATCCCTATCTGCGTTCTCAGAGCACGCGCCAGACCAGCTGGCTGGTGTGTTTACGGACCTATTTTATTGCTCCCTATCCTAGTCTGTTGTCGCCAGTTGCTTCAAGATGGCTACTATTGTTCCTGTACCCAAGAAGGCAAAGATAACTGAACTAAATGACTACCGCCCCATAGCACTCACTTCTGTCATCATGAAGTGTTTTGAGAGGCTCGTCAATGATGAAGTCACCGCCACCTTACCGGCCACCCTAGACCCACTTCAGTTTGCATACCGCCCCAGCATACCGCCCCAAATGACGAAATCGCCATCGCAATGCACACTGCCCTATCCGATCTGGACAAAAATAATACCTATGGAAGAATGCTTTTCATTGACTACAGCTCAGCATTCAACACCATAGTACCCTCCAAGCTCATCATCAAGCTGGAGGTCCTGGGTCTCAACCCCTCCCTGTGCAACTGGGTCCTGGAATTTCTGATGGGCCGTCCCCATGTGGTGAAGGTAGGAAACAACATCTCCACTTCACTGACCCTCAACACTGGGACCCCACAAGGGTGTGTGCTCAGCCCTCTCCTGTACTCCCTGTTCACCCACAACTGTGTGGCCATGCACGCCTCCAACTCAATCATCAAGTTTTGCAGATGATACAACAGTAGTGAGTTTGATCACCAACAACGACGAGATGGCCTACAGGGAGGAGGTGAGGGCACTCGTAGTGTGGTGTCAGGAAAACAACCTCTCACTCAACATCAACAAAAGAGATGATCGTGGACTTCAGGAAACAGCAGAGGGAGCACCCCCTTATCCACATCGAAGGTACAGCAGTGGAGATGGTGGAAGGTTTTAAGTTCCTGGGCGTACACATCACAGACAAACTGAAATGGTCCACCCACACAGACAGTGTGGTGAAGAAGGCACAACAACGCCTCTTCAACCTCAGGAGGCTGAAGAAATTTGTCTTGTCACCCAAAACCCTGACAAACTTTTACAGATGCACAATCGAGAGCATCCTGTCGGGCTATATCACAGCCTGGTACGGCAACTGCACCGCCCTCAACCGCAAGGCTCTCCAGAGGGTGGTGCGGTCTGCGCAACGCATCACCGGGGGCAAACTACCTGCCCTCCAGGACACCTTCAGTACCCGATGTCACAGGAAGGCCAAAAAGATCTTCAAGGACACCAACCACCCGAGCCACTGCCTGTTCACACCGTTATCATCTAGAAGGCGAGGTCAATACAGGTGCATCAAAGCTGGGACAGGGAGATTGAGAAACAGCTTCTATCTCAAGGCCATCAGACTGTTAAACAGCCATCACTAACATAGAGAGGCTGCTGCCTACATTGAGACCCGATCACTGGACACTTTAATAAATGGATCACTAGTCCCTTTAAACAATGCCACTCTAAATAATGCCACTTTAAACAATGCAACTTTAATTATGTCTACATATATTACATTACTAATATCACATGTATATACTGTTTTGAGACCCTGTCACGCCCTGACCTTAGAGCTTTTTACGTCTCTATTTTGGTTTGGTCACCGTGTGATTTGGGTGGGCATTCTATGTTCCTTTTTCTATGTTTTTGTATTTCTTTGTTTTGGCAGGGTATGTTTATCAATCAGGGACAGCTGTCTATCGTTGTCTCTGATTGGGAACCATACTTAGGTAACTTTTTTCCCACAGGGTTTTTGTGGGTAGTTGTTTTCTGTATAGTTTAGTTTCCTTACAGAACTGTTCATTTTCCTCTTTTGTTATTTTTGTTCTAGTGTTCTGATTTAATAAAATATCATGAACACGTGCCACGCTGCGCTTTGGTCCAGTCATTCACAGGAAGAGGATCGTTACAGACCCAATCACGGGACACTTTAATAAATGGATCACTAGTCACTTTAAACAATGCAACTTTAAATAATGCCACTTTAATAATGTTTACATATCTTACATTACTCATATCACATGTACATACTGTATTTTGTTGTACCATCTACTGCACCTTGTCTATGCCGCTCGGCCATCTCTCATCCATATATTTATATGTACATATTCTCATTCATCCCTTTGGATTTGTATTAGATAGTTGTTGTGGAATTGTTAGATTACTTGTTAGATATTTCTGCACTGTTGGAACTGGAAGCACAAGCATTTTGCTACACTGGCATTAACATCTGCGTGTGACCAATACAATTTGATTTGAAATTAAAATCTTACATCTTCACGTGCTCCTACACCCCCCCCAACCCCACCCCATTCACACATACACCCCCACCCCCACCACACATACACCCCCCAACCCCACCCCATTCAAACAAACACACACTTGAGGTGGTGGCAGTGCTTGAACATGGCACCTCTGGCACCAGAAGGCATTTGTTCACACACACACACATTAACACACATACACACTCACACAGAGCCAGCAGTGGCCCTGTCTGTCACAAGGGCTCAGAGCCAGCAGTGGCCCTGTCTGTCACAAGGGCTCAGAGCCAGTGGTGGCCCTGTCTGTCACAGTGGCTCAGAGCCAGTGGTGGCCCTGTCTGTCACAGGGGCTCAGAGACAGTGTCATTCTGTCAGCTGTGTGCCCCACTGCTCCACTTGGGTGGGTTGGTCACACTGAGATTAGAGCAGAGCCCGCTACTTCTCTAGAACCACTCCATTTTCTGTTACTCTCCTACAGCACACTTTACACCTCAGGGTAGAAACTACCAATAGAGAAGTCACGCCTGAGGTTCTCTCCTTTCACAGTAGAACGAGCACTTTTGGGTTGAGAGGCCTTTGATGTAGTAGTGCCATGTGTTTGACAGCAGAGAGGGAGCTTGAGAGTTAGAGGAGACTAGATACAGATGGAGGGTGTGTGTGTTTCTGTCTCTCTGCATTCGGGCCTGTATGTGTGTCTTTGTGCTCCTCAGCACAGATTTCACCTCGAGGGCACAGCCTGGCAACATGGCTCTACTTACATTCATAGATAGAATTGTTGTCACAGTAGACACAGGTAAGTAGCCTGCTCATAGGGCAGGAGTCTATCTTCTGTGTCATGAACCCCACCCCCTGGACAGGACACTAGTCTATCACAGGGCCTTATCCCCAATCTATCACCTTAATGCTGAGTGCCAAGCACAGGCGCATCAGGGACCCATTTTTAGAGTCTTTGATATGACTCAGCCGGGGATAAAACTCACAACCGTCCAATCTCAGGGCAGACACCCTAACCACACGGCCAGTTGGTCAACAGTAGAGGCATACAGTCAAGTTATTGGTATGTCCTTGTCCATAGTCCCCTAGCTACAGAGACCAGCCAACAGGCAGAAAGCCTTTGCATTCGGAAAATATTCAGACCCCTTGACTTTTTCCACATTTTGTAATTCTATAATTGATTAAATACTTTTTCCCCCTCATCAATCTACACACAATGCCCCATAATGACATCACAATGCCACATAATGACATCACAATGCCCCATAATGACAAAGTGAAAAAAAGTCAAGGAGTTCTGAGTACTTTCTGAATGCACTGTATATAAGGTGCAGTTCCTTTAGACTCCACCCCTCCACCCATTATGCTGTCTCCCTACATGGGCACGCCTACATGGACACGCCTACATGGACAAGCCATGGCCAGAGCAGTAGTGATTTGTAGTTCTAACTCTGCCTGGAAATGGGTGCTTTTCCAGACCTTATTATATCTATTTGAAAACTGTCACAAACACATGATTTCTTCCCCTGTGTGACGCACATTCTGTACTCAGAACAAGAAGAAAGAAGCATTTCCTATTTCTTGCTGTGTCCCACCCCACTCCCTGAGTCTCAAAGTGAGTCAGTGGTATAACACCAGTATATGGTTTCTATTTCCTTCCCATCAATTGGCAGTGACATCCTAAAGACAGATCACCCAGCTAACCAAAATTGGTTCTGTGAAAGTTCCCAGAATATCCATTAGGTCGCGGAAAATGTTCTCATAACACAAAAACTGTCCAGTCGTGGTGAAGATCATAGAATGCTTTTATAAAAACCTTTGCATGATGTTACAAGAATGTTCCTAGAACACATTAAATCTGTTCTTTAAAGGTTCCCCAGAATGTTTCATTAGATTATGGGAACATTGTGGAGACATCACAAAAGATATCTTCCCAAAACTCAAAAACGGTGCAGTTGTGTGGATGATTCTACAATGATTCTTTTAGGGTGCAAAAACATTCACCTGATGTTACAAGAACATTGTGTCTGTTCTTTAAAGGTTCCCAGAATATTTCATTAGGTTGCGGGAACATTGTGTGTACATTTCAAGAGATATGATCCCAAAGCTCAAAACCTGTCCATTTGTGCTGATTATTACAATGCTTCTATTACTGAACACATTTTTTTTGTTAAGTTATTACAACATTTATACTGAACAAAAATATAAATGCATCATGTAAAGTGTTTGAGCTGAAATTAAAGAGCCCAGATATTTTACATATGCAAAAAAGCTTAGTTCTCAAAAATGTTTTCATCCCTGTTCGTAAGAATTTCTCCTTTTCCAAGATAATCCATCCACCTGACAGGTGTGGTGTATCAAGAAGCTGAATAAACAGCATGATCATTACACAGGTGCACCTTGTGCTGGGGACAATAAAAGGCCACTCTAAAATGTGCAGTTTTGTCACACAATACAATGCCACAGCTGTCTCAAGTTTTGAAGGAGCGTGCAATTGGCATTCTGACTGCAGGAATGTCCACCAGAGCTGTTTCCAGATAAGTTAATGTTAATTTCTCTACCATAAGCTGCCTCCATCGTCGTTTTAGCGAATTTGGCAGTACTTCCAACCGGCCTCCTAACTGCAGACCACGTGTAACCACGCCAGCCCTTGATGTCCACATCTGGGTTCTTCACCTGGACAGCTGATGAAACTGTGGCGTTACACTACCAAAGAATTTCTGCAACCAATGAATTTTGGCACAAAGTGTCATAAACCGTCCCAGGGAAGCTCATTGGCGTGCTGGTCATCCTCACCACAGCCTTGACCTGACTGCATGTCGGCATTGTAACGGATTTCAGTGGATTTCAGTGGACAATTGCTCACCTTTAATGGCCACTGGCTTTGAGTGTGCTCTTCAAGGATTAATCCCGGTTCCAACTGTACCGGTCAGATGGCAGACAGTGTGTATGGCATCGTGTGGGCGAGCAGTTTGCTTATGTCAACGTTGTAAACAGAGAGCCCCATGGTGGTGGTGGTGGGGTTACGGTATGGGCAGGCATAAGCTATGGACAACGAACACAATGGCATTTTATCGATGGCAGTTTGAATGCACAGAGATACCGTGATGAGATCCTGAGGCCCGTTGTCGTTCTATTCATCCACCTGCATACTCATCAGACATGTCAACCATTGAGCATGTTCAGGATGAGAGTGTTCCAGTTCTCACAGGCCACAATCAACAGCCTGATCAACTCTATGCGAAGGAGATGTGTCATGCCGCATGAGGCAATGGTGGTCACACCAAATACGGACTGGTTTTCTGATCCACTACCTTTAAAAAAATATATGTATTTCTGACAAACAGATACAGATCTGTATTCCCAGTCATGTGGAATCCATAGATTGGGGCCTAATTTATTTATTTAAATTGACTGATTTCCTTACATGAACTGTAACCTGAACAGCTTTCAAAAGCGCTGCAAAGGCTGCTGTGCAGGGGAGGCCCTCCCTTCTTTGAATGTGTGGGGTTACAAGTGGCTTTCCCAGCTGCTCTAGGAACACCCTCCTCTTGTTCTGCTTATCAGGCATCCAGGTAGGGTTGAACTTGTTCCATATCACGAAGGCATTGTATGAGGACATATCAATGATGTCATGGAAGATGACCAGGGGCCAGTGGGCAGTCATCCTCCTGCAGCTGTAAGTTCCAATCACCTTGTCCAGGTTGTCCACACCTCCTTGTTGTGGTTGTAGTCCAGGATGATGGCTGGCTTCCTGTCCTCACGATCACTGATCTTAGCCATTTTGTGCAGTGTGCTCAGGAGGACCACATTCTTGTTCCTCTTTGGGAGGTAAGAAACTAAAGGGGTGGAGGCAAACTTTGATGAGAAGGCCTTTCTCCCCCTTGTTGAGAGGAGTGCAGGAGGGAGCTCAGGCTTGTTCTTTCTAACTGTGCCATCCATGGTTATCTTCCTCTTCAGGAGCTGCTGGCTGAGTTGAATCAGTAGCACACATCATCTAATTTTCTCATTGTGTGTGTGTGTGTGTGTATGTGTGTGTGTGTGTGTGTGTCTTTGTGGTTTTTGTGGTATGTAAATGATTTTATAACTGCCGGGTTAAAAAGACTCTAAGACAATCCTTGTACTCTGGTGGTGTACAGCTTTCATGGAAACATGAACAAAGGCAATATTGCACTTTTTCTAATGTTGGGGTCACTCTAGGAAAAGTCATCAAATTTCAAGTAGAAAAAATATCATGAAGGGGTATTTCTATGATGTTAAACATAGTGGCGGGCCAAGGATTAAAGGTTTCTAGAATATTTCATTCTTATTTATTTAGGTTGTGGGAAAAGTGTGGGTACATTACAAGATATAGGTTCCAAAAAAATGCTAGGTTGTGATGACATTCATACCATGTTTAAGTCAGGTTGTGATGACATTCATACCATGTTTAAGTCAGGTTGTGATGACATTCATACCATGTTTAAGTCAGGTTGTGATGACATTCATACCATGTTTAAGTCAGGTTGTGATGACATTCATACCATGTTTAAGTCAGGTTGTGATGACATTCATACCATGTTTAAGTCAGGTTGTGATGACATTCATACCATGTTTAAGTTAGGTTGTGATGACATTCATACCATGTTTAAGTTAGGTTGTGATGACATTCATACCATGTTTAAGTTAGGTTGTGATGACATTCATACCATGTTTAAGTTAGGTTGTGATGACATTCATACCATGTTTAAGTTAGGTTGTGATGACATTCATACCATGTTTAAGTCAGGTTGTGATGACATTCATACCATGTTTAAGTTAGGTTGTGATGACATTCATACCATGTTTAAGTCAGGTTGTGATGACATTCATACCATGTTTAAGTCAGGTTGTGATGACATTCATACCATGTTTAAGTCAGGTTGTGATGACATTCATACCATGTTTAAGTTAGGTTGTGATGACATTCATACCATGTTTAAGTCAGGTTGTGATGACATTCATACCATGTTTAAGTCAGGTTGTGATGACATTCATACCATGTTTAAGTCAGGTTGTGATGACATTCATACCATGTTTAAGTCAGGTTGTGATGACATTCATACCATGTTTAAGTTAGGTTGTGATGACATTCATACCATGTTTAAGTTAGGTTGTGATGACATTCATACCATGTTTAAGTTAGGTTGTGATGACATTCATACCATGTTTAAGTTAGGTTGTGATGACATTCATACCATGTTTAAGTTAGGTTGTGATGACATTCATACCATGTTTAAGTCAGGTTGTGATGACATTCATACCATGTTTAAGTTAGGTTGTGATGACATTCATACCATGTTTAAGTCAGGTTGTGATGACATTCATACCATGTTTAAGTCAGGTTGTGATGACATTCATACCATGTTTAAGTCAGGTTGTGATGACATTCATACCATGTTTAAGTTAGGTTGTGATGACATTCATACCATGTTTAAGTTAGGTTGTGATGACATTCATACCATGTTTAAGTCAGGTTGTGATGACATTCATACCATGTTTAAGTCAGGTTGTGATGACATTCATACCATGTTTAAGTTAGGTTGTGATGACATTCATACCATGTTTAAGTCAGGTTGTGATGACATTCATACCATGTTTAAGTCAGGTTGTGATGACATTCATACCATGTTTAAGTCAGGTTGTGATGACATTCATACCATGTTTAAGTCAGGTTGTGATGACATTCATACCATGTTTAAGTCAGGTTGTGATGACATTCATACCATGTTTAAGTTAGGTTGTGATGACATTCATACCATGTTTAAGTTAGGTTGTGATGACATTCATACCATGTTTAAGTCAGGTTGTGATGACATTCATACCATGTTTAAGTCAGGTTGTGATGACATTCATACCATGTTTAAGTCAGGTTGTGATGACATTCATACCATGTTTAAGTCAGGTTGTGATGACATTCATACCATGTTTAAGTTAGGTTGTGATGACATTCATACCATGTTTAAGTTAGGTTGTGATGACATTCATACCATGTTTAAGTCAGGTTGTGATGACATTCATACCATGTTTAAGTTAGGTTGTGATGACATTCATACCATGTTTAAGTTAGGTTGTGATGACATTCATACCATGTTTAAGTTAGGTTGTGATGACATTCATACCATGTTTAAGTTAGGTTGTGATGACATTCATACCATGTTTAAGTCAGGTTGTGATGACATTCATACCATGTTTAAGTCAGGTTGTGATGACATTCATACCATGTTTAAGTCAGGTTGTGATGACATTCATACCATGTTTAAGTCAGGTTGTGATGACATTCATACCATGTTTAAGTCAGGTTGTGATGACATTCATACCATGTTTAAGTTAGGTTGTGATGACATTCATACCATGTTTAAGTCAGGTTGTGATGACATTCATACCATGTTTAAGTCAGGTTGTGATGACATTCATACCATGTTTAAGTCAGGTTGTGATGACATTCATACCATGTTTAAGTTAGGTTGTGATGACATTCATACCATGTTTAAGTCAGGTTGTGATGACATTCATACCATGTTTAAGTCAGGTTGTGATGACATTCATACCATGTTTAAGTCAGGTTGTGATGACATTCATACCATGTTTAAGTCAGGTTGTGATGACATTCATACCATGTTTAAGTCAGGTTGTGATGACATTCATACCATGTTTAAGTTAGGTTGTGATGACATTCATACCATGTTTAAGTCAGGTTGTGATGACATTCATACCATGTTTAAGTCAGGTTGTGATGACACTCATACCATGTTTAAGTCAGGTTGTGATGACATTCATACCATGTTTAAGTTAGGTTGTGATGACATTCATACCATGTTTAAGTTAGGTTGTGATGACATTCATACCATGTTTAAGTCAGGTTGTGATGACATTCATACCATGTTTAAGTCAGGTTGTGATGACATTCATACCATGTTTAAGTCAGGTTGTGATGACATTCATACCATGTTTAAGTTAGGTTGTGATGACATTCATACCATGTTTAAGTTAGGTTGTGATGACATTCATACCATGTTTAAGTCAGGTTGTGATGACATTCATACCATGTTTAAGTCAGGTTGTGATGACATTCATACCATGTTTAAGTCAGGTTGTGATGACATTCATACCATGTTTAAGTCAGGTTGTGATGACATTCATACCATGTTTAAGTCAGGTTGTGATGACATTCATACCATGTTTAAGTCAGGTTGTGATGACATTCATACCATGTTTAAGTCAGGTTGTGATGACATTCATACCATGTTTAAGTTAGGTTGTGATGACATTCATACCATGTTTAAGTTAGGTTGTGATGACATTCATACCATGTTTAAGTCAGGTTGTGATGACATTCATACCATGTTTAAGTCAGGTTGTGATGACATTCATACCATGTTTAAGTCAGGTTGTGATGACATTCATACCATGTTTAAGTCAGGTTGTGATGACATTCATACCATGTTTAAGTCAGGTTGTGATGACATTCATACCATGTTTAAGTCAGGTTGTGATGACATTCATACCATGTTTAAGTCAGGTTGTGATGACATTCATACCATGTTTAAGTCAGGTTGTGATGACATTCATACCATGTATAAGTCAGGTTGTGATGACATTCCTGAAATGTTGTAAGAATTAAATAAGCTACTAACACATAAGAAATCAGATTATAATGTATCCCCGTTATGTTTCTCTCCAGATTTAATGGCAATTTGCATTTGAGGACTGTATTGTAGGTGAGATAGAGACACATTTTCATTTCATTCATAGGGCATTTTAGCAGTATTTAATCACACAAACACAACTATATATATATTTTTAAACACTTTAATATGATGACAATCTGCACATATGGGGTTTCAACCTGCAATTTGTGGTTCCCCAGGTAGGGCTTTTAACCTCCACACCACCAAGGAAGCTCTTTTACATCTTCTTTGGCATTATGGTCAATCAGGAAATCCTTTTTAACTTTCTTAGACGTAACTAACCCAGAGAAATACTGGTAACTGGGTTATTCACAGTCACTTCACCTATCCTCTTCATGTGCTGCGTACGTCTGGGTATCCAAGACTATGGCTGCTGATCTAGAATCACTTTTGCTTGTTCAGATCTTGAAAACCAATCCAGGGGGTACCACATCAAGCGTCTCAAACCTCAGTTAAAAATTATATATATATACAGTGCCTTGCGAAAATATTCGGCCCCCTTGAACTT
>NC_056450.1:36537485-36557485 GCF_018296145.1 Oncorhynchus tshawytscha | reverse complement strand
GATGAGGGAGACTGAAGGAGACCGAGTGAGCGTGAGTGGGCGTGAGGGAGTCTGAGGGAGCCTGGGGGAGACTGGTGAGAAGGGAGACTTGGGGAGACTGAAGAAGACTGAGGGGATGAGGGAGACTGAAGGAGACTGAGGGGATGAGGGAGACTGAGGGAGACTGACGGGATGAGTGAGACTAAAAAGATTAGGGAGAATGAGAGAGACTAAGGGATGAGGGATACTGAGGGAGGCTGAGGGAGGCTGAGTGAGACTGAGTGAGACTGAAACAGACTAACGGAGACTACAAGAGACTGAGGGAGACTGAGGGAGACTGAGTGAGACTGAAAGAGACTAAGGGAGACTAAAAGAGAATGAGGGTTTGAGAGAGACTGATGGAGACTGAAGGAGACTGAGGGAGACTGTGGGGAGAAGGGAGACTGATGGAGGCTGAAGGAGACTGAGGGAGACTGTGGGGATGTTTGAGACTGAGGGAGACTGAGGGTAGAAGGGAAACTGAAGGAGACTGAGTGAGACTGAGAGACTTAAGGAGACTGAGGGAGACTAAAAGAGAATGAGGGGATGAGGGAGATGGAAGGAGATTGAGTGAGACTGAGTGAGACTGAGGGAGACTAAAAGAGAATGAGGGTTTAAGAGAGACTGATGGAGACTGAGTGAGACTGAGAGACTTAAGGAGACTGAGGGAGACTAAAAGAGAATGAGGGGATGAGGGAGATGGAAGGAGATTGAGTGAGACTGAGTGAGACTGAGGGAGACTAAAAGAGAATGAGGGTTTGAGGGAGACTGATGGAGACTGAGTTGATGAGGGAGACTGAGTGAGACAGGGGATAAGGATGAAACAATGGAATGAAGGAATGCGCATGGAGAGAAATCTCCAGTGTCTGATTTTAGATCCCTTATAAGTGGAAGACAGAGAGAGAGAGAGGGTTGAGAGAGGAACATCTGACTGTAGGTACCGTATGACTGTAGTCTGTATTGTGTGGAGAGAGAGAGAGAGGGTTGAGAGAGGAACAGACCGGGAGAAAGTATGACTGTATGTATGACTGTAGGTATGACTGTGGGTACCGTATGACTGTAGTCTATATTGTGTGGAGAGAGAGAGAGAGGGTTGAGAGAGGAACAGACCAGGAGAAAGTATGACTGTAGGTATGACTGTAGGTACCGTATGACTGTAGGTATGACTGTAGGTACCGTATGACTGTAGTCTGTATTGTGTGGAGAGAGAGAGTTGAGAGAGGAACAGACCAGGAGAAAGTATGACTGTAGGTATGACTGTAGGTACCGTATGACTGTAGGTATGACTGTAGGTATGACTGTAGGTATGACTGTAGGTACCGTATGACTGTAGTCTATATTGTGTGGAGAGAGAGAGAGAGGGTTGAGAGAGGAACAGACCAGGAGAAAGTATGACTGTAGGTATGACTGTAGGTATGACTGTAGGTATGACTGTAGGTATGACTGTAGTCTGTATTGTGTGGAGAGAGAGAGAGAGGGTTGAGAGAGGAACAGACCAGGAGAAAGTATGACTGTAGGTATGACTGTAGGTATGACTGTAGGTATGACTGTAGGTACCGTATGACTGTAGTCTGTATTGTGTGGAGAGAGAGAGTTGCATAAAAGCAGACACCTCTTGGTCAACTGCCTTTCTCCTGGTCTGTTCCTGTCTCTCGTGGGCTGTCCATAGTTCCCAGCCCTCTTCAAAGTCATCGTGTCTGAACGCATGTCAGGACCTTCTCACAATATCTCAGTCAGCAGCAGCACCAGCTACCTGCTCTGTTCTCTGTCTTCCACAAAGGGGGATCACACTGTCTAGACCACACATACAGTCATACCTACAGTCATACATACAGTAATACCTACAGTCATACCTACAGTCATACCTTCAGTCATACCTACGGTCATACCTTCAGTCATACCTACAGTTATACGGTACCTACAGTCATACCTACAGTCATACCTTCAGTCATACCTTCAGTCATGCCTACGGTCATACCTACGGTCATACCTACATTCATACATACAGTCATACCTACAGTCATACCTACAGTCATACCTACGGTCATACCTAAATTCATACATACAGTCATACCTACGGTCATACATACAGTTATACCTTCAGTCATACCTACAGTTATACCTTCAGTCATACCTACGGTCATACCTTCAGTCATACCTACTGTTATACCTTCAGGCATACCTACAGTTATACCTTCAGTCATACCTACGGTCATACCTTCAGTCATACCTACGGTCATACCTTCAGTCATACCTACGGTCATACCTTCAGTCATACCTGCAGTTATACCTTCAGTCATACCTACAGTCATACCTTCAGTCATACCTTCAGTCATACCTACAGTTATACGGTACCTACAGTCGTACCTGCAGTCATACCTACAGTCATACCTACAGTCATATGGTACCTACAGTCAAACCTACAGTCATACCTACAGTCATACCTACAGTCATACCTACAGTCATACCTACATTCATACATACATTCATACATACAGTCATACCTACGGTCATACCTACGGTCATACCTACAGTCATACCTACGGTCATACCTTCAGTCATACCTACGGTCATACCTTCAGTCATACCTACGGTCATACCTACAGTCATACCTACAGTCATACCTACATTCATACCTACAGTCATACCTACGGTCATACCTACAGTCATACCTACAGTTATATGGTAGCTACAGTCATACCTACAGTCATACAGTACCTACAGTCATACCTACAGTCATACCTACAGTCATACCTACAGTCATACCTTCAGTCATACCTACATTCATACATACAGTCATACCTATGGTCATACCTACAGTCATACCTACAGTCATACCTACAGGCATACCTTCAGTCATACCTACAGTCATACATACAGTCATACCTTCAGTCATACGATACCTACAGTCATACCTACAGTCATATGGTACCTACAGTCATACCTACAGTCATACCTAGAGTCATACCTACAGTCATACGGTACCTACAGTCATACATACAGTCATACGGTACCTACAGTCATACATACAGTCATACCTACAGTCATACCTACAGTCGTACCTACAGTCATACGGTACCTACAGTCATACATACAGTCATACGGTACCTACAGTCATACATACATTCATACCTACAGTCATACCTACATTCATACCTACATTCATACTGTACCTACAGTCATACCTACAGTCAGGTGAGTAGACCATCCTGGTCACTGTACTGTATACTGTATTACTCGGTATACACCCATATAGGGAATGGCTCTGTGGTGATTTATTTAGTTCTCTGTCAGTTTGGAGAGGGCTGCCCCTCTCTCTTCAACCCCGCTGTCTGTTGTCTCCTGGCTCTGAATGAAGCTCTTTGGCCCGCACGGCTCAGTCGGAGGGGAAAGAGCTGAGCGGTTCCCTAAACTACCATGTTACAATGTGAGAATTCCTCCCTGTGGGAAGCGGTCAGGAGACACAAACCAGAAAGCCCACACAGACTCCAGAGCCAAGCAAGTGCAGTACTGTACTGTCCCTCTGGAGAGTCAGTGTAATACATGTCAGTAATGTCAAATAAAGACATTCAAACATCTTATGATAATGTTATTTCAAATATACTTTTTATTGAAGCTGCTTCTGTGTTGGAATCTGTCTCTCAGATTCGTAGTTTTCATCGTAAAGGTCTGACGTTGACGATCCGTCTGTAGGTGAAGTGAGCCTGCCGTAGGTCTGACGTTAACGATCCGTCTGTAGGTGAAGTGAGCCTGCCGTAGGTCTGACGTTAACGATCCGTCTGTAGGTGAAGTGAGCCTGCCGTAGGTCTGACGTTAACGATCCGTCTGTAGGTGAAGTGAGCCTGCCGTAGGTCTGACGTTAACGATCCGTCTGTAGGTGAAGTGAGCCTGCCGTAGGTCTGACGTTAACGATCCGTCTGTAGGTGAAGTGAGCCTGCCGTAGGTCTGACGTTGACGATCCGTCTGTAGGTGAAGTGAGCCTGCCGTAGGTCTGACGTTGACGATCCGTCTGTAGGTGAAGTGAGCCTGCCGTAGGTCTGACGTTGACGATCCGTCTGTAGGTGAAGTGAGCCTGCCGTAGGTCTGACGTTGACGATCCGTCTGTAGGTGAAGTGAGCCTGCCGTAGGTCTGACGTTGACGATCCGTCTGTAGGTGAAGTGAGCCTGCCGTAGGTCTGACGTTGACGATCCGTCTGTAGGTGAAGTGAGCCTGCCGTAGGTCTGACGTTGACGATCCGTCTGTAGGTGAAGTGAGCCTGCCGTAGGTCTGACGTTGACGATCCGTCTGTAGGTGAAGTGAGCCTGCCGTAGGTCTGACGTTGACGATCCGTCTGTAGGTGAAGTGAGCCTGCCGTAGGTCTGACGTTGACGATCCGTCTGTAGGTGAAGTGAGCCTGCCGTAGGTCTGACGTTGACGATCCGTCTGTAGGTGAAGTGAGCCTGCCGTAGGTCTGACGTTGACGATCTGTCTGTAGGTGAAGTGAGCCTGCCGTAGGTCTGTTGGCAGGAAATGTCATAGTGGGGAAATGGATGAGTGTGTTCCTGGACGGCCGTAAGCAAAGCAGGGATGATTTAGCATCTCGTCCTCCTCCTACAGAGAGCAGCCAGGAGCTCCGTTACACCACACACCCATTAGTCCCGGTGTTACGGCTCTCTCAGCAGCACTGGGAGATGGCTGGAGGTGTGAGTGTGTGTTGTTTGCGTGTGTCTGTGTGTTGTGACGACAGTGAAAGGGAGAGGGAGAGAGAGCTTCTGTGTAAATAAAGGCCACTGTTTGTGTTTCTACAGTATATGGGTATCTGTGTGTGAGGAATGAGGATCCAATCCAGCTGGTGAACATAACCACAGCCTAAAGGAATGAAAACAATGTGGATTTCTGTTTCCCACTCCTGACACCCCCTTCTCTGTTACTGTGTGGACGGCTGCTTCCCTTGACCCCCCTTCTCTGTTACTGTGTGGACGGCTGCTTCCCTTGACCCCCTTCTCTGTTACTGTGTGGACGGCTGCTTCCCTTGACCCCCTTCTCTGTTACTGTGTGGACGGCTGCTTCCCTTGCTTCCTCCCCTTGACCCCCTTCTCTGTTACTTCCTCCCCTTGACCCCCTTCTCTGTTACTTCCTCCCCTTGACCCCCTTCTCTGTTATGGTGTGGATGGTTGCTTCCCTTGACCCCCTTCTCTGTTACTTCCTCCCCTTGACCCCCTTCTCTGTTATGGTGTGGACGGCTGCTTCCCTTGCTTCCTCCCCTTGACCCCCTTCTCTGTTACTTCCTCCCCTTGACCCCCTTCTCTGTTACTTCCTCCCCTTGACCCCCTTCTCTGTTACTGTGTGGACGGTTGCTTCCCTTGTTTCCTCCCCTTGACCCCCTTCTCTGTTATGGTGTGGATGGTTGCTTCCCTTGACCCCCTTCTCTGTTACTTCCTCCCCTTGACCCCCTTTTCTGTTATGGTGTGGATGGGAGTGGAGTCATGACAGTGGCTGTGGCTGTAGTGACACAGCTGGGCTGCTGAGGAAGCACCACACTAATGGCAGCAGCTTCTGATTTATGAAGACTTGGACAGGTCTTTGGCTGTGTGCGTGTGTGTGTGTGTGTGTGTGTGTGTGTGTGTGTGTGTGTGTGTGTGTGTGTGTGTGTGTGTGTGCGTGCGTGCGTGCGTGCGTGCGTGCGTGCGTTTGTGTGTGATGACTTGTATGTTCTTGTGTGCGCTTGCATTTGTTTCTATTCGCGTGGTGCGTGTGTGTGTGTGTGTTTGAGGACCAGTGGGCAGGGTTATGGCTGGCGCAGCAGGAAGCAGAACAGGACCTGTCTCTAGAGATCAGTAGTGCTGTGATCCTCTGTAGTGCCAGAGGAGAGGAGGCAGGAGTAAAGGAGAGGAAAAGAGAGGTGAAGAGGCAGAGAGGGTGGGAGAGGAAGCAGGAGGAGGAGGCAGGAGGAGGAGAGGAAAGGAAAATAGGCAGGAGGAAAGTAGAGAAGACGCAGAGGAGAGGTGAGGAAAGGAGAAGAGGTGAGGCTGGAGGTAGGATGAAGAGAGGAGAATGAGAGGCGAGGCTGGAGGTAGGATGAAGAGAGGCGAGGCTGGAGGTAGGATGAAGAGAGGCGAGCCTGGAGGTAGGATGAAGAGAGGAGAGGTGAGGCTGGAGGTAGGATGAAGAGAGAAGAGGCGAGGCTGGAGGTAGGATGAAGAGAATGAGAGGCGAGGCTGGAGGTAGGATGAAGAGAGAAGAGGCGAGGCTGGAGGTAGGATGAAGAGAATGAGAGGCGAGGTTGGAGGTAGGATTTTTTTTATTTTACTAGGCAAGTCAGTTAAGAACAAATTCTTATTTTCAATGACGGCCTAGGAACAGTGGGTTAACTTCCTGTTCAGGGGCAGAACGACAGATTTGTACCTTGTCAGCTCGGGGATTCGAACTTGCAAACTTTCGGTTACTAGTCCAACGCTCTAACCACTAGGCTACTCTGCCGCCCCAGGATGAAGAGAGGAGAGAGGAGAGGAGAATGAGAGGCGAGGCTGGAGGTAGGATGAAGAGAGGAGAGAGGAGAGGAGAATACTCTGCCAGGGAGGAGGTGGCTTTACCTCTGAGGGACCGTTTTCATCAACACAACCCTCTCCCATACATCAAGAATGAATCTGAAATGGACCCTAGTACACTAGGTCAAAAGGGTCACTATATTGAGAGGGAATAGGAGACACAACGTAGTGGAAGATGTAGGGAATAGGTGGCCAAATCTAGTGCACTATATCGGGAATAGGTGTCATGCCTGTTCCCTGCTCCCCCTCCCTGGTGCTCGAGGGCGCCAGGCTACCCGTCATCATGCGCACCTGTTACCATCATTAAGAGCAGCTGTGGTCAGTGGACTCCCTCACTGTGCTGATTTCCCCTGTTTACGTGTCTGTTGTTCCCTGTAGCAGCTTTGTTTTTCGTGTCGTGTTTATGTCCAGGCGCTGTTCCTGTTCCGTTGCATGTCTGTCTATATTAAAGGGTTCACTTCCTGTACCTGCTTCTCATCTCCTGCATTGGGCATTACAATAGTGCACTATATAGGGAATAGGAGGCCAAATCTAATGCACTATATAGGGAATAGGTGGCCAAATCTAGTGCACTACATAAGGAATAGGTGGCCAAAACTAGTGCACTATATAAGGAATAGGAGGCCAAAACTAGAGCACTATATAGGGAATAGGAGGCGAAACGTAGTGCACTATATAGTCAGCTTAGCCCTCTCTCCTGTCCCTCTCTCCTGTCCCTCTCTCCTGTCCCCCTCTCCTGTCCCCCTCTCCTGCCCCTCTCTCCTGTCCCCCTCTCCTGTCCCTCTCTCCTAGCCCTCTCTCATAGCCCTCTCTCCTATCCCTATCTCCTAGCCCTCTCTCCTATCTCCTAGCCCTCTCTCCTGTCCCCATCTTCTAGCCCTCTCTCCTGTCCCTCTCTCCTGTCCCTCTCTCCTTCCCTCTCTCCTGTCCCTATCTTCTAGCCCTCTCTCCTATCCCTATCTCCTAGCCCTCTCTCCTGTCCCTCTCTCCTGTCCCTCTCCCCTGTCCCTCTCTCCTTCCCTCTCTCCTAGCCCTCTCTCCTGTCCCTCTCTCCTGTCCCTCTCTCCTTCCCTCTCTCCTGTCCCTCTCTCCTTCGCTCTCTCCTAGCCCTATCTCCTAGCCCTCTCTCCTAGCCCTCTCTCCTGTCCCTCTCTCCTTCCCTCTCTCCTGTCCCTATCTTCTAGCCCTCTCTCCTATCCCTATCTCCTAGCCCTCTCTCCTGTCCCTCTCTCCTGTCCCTCTCCCCTGTCCCTCTCTCCTTCCCTCTCTCCTAGCCCTCTCTCCTGTCCCTCTTTCCTGTCCCTCTCTCCTGTCTCTCTCTCCTGTCCCTCTCTCCTGTCCCTCTCTCCTGTCCCTCTCTCCTATCCCTATCTCCTAGCCCTCTCTCCTATCCCTCTCTCCTGTCCCTCTCTCCTATCCCTCTCTCCTGTCCCTCTTTCCTGTCCCTCTCTCCTGTCCCTCTCTCCTGTCCCTCTCTCCTGTCCCTCTCTCCTATCCCTATCTCCTATCCCTCTCTCCTGTCCCTCTCTCCTGTCCCTCTCTCCTTCCCTCTCTCCTGTCCCTCTCTCCTTCCCTCTCTCCTAGCCCTATCTCCTAGCCCTCTCTCCTATCCCTATCTCCTAGCCCTCTCTCCTGTCCCTCTCTCCGGTCCCTCTCTCCTGTCCCTCTCTCCTGTCCCTCTCTCCTTCCCTCTCTACTAGCCCTCTCTCCTATCCCTATCTCCTAGCCCTCTCTCCTGTCCCTCTCTCCTGTCCCTCTCTCCTTCCCTCTCTACTAGCCCTCTCTCCTAGCCCTCTCTCCTGTCCCTCTCTCCTATCCCTCTCTCCTGTCCCTCTCTCCTGTCCCTCTCTCCTGTCCCTCTCTCCTTCCCTCTCTCCCGGTAGCATCTACCTGTCTGTCTCTAATGAAAGTGATTGAGCTGTATGTCCCCAGGCTGGGAGCAGCTAGCAGGGCTTCATAGGCAGTAAACACCTAATATACGCTCCGTAATACCTAACTTTACTGTCCACAGGGAGTTGCTATAAGGGCCATGGCTCCTCTCTGTGATTCAATCCCAAATGGCATCCTACATAGTGCACTACTTTTGACCCAAACCCTATGGGCCCTGTTTAAAAGTAATGCACTACATAGGGAATAGGATGTCATTTATGACGCAACCTATAAATCTACAGAAGGATTCATCAGGGGTTAGTTGGAGGAACCGACTGATAGAACCCACGAAACACTGTAAAGAAACAGAGAGATTCAAATGAACGTCACAGTTGGTTCCCCCTCACATAAACCATGAACTCCGTAGGTCTCTGAGGTCTATTTCTCTATATCATTTCAATTCAAAGGGACTTATTGTCATAGGAAACATGTGTTTACATTGCCAACGCAAGTGTAATAACAATAAAGAAATGTGAGAAGCAGAACAACATCAACAAAAAACGATTTGAATTTAACAGTACATTTTGTGGCCAATTTGAGTGATGCGGGTGATGGAGATGGTGGTGTGGGTCTGGGCAGGTATGATGTAGTTGATGGAGATGGTGGTGTGGGTCTGGGCAGGTATGATGTAGTTAATGGAGATGGTGGTGTGGGTCTGGGCAGGTATGATGTAGTTGATGGAGATGGTGGTGTGGGTCTGGGCAGGTATGATGTAGTTGATGGAGATGGTGGTGTGGGTCTGGGCAGGTATGATGTAGTTGATGGAGATGGTGGTGTGGGTCTGGGCAGGTATGATGTAGTTGATGGAGATGGTGGTGTGGGTCTGGGCAGGTATGATGTAGTTGATGGAGATGGTGGTGTGGGTCTGGGCAGGTATGATGTAGTTGATGGAGATGGTGGTGTGGGTCTGGGGAGGTATGATGTAGTTGATGGAGATGGTGGTGTGGGTCTGGGCAGGTTTGATGTAGTTGATGGAGATGGTGGTGTGAGCTAGGGGTCTGGGCAGGTTTGATGTAGTTGATGGAGATGGTGGTGTGGGTCTGGGCAGGTTTGATGTAGTTGATGGAGATGGTGGTGTGAGCTAGTGGGTCTGGGCAGGTTTGATGTAGTTGATGGAGATGGTGGTGTGGGTCTGGGCAGGTATGATGTAGTTGATGGAGATGGTGGTGTGGGTCTGGGCAGGTATGATGTAGTTGATGGAGATGGTGGTGTGGGTCTGGGCAGGTTTGATGTAGTTGATGGAGATGGTGGTGTGAGCTAGTGGGTCTGGGCAGGTTTGATGTAGTTGATGGAGATGGTGGTGTGGGTCTGGGCAGGTTTGATGGAGTTGATGGAGATGGTGGTGTGGGTCTGGGCAGGTATGATGTAGTTGATGGAGATGGTGGTGTGGGTCTGGGCAGGTATGATGTAGTTGATGGAGGTGGTGGTGTGGGTCTGGGCAGGTTTGATGTAGTTGATGGAGATGGTGGTGTGAGCTAGTGGGTCTGGGCAGGTTTGATGTAGTTGATGGAGATGGTGGTGTGGGTCTGGGCAGGTATGATGTAGTTGATGGAGATGGTGGTGTGGGTCTGGGCAGGTATGATGTAGTTGATGGAGATGGTGGTGTGGGTCTGGGCAGATATGATGTCGTTGATGGAGATGGTGGTGTGGGTCTGGGCAGGTATGATGTAGTTGATGGAGATGGTGGTGTGGGTCTGGGCAGGTATGATGTAGTTGATGGAGATGGTGGTTGATGGAGATGGTGGTGGTGGGTCTGGGCAGGTATGATGTAGTTGATGGAGATGGTGGTGTGGGTCTGGGCAGGTTTGATGTAGTTGATGGAGATGGTGGTGTGAGCTAGTGGGTCTGGGCAGGTATGATGTAGTTGATGGAGATGGTGGTGTGGGTCTGGGCAGGTATGATGTAGTTGATGGAGATGGTGGTGTGGGTCTGGGCAGGTATGATGTAGTTGATGGAGATGGTGGTGTGGGTCTGGGCAGATATGATGTAGTTGATGGAGATGGTGGTGTGGGTCTGGGCAGGTATGATGTAGTTGATGGAGATGGTGGTGTGGGTCTGGGCAGGTATGATGTAGTTGATGGAGATGGTGGTGTGGGTCTGGGCAGGTATGATGTAGTTGATGGAGATGGTGGTGTGTCTGGGAAGGTTAGATGTAGTTGATGGAGATGGTGGTTTGGGTCTGGGCAGGTGTGATGTAGTTGATGGAGATGGTGGTGTGAGCTAGTGGTCTGGGCAGGTTTGATGTAGTTGATGGAGATGGGGTGGTGGGCAGGTTTGAGCTGAGGAGATGGGTCTGGGCAGGTTTGATGTAGTTGATGGAGGTGGTGGTGTGAGCTAGTGGGTCTGGGCAGGTTTGATGTAGTTGATGGAGATGGTGGTGTGGGTCTGGGCAGGTTTGATGTAGTTGATGGAGATGGTGGTGTGGGTCTGGGCAGGTTTGATGTAGTTGATGGAGATGGTGGTGTGGGTCTGGGCAGGTTTGATGTCGTTGATGGAGATGGTGGTGTGGGTCTGGGCAGGTATGATGTAGTTGATGGAGATGGTGGTGTGGGTCTGGGCAGGTTTGATGTTGATGTTGATGGAGATGGTGGTGTGAGCTAGTGGGTCTGGGCAGGTATGATGTAGTTGATGGAGATGGTGGTGTGAGCTTGATGGAGATGGTGGTTGGGTCTGGGCAGGTTTGATGTAGTTGATGGAGATGGTGGTGCTGAGCTAGTGGGTCTGGGCAGGTATGATGTGGTTGATGGAGATGGTAGTGTGGGTCTGGGCAGGTATGATGTAGTTGATGGAGATGGTGGTGTGGGTCTGGGCAGGTTTGATGTAGTTGATGGAGATGGTGGTGTGGGTCTGGGAAGGTTAGATGTAGTTGATGGAGATGGTGGTTTGGGTCTGGGCAGGTGTGATGTAGTTGATGGAGATGGTGGTGTGAGCTAGTGTGTCTGGGCAGGTTTGATGTAGTTGATGGAGATGGTGGTGTGAGCTAGTGGGTCTGGGCAGGTTTGATGTAGTTGATGGAGGTGGTGGTGTGAGCTAGTGGGTCTGGGCAGGTTTGATGTAGTTGATGGAGATGGTGGTGTGGGTCTGGGCAGGTTTGATGTAGTTGATGGAGATGGTGGTGTGGGTCTGGGCAGGTTTGATGTAGTTGATGGAGATGGTGGTGTGGGTCTGGGCAGGTTTGATGTGTAGTTGATGGAGATGGTGGTGTGGGTCTGGGCAGGTTTGATGTAGATGATGGAGATGGTGGTGTGGGTCTGGGCAGGTTTGATGTAGTTGATGGAGATGGTGGTGTGAGCTAGTGGGTCTGGGCAGGTTTGATGTAGTCGATGGAGATGGATGGTGGTGTGGGTCTGGGCAGGTTTGATGTAGTTGATGGAGATGGTGGTGTGAGCTAGTGGGTCTGGGCAGGTTTGATGTAGTTGATGGAGATGGTGGTGTGAGCTAGTGGGTCTGGGCAGGTTTGATGTAGTTGATGGAGATGGGGGTGTGAGCTAGTGGGTCTGGGCAGGTTTGATGTAGTTGATGGAGATGGTGGTGTGGATCTGGGCAGGTTTGATGTAGTTGATGGAGATGGTGGTGTGGGTCTGGGCAGGTTTGATGTAGTTGATGGTGGTGTGGATCTGGGCAGGTATGATGTAGTTGATGGAGATGGTGGTGTGGATCTGGGCAGGTATGATGTAGTTGATGGAGATGGTGGTGTGGGTCTGGGCAGGTTTGATGTAGTTGATGGAGATGGTGGTGTGAGCTACTGGTTCTGGGCAGGTTTGATGTAGTTGATGGAGATGGTGGTGTGGGTCTGGGCAGGTGTGATGTAGTTGATGGAGATGGTGGTGTGAGCTAGTGGGTCTGGGCAGGTTTGATGTAGTTGATGGAGATGGTGGTGTGAGCTAGTGGGTCTGGGCAGGTTTGATGTAGTTGATGGAGATGGTGGTGTGAGCTACTGGTTCTGGGCAGGTTTGATGTAGTTGATGGAGATGGTGGTGTGGGTCTGGGCAGGTGTGATGTAGTTGATGGAGATGGTGGTGTGAGCTAGTGGGTCTGGGCAGGTTTGATGTAGTTGATGGAGATGGTGGTGTGAGCTAGTGGGTCTGGGCAGGTTTGATGTAGTTGATGGAGATGGTGGTGTGGATCTGGGCAGGTATGATGTAGTTGATGGAGATGGTGGTGTGAGCTAGTGGGTCTGGGCAGGTTTGATGTAGTTGATGGAGATGGTGGTGTGGGTCTGGGCAGGGGTGATGTAGTTGATGGAGATGGTGGTGTGGGTCTGGGCAGTTATGATTTAGTTGATGGAGGTGGTGGTGTGAGCTAGTGGGTCAGTGCTGTTATGATGTAGTTGATGGAGATGGGGGTGTGGGTCTGGGCAGGTATGATTTAGTTGATGGAGGTGGTGGTATGAGCTAGTGGGTCAGTGCAGGTATGATGTAGTTGATGGAGATGGGGGTGTGGGTCTGGGCAGGTTTGATGTAGTTGATGGAGATGGTGGTGTGGGTCTGGGCAGGTTTGATGTTGTTGATGTTTGTATGTATATGTTTTGTATGGTTTACCTTTTCTCATGGCAACATGGCACAAATCTTGCTGCTTTGATTGCACAATGGGGTATTGCACAATGGGGTATTTCACAATGGGGTAATTTTTTCGTGGCGTCATTACGTCATGTACCTACTGTACGTTTTATAGGTATGCACGTCAGCTTTGAAATCGGTTAAATACCAATGTTGGGGGCGTTAAACTAGACATCGGTGAACATATCGGAATCGGCCGATATTAGCTAAAAATGCCAATATCGGTATCGGCCGATTCCGATATGTTCACCAATATATTGTGCATCCCTAATAAATATGGGTTGTATTTACAATGGTGTTGGCTCTTCACTGGTTGGTTCTTGTGGCAACAGGTCACAAATCTTGCTGCTGTGATGACACACAGTGTGTTGTGAATTCTGTAATGAATGTATTGTATATTTTTTCAAACTTTCCTTTCTATGGAAAGATGAGACTCATGAACACGAATGGTGTTCTCTGTTTTGCTCTATGTTTGGGCTAAACACAAGTGTGTGTGTGTGTGTGTGTGTGTGTGTGTGTGTGTGTGTGTGTGTGTGTGTGTGTGTGTGTGTGTGTGTTCAATGAGTGTCTAATGTGAGTCACTTGTCCAGTATGGATTACACTTTAAGACCCCTCACTTGTCCATATGGCTATTAGAGGGATCAGAGGAGGTCTCTGTGGATGCATTATTAGTGGACCAGTCATTAGGATGTAGGAGGCTGCTGCTTAGAGACTGGTGGAGGAGGCTGGTGGAGGAGGCTGGTAGAGGAGGATGGTAGAGGAGACTGGTAGAGGAGGATGGTAGAGGAGGCTGGTGGAGGAGGCTGGTGGAGGAGGCTGGTAGAGGTGGCTGGTGGAGGAGGCTGGTAGAGGAGGCTGGTAGAGGAGGCTGGTAGAGGAAGCTGTTGGAGGAGGCTGGTGAGGAGGCTGGTGGAGGAGGCTGGTAGAGGAGGCTGGTAGAGGAGGCTGGTAGAGGAGGCTGGTAGAGGAGGCTGGTGGAGGAGGCTGCTGCTTCTTGTGCTCCCCAGTTAATGATCCGTTATCAATAGGACAAGGCAGAGCTGAGAAACACCGGGACCAGGAGAGACTAGGAGCAGCCAGGGGATCCACCACCCTGGAGGGGGTGGCATTTACAGCCTGCTGCTCATTAGGACGAAGCGGCCAATGAGCCGGTGGTTGTAATGTAGGGGGGAGGGGGTTAATGAGTGGAAGTCTGATATGTTTGTGTAGACGATGTGTTATGTGTATATATTATATATATTATGTGTTATTATGTTATAAGCTTGGCACATCTAGCCACTGGGATTTTGGCCCATTCTTCAAGGCAAAACTGCTCCAGCTCCTTCATGTTGGATGGGTTCCACTGATGTACAGCAATCTTTAAGTCATACCACCGATTCTCAATTGGATTGAGGTCTGGGCTTTGACTAGGCCATTCCAAGACATTTAAATGTTTCCCCTTAAACCACTCAAGTGATGCTTTAGCAGTATACTTATTGTCATTGTCCTGCTGGAAGGTGAACCTCTGTCCCAGTCTCAAATCTCTGGTAGACTGAAAGAGGTTTCCCTCAAGTATATCCCTGTATTTAGCGCATCATACCTTAAATTCTGACCAGTTTCCCAGTCCCAAGGTTTTCTCGAGATGATGTGAGGTGTTGGGTTTGTGCCAGACATAGCGTTTTCCTTGATGACCAAAAAGCTCAATTTTAGTCTCATCTGACTAGAGTACCTTCTTCCATATGTTTGGGGAGTCTCCCACATGCCTTTTGGCGAACACCAAACATGTTTGTTTATTTTTTTCTGTCCACTCTTCCGTAAAGCCCAGCTCTGTGGAGTGTACAGCTTAAAGTGGTCCTATGGACAGATACTCCAATCTCCGCTGTGGAGCTTTGCAGCTCCTTCAGGGTTATCTTTGGTCTCTTTGTTGCCTCTCTGATTAATGCCAACCTTGCCTGGTCGGTGAGTTTTGGTGGGTGGCCCTCTCTTGGCAGGTTTGTTGTGGTGTCATATTCTTAAAAAATTTTAATAATAGATTTAATGGTGCTCAGTGGGATGTTCCAGGTTTCCGATATTTTTTATAACCCAAACCTGATCTGTACTTCTCCACAACTTTGTCCCTGACATTTTTGGAGAGCTCCTTGGTCTTCATAGTGCTGCTTGCTTAGTGGTGTTGCGGACTCTGGTTCCTTTCAGAACAGATGTATATATACTGAGATCATGTGACAGATCATGTGACACTTAAAATACACACAGGTGGACTTTTTGTTAACTAATTATGTGACTTCTGAAGATAATTGGTTGCACCAGATTTTATTTAGGTGCTTCATAGCAAAGGGGGTGAATACATATGCACGCACCACAAGTTCTATTTTTAATTTCACTTCACCAATTTGGACTATTTTGTGTATGTCCATCACATGAAATCCTAATAAAAATCAATTTAAATTACAGGTTGCAATGAAACAAATCGGGGAAAAAACACCAAAGGGTTTGAAGACTTTTGCAAGGCACTGTATGTGACATTTGGACCTCCTATGGACCAATAGATGTTATCACCTGCTCTAAGATCAGAGATTGAGGTGATTTTGCCCATCCCCCAGGTCGCTGAGTTCTTTGACTGTCTGGCCTGTTGTTCTGTGAGCCCTGCTAATGCTCTGCTTATCAGTTCACCCATAGCAACAGCAGTAGCAATCGTAGCATCAGTGCCTCCACTCCGCCCAGGGGATGCTCACATGTAGATAACATCACTCTGTCTCAGACCAACCCCAGTCAGATTATTCTGGATGACCAGGGGACACTCAGCACTCTGTCTCAGACCAACATTCTTGGTATTCTCTCAACCAGCTTCACAAGGAACGCTTTTCCAACAGTCTTGGAGGAGTTCCCACATATGCTGAGCATTTGTAGGCTGCTTTTCCTTAACTCTGCAGTCTAATTTATCCCAAACCATCTCAAATGGGTTGTGGTTGGGTGATTGTGGAGGCCAGGTGAACTGATGCAAAACACCATCACTCTCCTTCTTGGTCAAATAGCCCTTACACAGCCTGGAGGTGTGTTTTTGTTCATTGTCCTGTTAAAAAACAAATGATAGTCCCACTAAGACCAAACCAGATGGGATGGCATATTGCTGCAGAATTATGTGGTAGCCATGCTGGTTAAGTGTGCCTTGAATTTTAAATAAATCACTGGCAGTGTCACCAGCGAACCAACCCCCACACCATCACACCTCCTCCTCCATGCTTCACAGTGGGAACCACACATGCAGAGATCATCCGTTCACCTACTCTGCATCTCACAAAGACTCGGCGGTTGGAACCAAAAATCTCAGATTTGGACTCATCAGACCAAAGGACAGATTTACATTGGTCTAATGGCCATTGCTCATGTTTATTGGTTCAATCAAGTCTTATTGGTGTCCAGTAGTAGTAGTTTCTTTGCAGCAATACGACCATGAAGGCCTGATTCACGCAGTCTTCCCTGAACAGTTGCTGTTGAGATGTGTCTGTTACTTGAACTCTGTGAAGCATTTATTTGGGCTGCAATTTCTGAGGCTGGTAACTCTAATGAACTTACCCTCTGCAGCGGAGGTAACTCACGGTCCTCATGACAGCCAGTTTCATCATAGCGCTCAATGGTTTTTGCAACTGGACTTGAAGAAACTTTCAAAGCTTTAAAGTAATGATGGAATGTCTTTTCTCTTTGCTTATTTGAGCTGTTCTTGCCATAATATGAACTTGGTCTTTTACCAAATAGGACTATCTTCTGTATACCACCTACCATGTCACAACACAACAGATTGGCTCAAACACATTAAGAAAGAAAGAAATTCCACAAATTCACATTTAACAAGGTACACCAGTTAATTGAAATGCATTCCAGGTAACTAGCTCATGAAGCTGTTGAGAGAATGAGTGTGCAAAGCTGTAATCAAGGCAAAGAGGTGGCTACAGTACTTTGAAGAATCTAAAATCTAAAATATATTTTGATTTGTTTAACACTTTTTTGGTTACTACATGAGTGTTATTTCAAAGTGTTGATGTCTTCACTATTATTCTACAATGTAGAAGATAGTAAAAATAAAGAAAAACCCTTGAATGAGTAGGTGTTCTAAAACTGTTGCCCAGTAGTGTATATATACATCCATTGATTCTTGAAGAATATAATGTATAAATGCCTCATGAGTTTAGTTCAACTGTCCCACTCCATCAGAACCAAAAATATAAGCCTGTTTTACTCCAATGTTCGTAAACATTGTAAATGTAAACAAACACTTTATAGCTTCATAACATGGTTAAAACAATCATTTTGACACCATGGATGGTCAGTCCATGCATCCATCGCTCTGTCTATTAATCTGAGAGTGGTTACATTTCTCCAGATGTAGGGACCTGGCTATGCTGAGTTAACAGGGGGGAGGGAGGGAGCTCTGTGTCCATGTAAAGCAGTGTAAGAGGATGTAAATAACTGTAATTAAGGGGATGATTAAAATGCTCGGCAGCAGCAGTGGCAGAGGTGTCCGTTTCATCACTGAACAATTTAATATCACCACATGGACTCACAGACTGCCCCTCAGCACCCAGGGAATAGCAGTGTAAGGGAAAAAAGGTCTGTTAACACAAACTAATGCTTACAGAATGTGTTTGTGTGGGAAGACAGGTATGTGTGTTTGTGGAGTGTGTGTCTCAGCCAAGGCAGAGAATACGTGTGGAATGTAAGTGTGTAATACACACCTGTGAGGATATGTCAACTGTCCTCCAAGTCTCTACCAGGTGACAGAATAAACCAGCTCTCCCCATTCTAGGACAAGCAATTGTCTCTGGTAGTGGTTCCAGCTCAATGTTAATTATACAGTCCATGCTAATGGTTGGCTTGATTTAGACAGAGTAATCTGAGTGAAAGACAGACAGCGGTACACAGTGCTATATATCTGTACACAGTGCTATATATCTGTACACAGTGCTATATATCAGTACACAGTGCTATATATCCGTACACAGTGCTATATATCTGTACACAGTGCTATATATCCGTACACAGTGCTATATATCTGTACACAGTGCTATATATCAGTACACAGTGCTATATATCTGTACACAGTGCTATATATCCGTACACAGTGCTATATACCACTACACAATGCTATATATTCGTACACTGTGCTATATATCCGTACACAGTGCTATATATCCGTACACAGTGCTATATATCAGTATACAGTGCTGGATCTCACTACACAGTGCTGGATCTCAGTACACAGTGCTATATACCAGTACACAGTGCTATATATCTGTACACAGTGCTATATATCTGTACACAGTGCTATATATCAGTACACAGTGCTATATATCAGTACACCGTGCTATATATCAGTACACAGTGCTATATACCAGTACACAGTTCTATATATCACTACACAGTGCTATATATCAGTACACAGTGCTATATCTCAGTACACAGTGCTGGATCTCAGTACACAGTGCTATATCTCAGTACACAGTGCTGGATCTCAGTACACAGTGCTATATATCAGTACACAGTGCTATATCTCAGTACACAGTGCTGGATCTCAGTACACAGTGCTATATATCAGTACACAGTTCTATATATCACTACACAGTGCTATATATCAGTACACAGTGCTATATATCAGTACACCGTGCTATATATCAGTACACAGTGCTATATATCAGTACACAGTGCTATATACCAGTACACAGTTCTATATATCACTACACAGTGCTATATATCAGTACACAGTGCTATATCTCAGTACACAGTGCTGGATCTCAGTACACAGTGCTATATATCAGTACACAGTGCTATATACCAGTACACAGTGCTGGATCTCACTACACAGTGCTGGATCTCACTACACAGTGCTATATATCAGTACACAGTGCTATATCTCAGTACACAGTGCTATATATCAGTACACAGTGCTGGATCTCAGTACACAGTGCTATATATCAGTACACAGTGCTTTTTCTCAGTACAAAGTGCTATATATCACTACACAGTGCTGGATTTCAGTACACAGTGCAATATATCAGTACGCAGTGCTATATATCAGTACACAGTGCTTTTTCTCAGTACACAGTGCTATATATCACTACACAGTGCTGGATCTCAGTACACAGTGCTATATATCAGTACACAGTGCTTTTTCTCAGTACAAAGTGCTATATATCACTACACAGTGCTGGATCTCAGTACACAGTGCTGGATCTCAGTACACAGTGCTGGATCTCAGTACACAGTGCTGGATCTCAGTACACAGTGCTATATATCAGTATACAGTGCTATATATCAGTACACAGTGCTATATATCAGTACACAGTGCTGGATCTCACTACACAATGCTATATCTCAGTACACAGTGCTATATCTCACTACACAGTGCTGGATCTCAGTACGCAGTGCTATATATCAGTACACAGTGCTGGATCACCGGATGAACACAAACAAACGGAGGAGGCTATGGGATCAGGCACACCTTACCTTGATTCACACACACATATACACACACACACACACACACACATATAGACATTTCTACTGATTCTGCCTGCTGACATTACCTCTCCATTCGTCATTATACTCTACTACCAATGTGTTGACATTTACCAAAGGCCCGACAGGACTGTGAGCTTACTGGCTAGTACATACACACACACACACACACGCACACGTACACACACACACACACACACACGTCACACGTCACACGTCCCCCAGGAGAGAGTCGTCCCTAGGCGTGTTCCTGTGCAGTGCCCCTCCGCCAGCGACTGGCCCAGCAGCAGCAGCATAAATGAATCATTCAACCTGTTGAATAAGGGGGTAATGTGAGAAGCCCCATGGCACGAGTCTCTCACTTTAGGCTTTCAACGCTGAGATTTATGGCTGGTAACATAAATAATGGATTCATCAATCTCTCAAGGACTAGAGAAAGGCAGCACGTCACAGGAGCTAGACAAGGGGACCAGAGAC
>NC_056450.1:36489985-36532485 GCF_018296145.1 Oncorhynchus tshawytscha | reverse complement strand
ATGTGTTGGAGGAGACATGCTGATGTGTTGGAGGAGACATGATGGGGTGATGTGTTGGAGGAGACATGATGGGGTGATGTGTTGGAGGAGACATGATGGGGTGATGTGTTGGAGGAGACATGATGGGGTGATGTGTTGGAGGAGACATGATGGGGATGAGGAGACATGATGGGGATGTGTGGAGGAGACATGATGGGGTGATGTGTTGGAGGAGACATGATGGGGTGATGTGTTGGAGGAGACATGATGGGGTGATGTGTTGGAGGAGACATGATGGGGTGATGTGTTGGAGGAGACATGATGGGGTGATGTGTTGGAGGAGACATGACGGGGTGATGTGTTGGAGGAGACATGATGGGGTGATGTGTTGGAGGAGACATGATGGGGTGATGTGTTGGAGGAGACATGATGGGGTGATGTGTTGGAGGAGACATGATGGGGTGATGTGTTGGAGGAGACATGATGGGGTGATGTGTTGGAGGAGACATGATGGGGTGATGTGTTGGAGGAGACATGATGGGGTGATGTGTTGGAGGTGTGACGACCCTCCCACTCTGTCTGCCGTATTCTCTCTTTGTTCTTGTTTCCTTATTAGGATGCCGGTGGGCGGAGTTGGGAGGGTTATTAGGATGCCGGTGGGCGGAGTTGGGAGGGTCGTCAGCTTCATGAGAAACACCTGGGCCCGGTGTCTCCCAGGATAAATAGACCTCTTCCACATTCATGGAAGAGACTCTCTCCATGCAGACACCTTTGTAGATTGTGTTGTGTATCTTGGTGGCCTTTTGTTTGTTTGCGTTGGCACCTTTCAACACCCTGCATTCTCACATTCATGCATGCAAAGCACTCACTTACACTGCTGATTACTGATTACACACACCATTGTATATTTTCCTTAGTTGCTTTAGTTAATAAATATATGTTTTGTTACTCCTTATCTCCACGATGTCTCCCTTTGTTACGGGATTTGAGCCGGTTCGTGACAGAGGTGACATGCTGACATGATGGGGTGATGTGTTGGAGGAGACATGCTGACATGATGGGGTGATGTGTTGGAGGAGGACATGCTGACATGATGGGGTGATGTGTTGGAGGAGGACATGACGGGGTGATGTGTTGGAGGAGACATGCTGACATGATGGGGTGATGTGTTGGAGGTGACATGCTGACATGATGGAGTGATGTGTTGGAGGAGACATGCTGACATGATGGAGTGATGTGTTGGAGGTGACATGCTGACATGATGGAGTGATGTGTTGGAGGTGACATGCTGACATGATGGAGTGATGTGTTGGAGGAGACATGATGGGGTGATGTGTTGGAGGAGACATGCTGACATGATGGGGTGATGTGTTGGAGGTGACATGCTGACATGATGGAGTGATGTGTTGGAGGAGACATGATGGGGTGATGTGTTGGAGGAGACATGATGGAGTGATGTGTTGGAGGAGACATGATGGGGTGATGTGTTGGAGGAGACATGCTGACATGATGGGGTGATGTGTTGATGGGGTGATGTGTTGGAGGAGACATGCTGACATGATGGGGATGTGATGATGGGGTGATGGTTGGAGGTGACATGTTGACATGATGGAGTGATGTGTTGGAGGTGACATGCTGACATGATGGAGTGATGTGTTGGAGGTGACATGCTGACATGATGGGGTGATGTGTTGGAGGAGACATGATGGGGTGATGTGTTGAGGTGACATGCTGACATGATGGAGTGATGTGTTTGAGGTGACATGCTGACATGATGTGTTGGAGGAGACATGCTGACATGATGGAGTGATGTGTTGGAGGTGACATGCTGACATGATGGAGTGATGTGTTGGAGGTGACATGCTGATATGATGGGGTGATGTGTTGGAGGTGACATGCTGATATGATGGGATGATGTGTTGGAGGTGACATGCTGACATGATGGGGTGATGTTTGGAGGTGACATGCTGACATGATGGGGTGATGTGTTGGAGGAGACATGATGGTGATGTGTTGGAGGAGACATGGGGTGATGTGTTGGAGGAGACATGATGGGGTGATGTGTTGGAGGAGACATGATGGGGTGATGTGTTGGAGGAGACATGATGGGGTGATGGGGTGATGTGTTGGAGGTGACATGCTGACATGATGGAGTGATGTGTTGGAGGAGACATGATGGGGTGATGTGTTGGAGGACATGACATGATGGGGTGATGTGTTGGAGGAGACATGATGGAGTGATGTGTTGGAGGAGACATGATGGGGTGATGTGTTGGAGGAGACATGATGGAGTGATGTGTTGGAGGAGACATGATGGAGTGATGTGTTGGAGGAGACATGATGGAGTGATGTGTTGGAGGAGACATGATGGGGTGATGTGTTGGAGGAGACATGCTGACATGATGGGGTGATGTGTTGGAGGTGACATGCTGACATGATGGGGTGATGTGTTGGAGGTGACATGCTGACATAATGGAGTGATGTGTTGGAGGTGACATGCTGACATGATGGGGTGATGTGTTGGAGGAGACATGCTGACATGATGGAGTGATGTGTTGGAGGTGACATTCTGACATGATGGAGTGATGTGTTGGAGGAGACATGATGGGGTGATGTTTTGGAGGAGACATGATGATGGGGTGATGTGTTGGAGGTGACATGATGGGGTGATGTGTTGGAGGTGACATGATGGGGTGATGTGTTGGAGGTGACATGACATGATGGGGTGATGTGTTGGAGGAGACATGCTGACATGATGGGGTGATGTGTTGGAGGAGACATGCTGACATGATGGGGTGATGTGTTGGAGGAGACATGCTGACATGATGGGGTGATGTGTTGGAGGAGACATGATGGGGTGATGTGTTGGAGGAGACATGCTGACATGATGGGGTGATGTGTTGGAGGAGACATGCTGACATGACAGGGTGATGTGTTGGAGGTGACATGCTGACATGATGGGGTGATGTGTTGGAGGAGACATGCTGACATGATGGGGTGATGTGTTGGAGGAGACATGATGATGGGTGATGTGTTGGAGGAGACATGATGGGGTGATGTGTTGGAGGAGACATGATGGGGTGATGTGTTGGAGGAGACATGCTGACATGATGGGGTGATGTGTTGGAGGTGACATGCTGACATGATGGAGTGATGTGTTGGAGGAGACATGATGGGGTGATGTGTTGGAGGAGACATGATGGGTGATGTGTTGGAGAGACATGATGGAGTGATGTGTTGGAGGAGACATGATGGGGTGATGTGTTGGAGGAGACATGATGGAGTGATGTGTTGGAGGAGACATGATGGAGTGATGTGTTGGAGGAGACATGATGGAGTGATGTGTTGGAGGAGACATGATGGGGTGATGTGTTGGAGGTGACATGCTGACATGATGGGGTGATGTGTTGGAGTTGACATGCTGACATGATGGGGTGATGTGTTGGAGGTGACATGTTGACATGATGGAGTGATGTGTTGGAGGTGACATGCTGACATGATGGGGTGATGTGTTGGAGGAGACATGCTGACATGATGGAGTGATGTGTTGGAGGTGACATGCTGACATGATGGAGTGATGTGTTGGAGGAGACATGATGGGGTGATGTTTTGGAGGAGACATGATGGGGTGATGTGTTGGAGGTGATATGATGGGGTGATGTGTTGGAGGTGACATGATGGGGTGATGTGTTGGAGGTGACATGTGACATGATGGGGTGATGTGTTGGAGGAGACATGCTGACATGATGGGGTGATGTGTTGGAGGAGACAGGCTGACATGATGGGGTGATGTGTTGGAGGAGACATGCTGACATGATGGGGTGATGTGTTGGAGGAGACATGATGGGGTGATGTGTTGGAGGAGGACATGCTGACATGACGGGGTGATGTGTTGGAGGAGACATGCTGACATGACAGGGTGATGTGTTGGAGGTGACATGCTGACATGATGGGGTGATGTGTTGGAGGAGCTGACATGATGGAGGTGATGTGTTGGAGGAGACATGACATGATGGGGTGATGTGTTGGAGGAGACATGATGGGGTGATGTGTTGGAGGAGACATGATGGGGTGATGTGTTGGAGGAGACATGATGGGGATGTGTTGGAGGAGACATGATGTGATGGGGTGGAGGAGACATGATGGGGTGATGTGTTGGAGGAGACATGATGGGGTGATGTGTTGGAGGAGACATGATGGGGTGATGTGTTGGAATGAGACATGATGGGGTGATGTGTTGGAGGTGACATGCTGACATGATGGGGTGATGTGTTGGAGGAGGACATGCTGACATGATGGGGTGATGTGTTGGAGGAGACATGCTGACATGATGGGGTGATGTGTTGGAGGAGACATGATGGGGTGATGTGTTGGAGGAGACATGCTGACATGATGGGGTGATGTGTTGGAGGAGGACATGCTGACATGACGGGGTGATGTGTTGGAGGAGACATGCTGACATGATGGGTGATGTGTTGGAGGTGACATGCTGACATGATGGGGTGATGTGTTGGAGGAGACATGCTGACATGATGGGGTGATGTGTTGGAGGAGACATGATGGGGTGATGTTTTGGAGGAGACATGATGGGGTGATGTGTTGGAGGAGACATGATGGGGTGATGTGTTGGAGGTGACATGCTGACATGATGGGGTGATGTGTTGGAGGAGACATGATGGGGTGATGTGTTGGAGGAGACATGATGGGGTGATGTGTTGGAGGACATGCTGACATGATGGGGTGATGTGTTGGAGGTGACATGTTGACATGATGGAGTGATGTGTTGGAGGTGACATGCTGACATGATGGAGTGATGTGTTGGAGGTGACATGCTGACATGATGGGGTGATGTGTTGGAGGAGACATGATGGGGTGATGTGTTGAGGTGACATGCTGACATGATGGAGTGATGTGTTTGAGGTGACATGCTGACATGATGTGTTGGAGGAGACATGCTGACATGATGGAGTGATGTGTTGGAGGAGACATGATGGGGTGATGTGTTGGAGGAGACATGTTGACATGATGGGGTGATGTGTTGGAGGAGGACATGACGGGGTGATGTGTTGGAGGAGACATGCTGACATGATGGAGTGATGTGTTGGAGGTGACATGCTGACATGATGGGGTGATGTGTTGGAGGAGACATGCTGACATGATGGAGTGATGTGTTGGAGGTGACATGCTGACATGATGGAGTGATGTGTTGGAGGTGACATGCTGACATGATGGGGTGATGTTTTGGAGGAGACATGATGGGGTGATGTGTTGAGGTGACATGCTGACATGATGGAGTGATGTGTTTGAGGTGACATGCTGACATGATGTGTTGGAGGAGACATGCTGACATGATGGAGTGATGTGTTGGAGGTGACATGCTGACATGATGGAGTGATGTGTTGGAGGTGACATGCTGACATGATGGAGTGATGTGTTGGAGGAGACATGATGGGGTGATGTGTTGGAGGAGACATGCTGACATGATGGAGTGATGTGTTGGAGGTGAACATGCTGACATGATGGAGTGATGTGTTGGAGGTGACATGCTGACATGATGGAGTGATGTGTTGGAGCTGACATGATGGGGTGATGTGTTGGAGGAGACATGCTGACATGATGGAGTGATGTGTTGGAGGAGACATGATGATGGGTGATGTGTTGGAGGAGACATGCTGATGGGGTGATGATGATGGGTGATGTGTTGGAGGTGACATGCTGACATGATGGAGTGATGTGTTGGAGGAGACATGATGGGGTGATGTGTTGGAGGAGACATGATGGAGTGATGTGTTGGAGGAGACATGATGGAGTGATGTGTTGGAGGAGACATGATGGGGTGATGTGTTGGAGGAGACATGCTGACATGATGGGGTGATGTGTTGGAGGTGACATGCTGACATGATGGAGTGATGTGTTGGAGGTGACATGCTGACATGATGGAGTGATGTGTTGGAGGTGACATGCTGACATGATGGAGTGATGTGTTGGAGGTGACATGCTGACATGATGGAGTGATGTGTTGGAGGTGACATGATGGGGTGATGTGTTGGAGGTGACATGCTGACATGATGGGGTGATGTGTTGGAGGTGACATGCTGACATGATGGGGTGATGTGTTGGAGGTGACATGCTGACATGATGGATGTGTTGTGATGTGATTGGAGGAGACATGATGGGGTGATGTGTTGGAGGTGACATGCTGACATGATGGAGTGATGTGTTGGAGGTGACATGCTGACATGATGGAGTGATGTGTTGGAGGTGACATGCTGACATGATGGGGTGATGTGTTGGAGGAGACATGATGGGGTGATGTGTTGGGAGGAGACATGATGGGGTGATGTGTTGGAGGAGACATGATGGGGTGATGTGTGGAGGAGACATGATGGGGTGATGTGTTGGAGGAGACATGATGGGGTGATGTGTTGGAGGAGGACATGCTGACATGATGGGGTGATGTGTTGGAGGAGGACATGCTGACATGATGGGGTGATGTGTTGGAGGAGACATGCTGACATGATGGGGTGATGTGTTGGAGGAGACATGCTGACATGATGGGGTGATGTGTTGGAGGAGACATTGCTGACATGATGGGGTGATGTGTTGGAGGAGACATGATGGGGTGATGTGTTGGAGGAGACATGATGGGGTGATGTGTTGGAGGAGACATGATGGGGTAATGTGTTGGAGGTGACATGCTGACATGATGGGGTGATGTGTTGGAGGAGGACATGCTGACATGATGGGGTGATGTGTTGGAGGTGACATGCTGACATGATGGTGATGTGTTGGAGGACATGATGGGGATGATGGGGTGATGTGTTGGAGGTGACATGCTGACATGATGGGGTGATGTGTTGGAGGAGGACATGCTGACATGATGGGGGTGATGTGTTGGAGGAGACATGCTGACATGACAGGGTGATGTGTTGGAGGTGACATGCTGACATGATGGGGTGATGTGTTGGAGGTGACATGCTGACATGATGGGGTGATGTGTTGGAGGAGACATGATGGGGTGATGTGTTGGAGGAGACATGATGGGGTGATGTGTTGGAGGTGACATGCTGACATGATGGGGTGATGTGTTGGAGGAGACATGATGGACATGTGTTGGAGGAGACATGATGGGGTGATGTGTTGGAGTTGACATGCTGACATGATGGGGTGATGTGTTGGAGGTGACATGTTGACATGATGGAGTGATGTGTTGGAGGAGACATGCTGACATGATGTGTTGGAGGAGACATGCTGACATGATGGGGTGATGTGTTGGAGGTGACATGCTGACATGATGGAGTGATGTGTTGGAGGTGACATGCTGATATGATGGGACATGATGATGTGTTGGAGGAGACATGCTGACATGATGGGGTGATGTGTTGGAGGTGACATGCTGACATGATGGAGTGATGTGTTGGAGGTGACATGCTGACATGATGGGGTGATGTGTTGGAGGTGACATGCTGACATGATGGGGTGATGTGTTGGAGGAGACATGATGGGGTGATGTGTTGGAGGTGACATGCTGACATGATGGAGTGATGTGTTGGAGGTGACATGCTGACATGATGGAGTGATGTGTTGGAGGTGACATGCTGACATGATGGGGTGATGTGTTGGAGGAGACATGATGGGGTGATGTGTTGGAGGAGACATGATGGGGTGATGTGTTGGAGGAGACATGATGGGGTGATGTGTTGGAGGAGACATGATGGGGTGATGTGTTGGAGGTGACATATGATGGGGTGATGTGTTGGAGGTGACATGATGGGGTGATGTGTTGGAGGTGACATGATGGGGTGATGTGTTGGAGGAGACATGCTGACATGATGGGGTGATGTGTTGGAGGAGACATGCTGACATGATGGGGTGATGTGTTGGAGGAGACATGATGACATGATGGGGTGATGTGTTGGAGGAGACATGATGGGGTGATGTGTTGGAGGAGACATGCTGACATGAGGTGACATGGGGTGATGTGTTGGAGGAGACATGCTGACATGACAGGGTGATGTGTTGGAGGTGACATGCTGACATGATGGGGTGATGTGTTGGAGGAGACATGCTGACATGATGGGTGATGTGTTGGAGGAGACATGATGGGGTGATGTGTTGGAGGAGACATGATGGGGTGATGTGTTGGAGGAGACATGATGGGATGGAGTGATGTGTTGGAGGAGACATGATGGGGTGATGTGTTGGAGGAGACATGATGATGGGTGATGTGTTGGAGGAGACATGATGGGGTGATGTGTTGGAGGAGACATGACATGATGGGTGATGTGTTGGAAGAGACATGATGGGGTGATGTGTTGGAGGTGGACATGCTGACATGATGGGGTGATGTGTTGGAGGAGGACATGCTGACATGACGGGGTGATGTGTTGGAGGAGACATGCTGACATGACAGGGGGTGATGTGTTGGAGGTGACATGCTGACATGATGGGGTGATGTGTTGGAGGTGACATGCTGACATGATGGGGTGATGTGTTGGAGGAGACATGATGGGGTGATGTGTTGGAGGAGACATGATGGGGTGATGTGTTGGAGGTGACATGCTGACATGATGGGGTGATGTGTTGGAGGAGACATGATGGAGTGATGTGTTGGAGGAGACATGATGGGGTGATGTGTTGGAGTTGACATGCTGACATGATGGGGTGATGTGTTGGAGGTGACATGTTGACATGATGGAGTGATGTGTTGGAGGAGACATGATGGGGTGATGTGTTGATGTGACATGCTGACATGATGGAGTGATGTGTTTGAGGTGACATGCTGACATGATGTGTTGGAGGAGACATGCTGACATGATGGGGTGATGTGTTGGAGGTGACATGCTGACATGATGGAGTGATGTGTTGGAGGTGACATGCTGATATGATGGGGTGACATGTGTGGATGTGTTGGAGGTGACATGATGACATGATGGGGTGATGTGTTGGAGGTGACATGCTGACATGATGGGGTGATGTGTTGGAGGAGACATGCTGACATGATGGGGTGATGTGTTGGAGGAGACATGATGGGGTGATGTGTTGGAGGAGACATGCTGACATGATGGGGTGATGTGTTGGAGGAGGACATGCTGACATGACGGGTGATGTGTTGGAGGAGACATGCTGACATGACGGGGTGATGTGTTGGAGGTGACATGCTGACATGATGGGGTGATGTGTTGGAGGAGACATGCTGACATGATGGGGTGATGTGTTGGAGGAGACATGATGGGGTGATGTTTTGGAGGAGACATGATGGGGTGATGTGTTGGAGGAGACATGATGGGGTGATGTGTTGGAGGAGGACATGATGGGGTGATGTGTTGGAGGAGACATGATGGGGTGATGTGTTGGAGGAGACATGCTGACATGATGGGGTGATGTGTTGGAGGAGACATGATGGGGTGATGTGTTGGAGGAGACATGCTGACATGATGGGGTGATGTGTTGGAGGAGACATGATGGGGTGATGTGTTGGAGGAGACATGCTGACATGATGGGGTGATGTGTTGGAGGAGACATGATGGGGTAATGTGTTGGAGGAGACATGATGGGGTAATGTGTTGGAGGTGACATTCTGACATGATGGGGTGATGTGTTGGAGGAGACATGATGGGGTGATGTGTTGGAGGAGACATGATGGGGTGATGTGTTGGAGGAGACATGATGGGGTGATGTGTTGGAGGAGCCATGATGGGGTGATGTGTTGGAGGAGACATGCTGACATGATGGGGTGATGTGTTGGAGGAGACATGATGGGGTGATGTGTTGGAGGAGACATGATGGGGTGATGTGTTGGAGGAGACATGATGGGGTGATGTGTTGGAGGAGCCATGATGGGGTGATGTGTTGGAGGAGACATGCTGACATGATGGGGTGATGTGTTGGAGGAGACATGATGGGGTGATGTGTTGGAGGAGACATGCTGACATGATGGGGTGATGTGTTGGAGGAGACATGATGGGGTGATGTGTTGGAGGTGGACATGCTGACATGATGGGGTGATGTGTTGGAGGAGACATGATGGGGTGATGTGTTGGAGGAGACATGATGATGGGGTGATGTGTTGGAGGTGGACATGCTGACATGATGGGGTGATGTGTTGGAGGAGACATGATGGGGTGATGTGTTGGAGGAGACATGATGGGGTGATGTGTTGGAGGAGCCATGATGGGGTGATGTGTTGGAGGAGACATGCTGACATGATGGGGTGATGTGTTGGAGGAGACATGATGGGGTAATGTGTTGGAGGTGGACATGCTGACATGATGGGGTAATGTGTTGGAGGTGGACATGCTGACATGATGGGGTGATGTGTTGGAGGAGGACATGCTGACATGGTGGGGTGATGTGTTGGAGGAGACATGATGGGGTAATGTGTTGGAGGTGGACATGCTGACATGATGGGGTGATGTGTTGGAGGAGACATGCTGACATGATGGGGTAATGTGTTGGAGGTGGACATGCTGACATGACGGGGTGATGTGTTGGAGGAGGATGTTACATCATACACCCTGGGGGTTCTCTCAGAAACAAGTTGAAGTTTAGTCCGTCAGGTCGTCAAGTTGTCATCTGAGCCCAGAGCTAACGTAGAGATTAGAGATCGACCGATTATGCTTTTTCGACGCTGATAACGATACCGATTATTGGAAGACAAAAAAAGCCGACTCCGATTAATCGGACGATTTTAAAAATCTATTTGTTATAATGACAATTAAAACAATACTGAATGAACACTTATTTTAACTTCATATAATACATCAATAAAATCAATTTGGACTCAAATACATAATGAAATATGTTCAATTTGGTTTTAAATAATGCAAAAACAAAGTGTTGGAGAAGTAAAAGTGCAATATGTGCCATGTAAGAAAGCTAACGTTTCAGTTCCTTGCTCAGAACATGAGAACATATGAAACCTAGTGTTTCCTTTTAACATGAGTCTTCAATATTCCCAGGTAAGAAGTTTTAGGTTGTAGTTATTATAGGAATTATAGGACTATTTCTCTCTATACCATTTGTTTTTCATATACCTTTGACTATTGGATGTTCTTATAGGCACTTTATGCCAGTGTAACAGTACAGCTTCCGTACCTCTTCTCGCTCCTAGCTGGGCTCGAACCAGGAACACAACGACAATAGCCACCCTCGAAGCAGTGTTACCCATGCAGAGCAAGGGGAACAACTACTCCAAGACTCAGAGCGAGTGACGTTTGAAACGCTATTAGCGCCCACCCCGCTAACTAGCTAGCCATTTCACATCACATTGTTACACCAGCCTAATCTCAGGAGTTGATAGGCTTGAAGTCATAAACAGCAGAGCTGCTGGCAAAACGCACGAAAGTGCTGTTTGAATGAATGCGTACGAGCCTGCTGCTGCCTACCATCGCTCAGTCAGACTGCTCTATCAAATCATAGACTTAGTTATAAAATGTTAACACACAGGATAAGAGCCTTAGGTCATTAATATGGGCGAATCCGGAAACTATCATCTCGAAAACAAGACGTTTATTCTTTCAGTGAAATACGGAACCGTTCCGTATTTTATCTAACGGGTGGCATCCATCAGTCTAAATATTACTGTTACATTGCACAACCTTCAATGTTATGTCATAATTGCGTAAAATTATGGCAAATTAGTTTGCAATGAGCCAGGCGGCCCAAACTGTTGCATATACCCTGACTCTGCGTGCAATGAATGCAAGAGAAGTGACACAATTTCACCTGGTTAATATTGCCTGCTAACCTAGATTTCTTTTAGCTAAATATGCAGGTTTAAACATATATACTTCTGTGTATTGATTTTAAGAAAGGCATTGGTGTTTATGGTTAGGTACACGTTGGAGCAACGACAGTCTTTTTTCACGAATGTGCACTGCATCGATTATATGCAACGCAGGACACGCTAGATAAACTAGTAATATCATCAACCATGTGTAGATATAACTAGTGATTATGATTGATTAAGTTTAATGTTAGCTAGCAACTTACCTTGGCTTCTTACTGCATTCGCGTTACAGGCAGTCTCCTCATGAGGCAGGTGGTTAGAGTGTTGGACTAGTTTACCGTAAGGTTGCAAGATTGAATCCCTGAGCTGACAAGGTGAAAATCTGTCGTTCTGCCCCTGAACAAGGCAGTTAAGCCACTGTTCCTAGGCCGTCATTGAAAATAAGAATGTGTTCTTAACTGACTTGTATGAGGACTCTGAAGTTCAGGAGAGGTGGTTCAGTGTAACACCTGCTGTCCATAGAGACAGTAAGGTAACACCTGTTGTCCATAGAGACAGTAAGGTAACACCTGTTGTCCATAGAGACAGTAAGGTATTACTGTAACACCTATTGTCCATAGACACAGTAAGGTAACACCTGCTGTCCATAGAGACATTAAGGTAACACCTGTTGTCCATAGAGACAGTAAGGTAATACATGTTGTCCATAGAGACAGTAAGGTAACACCTGTTGTCCATAGAGACAGTAAGGTATTAGTGTAACACATGTTGTCCATAGAGACAGTAAGGTAACACCTGTTGTCCATAGAGACAGTAAGGTAACACCTGTTGTCCATAGAGACAGTAAGGTACTACCTGTTGTCCATAGAGACAGTAAGGTAACACCTGTTGTCCATAGAGACAGTAAGGTACTACCTGTTGTCCATAGAGACAGTAAGGTAACACCTGTTGTCCATAGAGACAGTAAGGTACTACCTGTTGTCCATAGAGACATTAAGGTAACACCTGTTGTCCATAGAGACAGTAAGGTAACACCTGTTGTCCATAGAGACTGTAAGGTAACACCTGCTGTCCATAGAGACAGTAAGGTAACACCTATTGTCCATAGAGACAGTAAGGTAACACCTGTTGTCCATAGAGACAGTAAGGTAACACCTGTTGTCCATAGAGACAGTAAGGTAACACCTGCTGTCCATAGAGACAGTAAGGTAATACCTGTTGTCCATAGAGACAGTAAGGTATTAATGTACACCTGTTGTCCATAGAGACAGTAAGGTAACACCTGTTGTCCATAGAGACAGTAAGGTAACACCTGTTGTCCATAGAGACAGTAAGGTAATACATGTTGTCCATAGAGACAGTAAGGTATTAATGTACACCTGTTGTCCATAGAGACAGTAAGGTAACACCTGTTGTCCATAGAGACAGTAAGGTATGAGTGTAACACCTGTTGTCCACAGAGACAGTAAGGTAACACCTGTTGTCCAAAGAGACAGTAAGGTTACACCTGTTGTCCATAGAGACAGTAAGGTAACACCTGTTGTCCACAGAGACAGTCAGTTATTAATGTAACACCTGTTGTCCATAGAGACAGTAAGGTGACACTTGTTGTCCATAGAGACAGTAAGGTAACACCTGTTGTCCATAGAGACAGTAAGGTAACACCTGTTGTCCATAGAGACAGTAAGGTATTAGTGTAACACCTGTTGTCCATAGAGACAGTAAGGTATTAGTGTAACACCTGTTGTCCATAGAGACAGTAAGGTAACACCTGTTGTCCATAGAGACAGTAAGGTATGAGTGTAACACCTGTTTCCATAGAGACAGTAAGGTAACACCTGTTGTCCATAGAGAAACACCTGTTGTCCATAGAGACAGTAAGGTAACACCTGTTGTCCATAGAGACAGTAAGGTAACACCTGTTGTCCATAGAGACAGTAAGGTAATACCTGTTGTCCACAGAGACAGTAAGGTAACACCTGTTGTCCATAGAGACAGTAAGGTAACACCTGTTGTCCATAGAGACAGTAAGTTATTAGTGTAACACCTGTTGTCCATAGAGACAGTAAGGTATTAGTGTAACACCTGTTGTCCATAGAGACAGTAAGGTAACACCTGTTGTCCATAGAGACAGTAAGGTAACACCTGTTGTCCACAGAGACAGTAAGGTATTAATGTAACACCTGTTGTCCATAGAGACAGTAAGGTAACACCTGTTGTCCATAGAGACAGTAAGGTAACACCTGTTGTCCATAGAGACAGTAAGGTAACACCTGTTGTCCATAGAGACAGTAAGGTAACACCTGTTGTCCATAGAGACAGTAAGGTAACACCTGTTGTCCATAGAGACAGTAAGGTATTAGTGTAACACCTGTTGTCCATAGAGACAGTAAGGTAACACCTGTTGTCCATAGAGACAGTAAGGTAACACCTGTTGTCCATAGAGACAGTAAGGTAACACCTGTTGTCCATAGAGACAGTAAGGTAACACCTGTTGTCCATAGAGACAGTAAGGTAACACCTGTTGTCCATAGAGACAGTAAGGTAACACCTGTTGTCCATAGAGACAGTAAGGTATGAATGTAACACCTGTTGTCCACAGAGACAGTAAGGTAACACCTGTTGTCCATAGAGACAGTAAGGTAACACCTGTTGTCCACAGAGACAGTAAGGTAACACCTGTTGTCCACAGAGACAGTAAGGTAACACCTGTTGTCCACAGAGACAGTAAGTTATTAATGTAACACCTGTTGTCCACAGAGACAGTAAGTTATTAATGTAACACCTGTTGTCCACAGAGACAGTAAGTTATTAATGTAACACCTGTTGTCCATAGAGACAGTAAGGTATGAGTGTAACACCTGTTGTCCATAGAGACAGTAAGGTAACACCTGTTGTCCATAGAGACAGTAAGGTAACACCTGTTGTCCATAGAGACAGTAAGGTAATACCTGTTGTCCACAGAGACAGTAAGGTAACACCTGTTGTCCATAGAGACAGTAAGGTAACACCTGTTGTCCATAGAGACAGTAAGGTAACACCTGTTGTCCATAGAGACAGTAAGGTAACACCTGTTGTCCATAGAGACAGTAAGGTAACACCTGTTGTCCATAGAGACAGTAAGGTATTAATGTAACACCTGTTGTCCACAGAGACAGTAAGTTATTAATGTAACACCTGTTGTCCACAGAGACAGTAAGTTATTAATGTAACACCTGTTGTCCACAGAGACAGTAAGTTATTAATGTAACACCTGTTGTCCATAGAGACAGTAAGTTGTCCATAGAGACAGTAAGGTAACACCTGTTGTCCATAGAGACAGTAAGGTAACACCTGTTGTCCATAGAGACAGTAAGGTAACACCTGTTGTCCATAGAGACAGTAAGGTAAATGTAACACCTGTTGTCCACAGAGACAGTAAGGTAACACCTGTTGTCCATAGAGACAGTAAGTTATTAATGTAACACCTGTTGTCCATAGAGACAGTACATGTTGTATAGAGTTAAGTAACACCTGTTGTCCATAGAGACAGTAAGGTAACACATGTTGTCCATAGAGACAGTAAGGTAATACATGTTGTCCATAGAGACAGTAAGGTAACACCTGTTGTCCATAGAGACAGTAAGGTAATACATGTTGTCCATAGAGACATTAAGGTAACACCTGTTGTCCATAGAGACACATAAGGTAATACATGTTGTCCATAGAGACAGTAAGGTAACACCTGTTGTCCATAGAGACAGTAGACAATCATGTTGTCCATAGAGACATTAAGGTAACACCTGTTGTCCATAGAGACAGTAAGGTAACACCTGTTGTCCATAGAGACAGTAAGGTAATACATGTTGTCCATAGAGACAGTAAGGTAACACCTGTTGTCCATAGAGACAGTAAGGTAACACCTGTTGTCCACAGAGACAGTCAGTTATTAATGTAACACCTGTTGTCCATAGAGACAGTAAGGTAACACCTGTTGTCCATAGAGACAGTAAGGTAATACATGTTGTCCATAGAGACAGTAAGGTAATACATGTTGTCCATAGAGACAGTAAGATAACACCTGTTGTCCACAGAGACAGTCAGTTATTAATGTAACACCTGTTGTCCATAGAGACAGTAAGGTAACACCTGTTGTCCATAGAGACAGTAAGGTAATACCTGTTGTCCACAGAGACAGTCAGTTATTAATGTAACACCTGTTGTCCATAGAGACAGTAAGGTAACACCTGTTGTCCATAGAGACAGTAAGGTAATACATGTTGTCCATAGAGACAGTAAGGTAACACCTGTTGTCCATAGAGACAGTAAGGTAATACATGTTGTCCATAGAGACATTAAGGTAACACCTGTTGTCCATAGAGACAGTAAGGTAATACATGTTGTCCATAGAGACAGTAAGATAACACCTGTTGTCCACAGAGACAGTCAGTTATTAAGGTAACACCTGCTGTCCATAGAGACAGTAAGGTAACACCTGCTGTCCATAGAGACAGTAAGGTAACACCTGTTGTCCATAGAGACAGTAAGGTAACACCTGTTGTCCACAGAGACAGTAAGGTATTAGTGTAACACCTGTTGTCGAAAGAGACAGTAAGGTAACAGCTGTTGTCCATAGAGACAGTAAGGTAACACCTGTTCTCCATAGAGACAGTTAGGTAACACCTGTTGTCCACAGAGACAGTAAGGTAACACCTGTTGTCCATAGAGACAGTAAGGAAACACCTGTTGTCCACAGAGACAGTAAGGTAACAGCTGTTGTCCATAGAGACAGTTAGGTTACACCTGTTGTCCATAGAGACAGTAAGGTACTAGTGTAGTTTCAATGTGAAGAGGAGAGAACAGACGACACGAGAACACACCAGGGGAGGCTGATGAGGGGAGGCTGATGAGGGGAGGCTGACGAGGGGAGGCTGACGAGGGGAGGCTGACGAGGGGAGGCTGACGAGGGGAGGCTGACGGGGGAGGCTGACGGGGGGAGGCTGATGAGGGGGAGGCTGATGGGGGAGGCTGATGAGGGGCTGATGAGGGGAGGCTGATGAGGGGAGGCTGATGAGGGGAGGCTGATGGGGGAGGCTGATGAGGGGAGGCTGATGAGGGGGCTGATGGGGGAGGCTGATGAGGGAGGCTGATGAGGGGAGGCTGATGGGGGAGGCTGATGAGGGGAGGCTGATGAGGGGAGGCTGATGAGGGGAGGCTGATGGGGGAGGCTGATGAGGGGAGGCTGATGAGGGGAGGAACGCTGGAACAGAATACATGGAATTACATTTTTGATGAAAACCATGTGTTTGATATATTTGATACTATTCCACCTATTCTGCTCCATCCATTACCACGAGCCTGTCCTCCCCGGTCCATCCATTACCACGAGCCTGTCCTCCCCGGTCCATCCATTACCACGAGCCTGTCCATCCATTACCACAAGCCTTTCCTCCCTGGTCCATCCATTACCACGAGCCTGTCCTCCCGGTCCATCCATTACCACGAGCCTGTCCTCCCGGTCCATCCATTACCACGATCCCATTCTCCGCAGTTAAGTTTCCACAAACCTCCGGTGGTTTTTCACATTTTCAATTCAATTGGTGAGAGAATGTCAACTGACCACAGAGATAAGGCATGCGTTCGTGTGTGCGTGTGTGTGTGTGTGTGTGTGTGTGTGTGTGTGTGTGTGTGTGTGTGTGTGTGTGTCCGCTCAGGATGGAGACGTGTTCTGTCTCCTAGAGATGAACGTACTTTGGTGCGAAAAGTGCAAATCAATCACAGAACAACAGCAAAGGACCTTGTGAAGATGCTGGAGGAAACAGGTACAAAAGTATCTATATCCACAGTAAAACTAGTCCTATATCGATATAACCTGAAAGGCCGCTCAGCAAGGAAGAAGCCACTGCTCCAAAACCGCCATAAAAAAGCCAGACTGCGGTTTGAAACTGACCACAGAGATAGTGTGTGTGTGTGTGTGTGTGTGTGTGTGTGTGTGTGTGTGTGTGTGTGTGTGTGTGTGTGTGTGTGTGTGTGTGTGTGTGTGTGTGTGTGTGTGTGCATGCATCCGTGTGTGTTTTTGCGTGTGTGGAACTAATGACCTGTCAACCAGCAAAACTTTCATATCTCCCTAAAGAACTCCACCCAGACCAGAGGGACAGAGGGAGGAGAGAGGGATGGGGGGAGAAATAGCTGGAGGGAGAGGAGGAGGAGAAAGTGAGGAAGGGAGAGGGAAATATTTTGGGACATTCAGTATCCTTCTCCTACAGCATTAACCCATATGAGATTCCTACAGCACCAACCCATATGAGATTCCTACAGCACCAACCCATATGAGATTCCTACAAACAGCACTTCAGGACCACTTTAACTTACGTAAAACCCAAGTTTGTGCAGAAGAAAGTTACACCTGTTTTCAAGCCAATCCAGCAGACATGGCGGCAGCTTTAGCCTATGGGAAATATATCTGGGCTTTCTACTCTGTGCCAAACACTGAGCTTCAGCAAGACGTGTTTAACATGAGCTGACAGGCCTCTCCTGTCTCATCTCTTCACTGTGTGGGAGCTGGAAATCCAATCTGACTGATGCATTTTTATTCCTTGATTCCAGCAGTCCTGAATGTGTGTGTGTGTGTGTGTGTGTGTGTGTGTGTGTGTGTGTGTGTGTGTGTGTGTGTGTTTGTGTGTGTGTACATTGTGTGCGTGCCTGGGTGCGTTGTCAATTCCTTTCCTGGTGATTGCACAGTGACAGTGTGAATTGGAGTTTCCATTTAACCTCAGGAGTTCCTGCTGAGAGGGGGAATTGACCTCGGAGTACTCAGACGGACAGAGAGAGAGACAGAGAGCCCTTGTTTGTTGCCCTCTGTTTCCTGTACCGTGGTAGCAGGAGGCCGTCCTGTCAAGTGGCTCTTCAGAAGGAGAGAAATAGATTAGATGTGATCGAGCAGCGATACATGTGAGGAGACAGATTATACACACAGCAAACGTATAATGCACGTGCTTAAATAGCAGACTATATCCGTCCTTTCCTTTTTATCTTGCCTCGATCTGTGTGGATATATGAGTCTTAATGAAACTCTCACTCTCCAGTCTCTTCAAGCCACGTTGCTGTATGGCTGTGGTGTTGCCATGGCGTTGCCATGGTGTTGAGTGACGGTCATCTGGGATGCCTGGTCCGTCTCTGGAGGCTTTACAGGAAACTGCCTCACCTCACGACCAGAGAGCCATGCTAGTCCTATATCTACATAACCTGATTGGCGCTCAGCAAGGAAACTGCCTCACCTCACGACCAGAGAGCCATGCTAGTCCTCTATCTACATAACCTGGGTCCTGTCCTGTCCTGTCCTGTCTGTCTGTCTGTCTGTCTGTCTGTCTGTCTGTCTGTCTGTCTGTCTGTCTGTCTGTCTGTCTGTCTGTCTGTCTGTCTGTCTGTCTGTCTGTCTGTCTGTCTGTCTGTCTGTCTGTCTGTCTGTCTGTCTGTCTGTCTGTCTGTCTGTCTGTCTGTCTGTCTGTCTGTCTGTCTGTCTGTCTGTCTGTCTGTCTGTCTGTCTGTCTGCGTCTGTCTGTCTGTCTGTCTGTCTGTCTGTCTGTCTGTCTGTCCTGTCCTGTCCTGTCCTGTCCTGTCCTGTCCTGTCCTGTCCTGTCCTGTCCTGTCCTGTCCTGTCCTGTCCTGTCCTGTCCCCGTCCCGTCCCGTCCCGTCCCGTCCCGTCCCGTCCCGCCCCGCCCCGCCCCGTCCCGCCCCGCCCCGTCCCGCCCCGCCCCGTCCCGCCCCGCTCCCGTCCCGTCCCGTCCCGTCCCCGTCCGCCCCGTCCCGCCCCGCCCGCCCCGCTCCCGGGCCTCCCGTCCCGCTCCCGCCCTGCCCCGTCCCGTCCCCCGCCCGTCCCGTCCCGCCCCCCCCGTCCGTCCCGCCCCCGCCCCGTCCCGCCCCGCCCCGCCCCGCCCCGCCCCGCCCCGCCCCGCCCCGGCTCCCGCCCCGCTCCCGCTGGCCGCTCAGCAAGGAAACTGCCTCACCTCACGACCAGAGAGCCATGCTAGTCCTCTATCTACATAACCTGATTGGCCGCTCAGCAAGGAAACTGCCTCACCTCACGACCAGAGAGCCATGCTAGTCCTCTATCTACATAACCTGATTGGCCGCTCAGCAAGGAAACTGCCTCACCTCACGAAATCCAGAGAGCCATGCTGGAGTCCTCTATCTACATAACCTGAAAGGCCGCTCAGCAAGGAAGAAGCCACTGCTCCAAAACCGCCATAAAAAAGCCAGACTGCGGTTTGAAACTGCACATGGGGACAAAGATTGTACTTTTTGAGAAATGTCCTCTGGTCTGATGAAACAAAAATAGAACTGTTTGGTCATAATGACCATCGTTATGTTTGGAGGGAAAAGGGGGAGGCTTGCAAACCGAAGAACACCATTCCAACTGTGAGGCACGGGGGTGGCAGCATCATGTTGTGGGGGTGCTTTGATGCAGGAGGGACTGGTGCACTTCACAAAATAGATGGCATCATGAGGGAGGAACATTACGTGGATATATTGAAGCAACATCTCAAGACATCGGTCAGGAAGTTAAAGTTTGGTCGCAAATGGGTCTAAGCATACTTCCAAAGTTGTGGCAAAATGGCTTAAGGACAACAAAGTCAAGGTATTGGAGTTGCCATCACAAAGCCCTGACCTCAATCCTATAGAAAATGTGTGCTTGGGCTGAACTGAAAAAGCGTGTGAGAGCATGGAGGCCTACAAACCTGACTCTGTTACGCCAGCTCTGTCAGGGGGAATGGGACAAAATTCACCTAACTTATTGTGGGAAGCTTGTGGAAGGCTACCCGAAACATTTGACCAAAGTTAAACAATTTAAAGACAATGCTACCAAATACTAATTGAGTGTATGTAATCTTCTGACCCACTGGGAAGGTGATGAAAGAAAGAAAAGCTGAAATAAATAATTATCTCTACTATTATTCTGACATTTCACATTCTTAAAAAAAGTGGTGATCATAACTTGCCTAAGGCAGGGAATTTTTTACGAGGATTAAATTATCAGGAATTGTGAAAAACTGAGTTTAAATGTATTTGGCTAAGGTGTATGTGAACTTCCGACTTCAACTGTATGTGCGAGAGAGAGAGAGAGAGAGAGAGAGAGAGAGAGAGAGAGAGAGAGAGAGAGAGAGAGAGAGAGAGAGAGAAGAGAGAGAGAGAGAGAGAGAGAGAGAGAGAGAGAGAGAGAGAGAGAGAGAGAGAGAGAGAGAGAGAGAGAGAGAGAGAGAGAGAGAGAGAGAGAGAGAGAGAGAGAGAGAGAGAGAGAGAGAGAGAAGAGAGAGAGAGAGAGAGAGAGAGAGGAGACCTGAGGAGAGAGAGAGAGAGAGAGAGAGAGAGAGAGAGAGAGAGAGAGAGAGAGAGAGAGAGAGAGAGAGAGAGAGAGAGAGAGAGAGAGAGAGAGAGAGAGAGAGAGAGAGAGAGAGAGGAATGAGAGAGAGAGAGAGAGAGGAGAGAGAGAGTGGATGGAGAGAGAGAGAGAGAGAGAGAGAGAGAAGAGAGAGAGAGAGAGAGAGAGAGAGAGAGAGAGAGAGAGAGAGAGAGAGAGAGAGAGAGAGAGAGAGAACTGAGACAAAGCTCACTGAGTAAAGCCAACTAGGTGAAAGACATATAGGGACCTGGGATGGTACATAGTATGTGGTTGGATTGGAGGGCAGAAAATAGCCACAGACGTTGCCAGAGCTTAACCTCCAAGTTACTTTCTAGCCACTCAGGAATGATGCTATTCCGTACATTGACAGAATGGGGACACATCAACTCACTGTTGGTTTCAATGGAAATACAGTGGATGGACAGCATGCATATCTGGCTTTGACAACACATCACTCACACATGCAATGGTATGCACACGCGCCCCCACACCATAGTGTACAACATGCTACGCTGGTCATGAATCACTGTATCTAGCTCAATGTCTGCTGTATCCGTCCCAGGGAATGAGAGCTTATCTCAACGGACATAATAATAGTTGCCGTGACAGTCAGTCTGTCAATAATAAGGGTTGATAGATCTTAACACTGTTAGAATAGAGATGTTAATCACCATCAATAATAAGGGTTGAATAGAGATGTTAATCACCATCAATAATAAGGGTTGAATAGAGATGTTAATCACCATCAATAATAAGGGTTGATAGATCTTAGCCCTGTTTAAACAGAGATGTTAATCACCATCAATAATAAGGGTTGATAGATCTTAGCCCTGTTTACCTAATCACCTATAGTTGACTTGATGTGTGTTTATAGGATATAGGGGGGTTTGATGTGTGTTTAAAGGATAATCACCATCAATAATAAGGGGATAGATCTTAGCCCTGTTTATTGATGTGTGTTTATAGGATATAGGGGGTTTGATTTGATGTGTGTTTAAAGGATATAGGGGGTTTGATGTTGATGTGTGTTTAAAGGATATAGGGGTTTGATGTGTGTTTAACGGATATAGGTGATTTGATGTGTGTGAGCACAAACTGCATAGTCGTAAAGGGGGTTGACGCCTTGCTGCCAGAGTCAAGCTGAATGGACATTATACACTAGCAGGGGCACGTCCATCCTTCACTCTCAATCTTTTTTCATTATATATCCCCCAGGCCCCCTCCTGTCCTACCAGAACCCCCAAAACACAATTGTTAACCAAAGCAGCTTGTCATGACACGATTTGAATTTTAATGCCTTTTGTATGTTGGTAAAATGAAAGGATCCCAGTACATATTCCAACTGGAACTACATGCAGAGCGGGAGCAACATTTACTCAGAGGAACCCCGGGCACAGCTAATGGATTCAGACTTTGGGAAATTTTTGAAATCATTTTTTTTAAACGATATTGCCGCAAGAAAGCAGATGAATGGCCAGGGTTGTTCGTCGCCTGATTACATTTGGGTCTCGGCTATTTTGTCACACCGCCCTCCCAAACATGCACCACTGCCCCAAGCAATCTGGACAGCTTTTAGATCTGCTGGGGGTCAAAAAGGCAGCAGCCTCCTCCTCCATTTCTCTCCATCCCTCTGTCCTTCTCTTACGTAATGGAAGATTTATAACCCTAAATGCAATGAATACATTCATCTCCTGAAAACAGCTCCCGAATACAAAGAAAACCAGTATTCTCTCTTCACTGTCTGTTCGTCCGTCCGTCCGTCCGTCCGTCTCTCTCTCTCTCTCTCTCTCTCTCTCTATATATATATATATATATATATATATATATATATATATATATCGCTCTCTCTCTCTCTCTCTCTCTCTCTTCTCTCTTTCTGCAATTGAAAGGGCTTGTAACGATCTGCAAATAGTTAAAGTACAAAAGGAAAATAAATAAACATAAATATGGGTTATATTTACAATGGTGTTTGTTCTTCACTGGTTGCCCTTTTCTTTGTGGCAATAGGTCACAAATCTTGATGATGTGATGGCACACTGTGGTATTTGACCCAATAAATATGGGAGTTTATTAAAATTGAATTTTTTTGATGAATGAAGAATAATATGAATAATCAAACTATACTTGTCAATGGCTGTCCCTCAGGTTGTGGCAGGAGGCCACTACTATGTCTGCTAAAATACCACCATTTGTTTTTTCACCAAGGATGCATTTCAGTCTGTCTTCATCCTTTAGGTTTTCAAGTTGATCATATTGTTTTATCATTTTGGGCAAGAATTTGTTTCTTATGTCAGAATATCTGTCACAGAAAATACAGCTCTTCCTTGGGAGCAGAATGAGCCCAGGCTGTCCTCTCTGGGCAGCCAGGTTTGCCTGTGATGACCAGTCTATGGCCAGTCTATACCTAGTCAGTGTTTTCCTCAGTTTCTATCATTCAGTGTCCAGATAGTCTGCCACCGTGTACTGTCTGTTTAGAGACAAAAGTTCACTTAGATTTTTTGCGGTTTCTTTCCAATAGTTGAAATATATATATTTTTCCTATTGATAATTTGGTTGGGACAGATTTCCTGAGTACTGTCCTGAGGCTTTATGGGTAGTGGGTAGTGAATTGAGCCTCAGGACCAGGGGACTCTTCTCTCTGGTCCCCCCTCTCTCTCTCTCTCTCTCGCTCTCTCTCTCTCTCTCTCTCCCTCTCTCCCTCTCTCCCCCTCTCCCCGTCTCCCCCTCTCTAGTCTGTCCCATTAATATTCTCTGCATTGAGATGAGACGGTACTGCTGAGGGTAGGAGAGAGGCTCGGTAGAAAAGGAACATGAAAGCAGTGTGGCCTCCCATAGGGCCCAAATACAAATATTAGCACATGAATGTGTGGTTCTGGATCCTTCCGCTCACCAGAGATTAGTTTTATTAGAATATTCTTACATGCAGTGAGCTTCCTTTCCAGAAACGTTCACCCCCAGAGTAAAGATAATTAACATTGATCAACAGGCTGATGCATTTGAAAAGTATTCAGACTCCTTGATTTTTTTTTCAAATGTTGTTATTTTACAGCCTTATTCTAAAATTGATTAAAATAATGTGTTTCCTCGTCAATATAAACACAATACCCCATAATGACATCACAATACCCCATAATGACAAAATGAAAACAGTTTTTTAAACATTTTAGTAAATGTAAATATTTTTTTCAATAATCGAAATGCCTTATTTACATAAGTATTCAGACCCTTTGCTATGAGACTTGAAATTGAGCTCAGGTGCATCCTGTTTCCATTGATCAAAAACCAAGCAAAAACCAAGCCATGAGGTCGAAGGAATTGTCAGTTGTCCGTAGATTACAGAGACAGGATTGTGTCGAGGCACAGATCTGGTGAAGGGTACCAAAAACATTTCTGCAGCATTGAAGGTCCCCAAGAACACATTGGCCTCCATCATTCTTAAATGGAAGACGTTTGGAACCACCAAGACTCTTCCTAGAGCTGGCCGCACGGCCAAACTGAGCAATCTGGGGAGAAGGGCTTGGTCAGGGAGGTGAGCAAGAACCCGATGGTCACTCTGACAGAGCTCCAGAGTTCCTCTGTGGAGATGGGAGAACCTTCCAGAAGGATAACCATCTCTGTAGCACTCCACCAATTGGGCCTTTATGGTAGAATGGCCAGATGGAAGTCACTGGACATTCTACCAGGCACATGACAGCCCGCTTGGATTTTTCCAAAAGGCACCTCAAGGACTCAGACCACAAGGAGCAAGATTCTCTGGTCTGATGAAACCAAGATTGAACTCTTTGGCCTGAATGCCTACAGGATTATTTCCTGCTGTGATAGCCTCGTCCATTTAACATGGAACACCTGTAAGGGTCTCATCAGCTGTCCTCTGTGTGTCTGTTAGTCGGTGTCTCTGTTAGTCGGTGTGTCTGTTAGTCGATGTGTCTGTTAGTCGGTGAGTCTGTTTGTCTGTTGGTCTGTTAGTCGGTGTGTCTGTGTGTCTATTCGTCGGTGTCTCTGTTAGTCGGTGTGTCTGTTAGTCGATGTGTCTGTTAGTCGGTGAGTCTGTTGGTCTGTTAGTGTGTCTGTGTGTCTGTTAGTCGGAGTCTCTGTTAGTCGGTGTGTCTGTTAGTCGGTGTGTCTGTGTGTCTGTGTGTTTATTAGTCGGTGTGTCTGTTAGTCGGTGAGTCTGTGTGTCTGTTAGTCTGTGTGTCTGTTAGTCGGTGTGTCTGTGTGTCTGTTAGTCGGTGAGTCTGTTAGTCTGTGTCTCTGTTAGTTGGTGTGTCTGTTAGTCGGTGTGTCTGTTAGTCGGTGTGTCTGTTAGTCGGTGAGTCTGTGTGTCTGTTAGTCGGTGTCTCTGTTAGTCGGTGTCTCTGTTAGTCGGTGTGTCTGTTAGTCGGTGTGTCTGTGTGTCTGTGTGTCTATTAGTCGGTGTGTCTGTTAGTCGGTGTGTCTGTGTTTCTGTTAGTCGGTGTGTCTGTTAGTCGGTGAGTCTGTGTGTCTATTAGTCGGTGTGTCTGTTAGTCGGTGTGTCTGTTAGTCTGTGTGTCTGTTAGTCTGTGTGTCTGTTAGTCGGTGTGTCTGTTAGTCGGTGTGTCCGTTAGTCGGTGTGTCTGTTAGTTGGTATGTCTGTGTGTCTGTGTGTCTGTTAGTCATTGTGTCTGTGTGTCTGTTAGTCGGTGTGTTTGTGTGTCTGTTAGTCTGTGAGTCTGTTAGTCTGTGTGTCTGTTAGTCGGTGTGTCCGTTAGTCGGTGTGTCTGTTGGTTGGTGTGTCTGTGTGTCTGTTAGTCTGTGTCTCTGTTAGTCGGTGTGTCTGTGTGTTGGTTAGTCGGTGTGTCTGTTAGTCGGCGTGTCGGTGTGTCTGTGTGTCTGTTAGTCGTTGTGTCTGTGTGTCTGTTAGTCGGTGTGTCTGTGTGTCTGTTAGTGGGTGTGTCTGTTAGTCGGTGAGTCTGTGTGTCTGTTAGTCTGTGTGTCTGTTAGTCGGTGTGTCTGTGTGTCTGTTAGTCGGTGAGTCTGTGTGTCTGACAGTCTGTGTGTCTGTTAGTCGGTGTGTCTGTTAGTCGGTGTGTCCGTTAGTCGGTGTGTCTGTTAGTTGGTGTGTCGGTGTGTCTGTGTGTCTGTTAGTCGGTGTGTCTGTGTGTCTGTTAGTCGGTGTGTCTGTGTGTTGGTTAGTCGGTGTGTCTGTGTGTTGGTTAGTCGGTGTGTCTGTTGGTCGGTGAGTCTGTGTGTCTGTTAGTCTGTGTGTCTGTTAGTCGGTGTGTCTGTTAGTCGGTGAGTCTGTGTGTCTGTTAGTCTGTGAGTCTGTTAGTCTGTGTGTCTGTTAGTCTGTGTGTCTGTTAGTCTGTGTGTCTGTTAGTCTGTGTGTCTGTTAGTCGGTGTGTCTGTTAGTCGGTGTGTCTGTTAGTTGGTGTGTATGTGTGTCTGTGTGTCTGTTAGTCTGTGTGTCTGTTAGTCTGTGTCTCTGTTAGTCGTGTGTGTTAGTCGGTGTGTCTCTTAGTCGTTGTGTCTGTGTGTCTGTTAGTCGGTGTGTCTGTGTGTCTGTTAGTCTGTGTGTCTGTTAGTCGGTGTGTCTGTGTGTCTGTTAGTCGGTGAGTCTGTTAGTCTGTGTGTCTGACAGTCTGTGTGTCTGTTAGTCGGTGTGTCTGTTAGTCGGTGTGTCCGTTAGTCGGTGTGTCTGTTAGTTGGTGTGTCGGTGTGTCTATGTGTCTGTTAGTCGGTGAGTCTGTGTGTTGGTTAGTCGGTGTGTCTGTGTGTTGGTTAGTCGGTGTGTCTGTTAGTCGGTGAGTCTGTGTGTCTGTTAGTCTGTGTCTCTGTTAGTCGGTGTGTCTGTGTGTCTGTTAGTCGGTGTGTCTGTGTGTCTGTTAGTTGGTGTGTCTGTGTGTCTGTTAGTCGTTGTGTCTGTGTGTCTGTTAGTCGGTGTGTCTGTGTGTCTGTTAGTCGGTGTGTCTGTGTGTCTGTTAGTCGTTGTGTCTGTGTGTCTGTTAGCCGGTGTGTCTGTGTGTCTGTTAGTGGGTGTGTCTGTTAGTCGGTGAGTCTGTGTGTCTGTTAGTCTGTGTGTCTGTTAGTCGGTGTGTCTGTGTGTCTGTTAGTCGGTGAGTCTGATAGTCTGTGTGTCTGACAGTCTGTGTGTCTGTTAGTCGGTGTGTCTGTTAGTCGGTGTGTCCGTTAGTCGGTGTGTCTGTTAGTTGGTGTGTCGGTGTGTCTGTGTGTCTGTTAGTCGGTGTGTCTGTGTGTTGGTTAGTCGGTGTGTCTGTGTGTTGGTTAGTCTGTGTGTCTGTTAGTCTGTGTGTCTGTTAGTCGGTGAGTCTGTTAGTCTGTGTGTCTGTTAGTCTGTGTGTCTGTTAGTCTGTGTGTCTGTTAGTCGGTGTGTCTGTTAGTCGGTGTGTCTGTTAGTCTGTGTGTCTGTTAGTCTGTGTGTCTGTTAGTCTGTGTCTCTGTTAGTCGGTGTCTGTTAATCGGTGTGTCTGTTAGTCGGTGAGTCTGTGTGTCTGTTAGTATGTGTGTCTGTTAGTTGGTGAGTCTGTTAGTCTGTGTGTCTGTTAGTCTGTGTGTCTGTTAGTTGGTGTGTATGTGTGTCTGTGTGTCTGTTAGTTGGTGTGTCTGTTAGTCGGTGAGTCTGTGTGTCTGTTAGTCTGTGTCTCTGTTAGTCGGTGTGTCTGTGTGTCTGTTAGTCGGTGAGTCTGTTAGTCTGTGTGTCTGACAGTCTGTGTGTCTGTTAGTCGGTGTGTCTGTTAGTCGGTGTGTCCGTTAGTCGGTGTGTCTGTTAGTTGGTGTGTCTGTGTGTCTGTTAGTCGGTGTGTCTGTTTGTCTGTTAGTCGGTGTGTCTGTGTGTTGGTTAGTCGGTGTGTCTGTGTGTTGGTTAGTCGGTGTGTCTGTTAGTCGGTGTGTCTGTTAGTCGGTGTGTCTGTGTGTCTGTTAGTCGGTGTGTCTGTTAGTCAGTGAGTCTGTGTGTCTGTTAGTCTGTGTGTCTGTTAGTCTGTGTGTCTGTTAGTTGGTGTGTCTGTTAGTCGGTGTGTCTGTTAGTTGGTGTGTATGTGTGTCTGTGTGTCTGTTAGTTGGTGTGTCTGTTAGTCGGTGAGTCTGTGTGTCTGTTAGTCTGTGTCTCTGTTAGTCGGTGTGTCTGTTAGTCGTTGTGTCTGTGTGTCTGTTAGTCGGTGTGTCTGTGTGTCTGTTAGTCAGTGTGTCTGTTAGTCGGTGAGTCTGTGTGTCTGTTAGTCTGTGTGTCTGTTAGTCGGTGTGTCTGTGTGTCTGTTAGTCGTTGAGTCTGTTAGTCTGTGTGTCTGTTAGTCTGTGTGTCTGTTAGTCGGTGTGTCTGTTAGTCGGTGTGTCTGTTAGTCGGTGTGTCTGTTAGTCGTTGTGTCCGTTAGTCGGTGTGTCTGTTAGTTGGTGTGTCTGTGTGTCTGTTAGTCAGTGAGTCTGTGTGTCGGTTAGTCTGTGTCTCTGTTAGTCGGTGTGTCTGTTAGGTTGTGTGTCTGTGTGTTGGTTAGTCGGTGTGTCAGTGTGTCTGTGTGTCTGTTAGTCGGTGTGTCTGTGTGTCTGTTAGTCGGTGTGTCTGTGTGTTGGTTAGTCGGTGTGTCTGTGTTGGTTAGTCGGTGTGTTTGTGTGTTGGTCAGTCGGTGTGTTTGTGTGTTGGGTAGTCGGTGTGTCTGTCTGTGTGTTGGGTAGTCGGTGTGTCTGTGTGTTGGGTAGTCGGTGTGTCTGTGTGTTGATTAGTCGGTGTGTCTGTGTTGGTTAGTCGGTGTGTCTGTGTGTTGGTTAGTCTGTGTGTCTGTTAGTCGGTGTGTCTGTGTGTTGGGTAGTCGGTGTGTCTGTGTGTCTGTTAGTCGGTGTGTCTGTGTGTTGGTGTGTCTGTGTGTCTGTTAGTCGGTGTGTCTGTGTGTTGGTTAGTCGGTGTGTCTGTTAGTCGGTGTGTCTGTGTGTTGGGTAGTCGGTGTGTCTGGGTGTTGGATAGTCGCTGTGTCTGTGTGTCTGTTAGTCGGTGTGTCTGTTAGTCGGTGTGTCTGTGTGTCTGTTAGTCAGTGTGTCTGTGTGTTGGGTAGTCGGTGTGTCTGTGTGTCTGTTAGTCAGTGTGTCTGTGTGTTGGGTAGTCGTTGTGTCTGTGTGTCGGATGAAGACCCTATTTACCTAAATAACAAAAACCCTCTCAGCAGTTTCCATTCTGTTCTTTGTGGAATTCTGTTAGTGGAGCAACAGATGATAATATTTACGTGTTGGGGCAGCAGTCAGGTGTAGAGGACAGCTGTACAGGACAGCTGTAGAGGACAGCTGTAGAGCACAAGTGTATAGGACAGGTGTGGAGGACAGTTATAGAGTACAGGTGTGGAGGACAGTTGTAGAGTACAGGTGTGGAGGACAGTTGTAGAGTGCAGGTGTGGAGGACAGTTGTAGAGTACAGGTATGGAGTAGAGGTATGGAGTACAGGTGTGGATGACAGTTGTAGAGTACAGGTGTGGAGGACAGTTGTAGAGTGCAGGTGTGGAGGACAGTTGTAGAGTACAGGTGTGGAGGACAGTTGTAGAGTACAGGTGTGGAGGACAGTTGTAGAGTGCAGGTGTGGAGGACAGTTGTAGAGTACAGGTATGGAGTAGAGGTATGGAGTACAGGTGTGGATGACAGTTGTAGAGTACAGGTGTGGAGGACAGTTGTAGAGTGCAGGTGTGGAGGACAGTTGTAGAGTACAGGTGTGGAGGACAGTTGTAGAGTACAGGTGTGGAGGACAGTTGTAGAGTACAGGTGTGGAGGACAGTTGTAGAGTACAGGTGTGGAGGACAGGTGCAGAAGACAGCTGTAGAGCACAAGATTAGAGGACAGGTGTAGAGGACAAGAACAGAGGACAGGTGTAGAGCACAGGTGTAGAGGACAGGTGTAGAAGACAGGTGTAGAGGACAGGTGTAGAATACAGGCATAGAGGCAGGCGACAGGTGTAGAGGCACAGAGTCAGAGACAGCAGACAGGTGTAGATGCACAGAATCAGGGACAGCAGACAGGTGTAGAGGCACAGAGTCAGAGACAGTAGGCAGATGTAGAGGCACAGAGTCAGAGACAGCAGACAGGTGTAGAGGCACAGAGTCAGAGACAGCAGACAGATGTAGAGGCACAGAGTCAGAGACAGCAGACAAATCAAATCAAATCAAATCAAATCAAATTTTATTTGTCACATACACATGGTTATCAGATGTTAATGCGAGTGTAGCGAAATGCTTGTGCTTCTAGTTCCGACAATGCAGTAATAACGAACAAGTAATCTAACTAACAATTCCAAAAAAAAAAAAAAAACTACTGTCTTGTACACAGTGTAAGGGGATAAAGAATATGTACATAAGGATATATGAATGAGTGATGGTACAGAGCAGCATAGGCAAGATACGGTAGATGATATCGAGTACAGTATATACATATGAGATGAGTATGTAAACCAAGTGGCATAGTTAAAGTGGCTAGTGATACATGTATTACATAAGGATGCAGTCGATGATATAGAGTACAGTATCTACGTATGCATATGAGATGAATAATGTAGGGTAAGTAACATTATATAAGGTAGCATTGTTTAAAGTGGCTAGTGATATATTTACATCATTTCCCATCAATTCCCATTATTAAAGTGGCTGGAGTAGAGTCAGTGTCATTGACAGTGTGTTGGCAGTAGCCACTCAATGTTAGTGGTGGCTGTTTAACAGTCTGATGGCCTTGAGATAGAAGCTGTTTTCAGTCTCTCGGTCCCAGCTTTGATGCACCTGTACTGACCTCGCCTTCTGGATGACAGCGGGGTGAACAGGCAGTGGCTCGGGTGGTTGATGTCCTTGATGATCTTTATGGCCTTCCTGTAGCATCGGGTGGTGTAGGTGTCCTGGAGGGCAGGTAGTTTGCCCCCGGTGATGCGTTGTGCAGACCTCACTACCCTCTGGAGAGCCTTACGGTTGAGGGCGGTGCAGTTGCCATACCAGGCGGTGATACAGCCCGCCAGGATGCTCTCGATTGTGCATCTGTAGAAGTTTGTGAGTGCTTTTGGTGACAAGCCAAATTTCTTCAGCCTCCTGAGGTTGAAGAGGCGCTGCTGCGCCTTCCTCACGATGCTGTCTGTGTGAGTGGACCAGTTCAGTTTGATTGTGATGTGTATGCCGAGGAACTTAAAACTTGCTACCCTCTCCACTACAGTTCCGTCGATGTGGATGGGGGGGTGTTCCCTCTGCTGTTTCCTGAAGTCCACAATCATCTCCTTAGTTTTGTTGACGTTGAGTGTGAGGTTATTTTCCTGACACCACACTCCGAGGGCCCTCACCTCCTCCCTGTAGGCCGTCTCGTCGTTGTTGGTAATCAAGCCTACCACTGTTGTGTCGTCCGCAAACTTGATGATTGAGTTGGAGGCACAGGTGTAGAGGCACAGAGTCAGAGACAGCAAACAGGTGTAGAGGCTCAGAGCCAGAGACAGCAGACAGATGTAGAGGCACAGAGTCAGAGACAGCAGACAGGTGTAGAGGCACAGAGTCAGAGACAGCAGACAGATGTAGAGGCTCAGAGCCAGAGACAGCAGACAGGTGTAGAGGCACAGAGTCAGAGACAGCAGACAGATGTAGAGGCACAGAATCAGAGACAGCAGACAGGTGTAGAGGCACAGAGTCAGAGACAGCAGACAGGTGTAGAGGCTCAGAGCCAGAGACAGCAGACAGGTGTAGAGGCACAGAGTCAGAGATGGCATCACAATCAGTTAACACTGGAATGGTAGGAGAAGATGGAGGAAGATGTGGAGGACTGAGGAGGGGGAAGAGGAGGAGGACTGGGGAGGAAGAGGATGATGACAGGAGGAGGAGGACGTGGAGGAGGACTGAGGAGGAGGAGGATGACAATGACTGAGGAAGAGTAGGATGACTGAAGAGGAGGAGCAGGACTGAGGATGAAGAGGTTCAGTAAAATACATTCTATCCTTCATCATATCGAAGGAACAGCTGCTGCCTACTGACCTTGGAGTTAGCTACTGGAGTTGCTGGTTGATGCTGTTTCCAGGAATCTCCTCAGTCAGAGGGGGAGAATCACTCATCCACCCAGTGCCTTTCTCATAACTCTGTGGGGCACAGAGGGCTAAGCGGAAGTATTTGGCAACTGCTGCTACAGAACTATGATGGAACAAGGAGCAGCTAGGCGGAGTGAGGCAAGGCCACTGACAGAATGCAGGAAGACAGAGAGCAGGAAGACAGAGAGCAGGAAGACAGAGCAGCAAGACAGAGCAGCAAGACAGAGCAGCAAGACAGAGCAGCAAGGCAGAGAGCAGCAAGAGAGAGAGCAGCAAGACAGAGCAGCAAGACAGAGCAGCAAGACAGAGCAGCAAGAGAGAGAGCAGCAAGACAGAGAGCAGCAAGACAGAGAGCAGCAAGACAGAGAGCAGCAAGGCAAATCACTGACTAGTTATTTATTCCTGCTCCGAACAAAGGAGGGAAATAATTGTTTCTCCTGGACGAAAAAAAAAAACATTAAATTGAGAAAGTGTTTAGTTTTTCTTTGAGTTATGTTATTTTCTGAGAAACGACGTGGAGAAAAGACTGCCAGAATAATCTGTCTTTCTCACCGCTTTGATAGTACCTCAGGTAATGTCCTTAAAGCAGTCATCAAAATAAAGAACGTGGCACACTCCAGAACGTGGCACACTCCAGAACGTGGCACACTCCAGAACGTGGCACACTCCAGAACGTGGCACACTCCAGAACGTGGCACACTCCAGAACGTGGCACACTCCAGAACGTGGCACACTCCAGAACGTGGCACACTCCATGTGTAATCTCCCAGCAATTTAATGGGTGGTGGGCAGTCATCCTCACATTTACACCTTTCATTCATGTGAAAATGTATTGCATGCACTGGCAAGTGCCCAGCGATTGTAGGATCCAGGCATCGGTCCCCTATTCACTCCCATGGAATAAATGTTTTATCTACTGCGCAAAGAAACCACGAGCGAGGGAGAAGTAGGGGAGAGTACAAAATGCTGGTAAATCTTGAAAACTTTGAGTTTATTAGCTATTAAGATAAGGTATTCTGGCAGCACTAGACATATTTACAGGCTTGTTATTAGATAGTTGACTTGTGTGTTTTCTTTCTTGTGGAGAAATGTTTTTGCAGTATTCAAAGATTTCCTGAATCCATAATTAGGGCGACATGGTGGCCTCAGTAAGCTGATTTTTGCGTTTAGCGATAGCTACAGATGTAGGATCTTAATTTGATCACTCTTTTGTTGGTAAGAATTTTGATGTGCTGCAGGAAATGCAGATGATTTTTTTAAAATGTACATACATTCACTGAAAACCTGCACTAACACATGGTTATATACTAACAGTATTGCACTTTTCATGTAGCTAACCACCATTAAGCAACATCATGGACTCAATGTTCAAATCCTGTTGCTACATTAATATTTTGTTATGGCGATTATAATCTTACATCTGTAGCTAAGATTATGCGGTGGAGCAATGTTCCCTGTCTGTGGTCACTGTAGCTGGACGGGTGGAGTAATGTTCCCTGTCTGTGGTCACTGTAGCTGGATGGGTGGAGCAATGTTCCCTGTCTGTGGTCACTGTAGCTGGATGGGTGGATGGGTAATGTTCCCTGTCTGTGGTCGCTGTAGCTGGACGGGTGGAGCAATGTTCCCTGTCTGTGGTCACTGTAGCTGGTAGCTGGATGGGTGGAGCACGGGTGGAGCAATGTTCCCTGTCTGTGGTCACTGTAGCTGGATGGGTGGAGCAATGTTCCCTGTCTGTGGTCGCTGTAGCTGGAGCTGGACGGTGGAGCAATGTTCCCTGTCTGTGGTCACTGTAGCTGGACGGGTGGAGTAATGTTCCCTGTCTGTGGTCACTGTAGCTGGACGGGTGGAGCAATGTTCCCTGTCTGTGGTCGCTGTAGCTGGACGGGTGGAGCAATGTTCCCTGTCTGTGGTCGCTGTAGCTGGACGGGTGGAGCAATGTTCCCTGTCTGTGGTCGCTGTAGCTGGACGGGTGGAGCAATGTTCCCTGTCTGTGGTCAATGCTGTAGCTGGACGGGTGGAGCAATGTTCCCTGTCTGTGGTCACTGTAGCTGGACGGGTGGAGCAATGTTCCCTGTCTGTGGTCGCTGTAGCTGGACGGGTGGTCTGTGGTCACTGTAGCAATGTTCCCTGTCTGTGGTCACTGTAGCTGGACGGGTGGAGCAATGTTCCCTGTCTGTGGTCGCTGTAGCTGGACGGGTGGAGCAATGTTCCCTGTCTGTGGTCGCTGTAGCTGGATGGGTGGAGCAATGTTCCCTGTCTGTGGTCGCTGTAGCTGGACGGGTGGAGCAATGTTCCCTGTCTGTGGTCGCTGTAGCTGGACGGGTGGAGCAATGTTCCCTGTCTGTGGTCGCTGTAGCTGGACGGGTGGAGCAATGTTCCCTGTCTGTGGTCACTGTAGCTGGACGGGTGGAGCAATGTTCCCTGTCTGTGGTCACTGTAGCTGGACGGGTGGAGTAATGTTCCCTGTCTGTGGTCACTGTAGCTGGACGGGCTTGTTGCTCAATATCTGCCGTTCCAAATCATTCATAGAGAGCTCAAGCTTACTTCTTAATCCTCGACAGGCCCTCGACTCGCACCATATCCTCGCTGTGTTCACACTGTGAGGCGAGTCAACAAACTGGCTCCCACACATTTTAGAGGGCACCTCGAATACGCCCAAAGAAGTAGAAGAAGATGATAATGAATAATTATGAGTTAAAGTGCGCTGCTGGACATGGGGTCACAAAGGCCTTGACCTATGAACTAAACTAACTCTACTTCACTGGATTCTGGGTCTGGGAACTGTCTTTAATCTCTAGTCTAGAAACCCAATCATATGGGATCGAGACTGAACAATAGACAAAGAAACATTAACGTGGCGGAAAGACGCTCATCGCTAACAAACTAGTCCCCGGTGACATCAGCAAGGCCTTATCCTGTCTCCGACTAGATGCTAAATTATTGATGAATAACGATATTTTGAAGGTCGTTGAAAAGCAATTAGTTTGAGTTTGTCTTTATAACGTCTTTCAATACACCATCAATTACATCAATACAACCCAGGACAGGACAACTCATCAACTGATACAGATGCCATGCGGAGATTTACACACTACGACCCAGATGTCATTCATCACCAGCCATGCAATTACACTGTGGCAGACAGCGCTGACACTAACAGAGGTAGATTAACGGTCATCACCATCACCTCTGTGGATCATTCATGTAAAAACATGTGAAAGTCATGTCTGTCACACCAGGCTATCAGTGTGTCGAACCCTGTATCATATTCCCCAGGAGTGGTCTCAGGGGCAGTAGCAGTAATATAACCCCTGGCCTCGGGGCAGTAATATAACCCCTGGCCTCGGGGGCAGTAATATAACCCCTGGTCTCAGGGGCAGTAGCAGTAATATAACCCCTGGCCTCGGGGGCAGTAATATAACCCCTGGTCTCAGGGGCAGTAGCAGTAATATAACCCCTGGTATCGGGGCAGTAGCAGTAATATAACCCCTGGCCTCGGGGGCAGTAGCAGTAATATAACCCCTGGCCTGGTCTAACCCCTGGCCTCGGGGGCAGTAGCAGTAATATAACCCCTGGCCTCAGGGCAGTAATATAACCCCTGGCCTCAGGGGCAGTAGCATAACCCCTGGTCTCGGGGGCATAACCCCCCTGGCCTCGGGGGCAGTAGCAGTAATATAACCCCTGGCCTCGGGGGCAGTAATATAACCCCTGGTCTCAGGGGCAGTAGCAGTAATATAACCCCTGGCCTCGGGGGCAGTAGCAGTAATATAACCCCTGGGAAATGCCTTGTTCCATTCCAGGGAAGATTATTTTGGAGAGGGAAAAAATTGCCATGGGTTCATTAAATCCCCACTCCTCAGCGTGGGACTACAGAGCCAGAGTCACCCCGGAGGACCATCCATCATTCAAACACTCAATTACACCTGCATTCATCTTCAGCCAATAGCAACGGCCCGACCTCAGCCACACAATCACAGTTTACATGTTAATCTATCGGCAGGGACGTCCAGGCCCATTTGTCTTCCTATTGATTGGACCAGCCGGGACTCCTGGAATCTGCAGATTAACCCCATCTCTCTCTGACTCTCTCTCTGTCTCTCTCTCTCGCTCTGTCTCTTTGTCTCTCTGTCTCTCTGTCTCTCTCTCTCTGTCTGTCTGTCTGTCTGTCTGTCTGTCTGTCTGTCTGTCTGTCTGTCTGTCTGTCTGTCTGTCTGTCTGTCTGTCTGTCTGTCTGTCTGTCTGTCTGTCTGTCTGTCTGTCTGTCTGTCTGTCTGTCTGTCTGTGTCTCTCTCTCTCGCTCTGTCTGTCTGTCTGTCTGTGTCTCTCTCTCTCTCTCTCTCTCTCTCTCTCTCTCTCTCATCTCTGTATGGGTTTTCTGAAGTAGCATACTTCAAGGGGACCTCTATAGTTCGCTCTCTTTCTCTCCCTCTCTCTCTCTCTCTCTCTCTCACACACACACACACACACACACACTTAATTTACTGCTACACTTACTGGGTGTAAGTGTTAATGTATTGCGATAAGGAGAGCAAATGGACAAGGTTAATTAATAGATAGGGTACTCAATTTGACACAGTTCTTTTGTCTCTCTCTGGATCGTTGGGACAAAAAACAATGACAGGCCTTTTTCTACCTCAGCAGGGAAGCTCTCCACTGTGTCCGTCTCCCCTCTACACGTTGTGGTGAATTCTAGATGTCTGAAGTTCACTTGTTTGTCTCCTGTTATTTTGTATTGGATGCCTTTTCACCCCGTTAATTACCTGCGTTGTCTGTAAGGGATGAACCCATTTTCACTGTTCATTTGCATAGCAATAAGGCAACTGGAAGAGGGGACACACACCGTGTTGTGTTGTGCCTTAGAACAGCCCTTAACCGTATATTAGACATATACCACACCTCCTCAAGCCTTATTGGTTAAATGTCTAACTGAATCCTTTAATGACGTCAGAACAGCAGAACAACTCAGAGGATGATTATATAAAAGGTGCTCGATGACATCACAGAATTAAATTAATTTTAGATTTGATCTGAAACACATACATCTCCTGTGTGCTCAGTAATGAGGAGGAGGACCCAGAGAGTAATGAAACGCATTACAGGAGGACCCAGAGAGTAATGACATGCATTACAGGAGAGTAATGGAGAGAGAGAGATGGAGAGAGAAAGAGAGAGAGAGAGAGGGATGGAGAGAGAGAGAGAGAGAGAGGGGTGGAGAGATAGGGATGGAGAGAGAGGGATGGAGAGATGGATGGAGAGAGATGGAGAGAGTTGGAGAGAGAGAGGGATGGAGAGAGAGGGAGAGGGATGGAGAGAGAGAGAGGGAGGGAGAGAGAGAGGGATGGAGAGAGAGAGGTGGAGAGAGAGGGATGGAGAGAGAGGGATGGAGAGATGGATGGAGAGATGGAGAGAGATGGAGAGAGAGAGGGATGGAGATGGAGAGAGGGATGGAGAGAGAGGGATGGAGAGAGAGAGGAGAGAGAGGGGTGGAGAGATGGAGAGAGAGGGATGGAGAGAGAGAGGAGAGAGAGAGAGGGGTGGAGAGAGAGGGATGGAGAGAGAGGGATGGAGAGATGGAGAGAGAGATGGAGAGAGATGGATGGAGGAGAGAGGGATGGAGAGAGAGGGAGAGGGAGAGGGGATGGAGAGAGATGGAGAGAGATGGATGGAGAGAGAGTGGTGGAGAGAGAGGGATGGAGAGAGATGGAGAGAGATGGAGAGAGAGAGGGATGGAGAGAGAGAGAGAGAGAGAGATGGAGAGAGAGGGATGGAGAGGGGTGGAGAGACGGATGGAGAGAGATGGAGAGATGGAGAGAGAGGGATGGAGAGAGAGGGAGAGGGATGGAGAGAGAGATGGAGAGAGAGGGATGGAGAGAGAGGGATGGAGAGAGAGATGGAGAGAGGGATGGAGAGAGAGAGAGGGATGAGAGAGAGAGAGAGGAGGGATGGAGAGAGGAATGGAGAGAGAGGGGGATGGAGAGGGATGGAGAGAGAGAGGGATGGCGAGAGAGAGGGATGGAGAGAGAGAGAGAGAGTCTAGCAAACTAGAATGCTATTTGGCCCTAAACAGAGAGTACACAGTGGCAGAATACCTCACCACTGTGACTGACGCAAACTTAAGGAAAGCTGTGACTATGTATAGACTCAGTGAGCATAGCCTTGCTAATGAGAAAGGCCTCCGTAGGCAGACCTGGCACTCTAGACAAGACAGGCTATGTGCTCACTGCCCACAAAATGAGGTGGAAACTGAGCTGCACTTCTTAACCTCCTGCTAAATGTATGACCATATTAGAGACACATATTTCCCTCAGATTACAGCAAGATGTGTGACCTGTTGCCACAAGAAAAGGGCCACCAGTGAAGAACCTTCATTGTAAATACAACCCATATTTCTGTTAATTTATTTTCCATTTTGTACTTTAACCATTTGCACATCGTTACAACACTGTATATAGACATAATATGACATTTGTAATGTCTTTATTCTTTTGGAATGTCTGTGAGTGTAATGTTTACTGTTAATTTATATTGTTTATTTCACTTCTGTTTATTATCTCCTTCACTTGCTTTGGCAAAATTAACATACAGTAGAAGTCAGAAGTTTACATACACTTAGGTTGGAGTCATTAAAACTCGTTTTTCAACCACTCCACAAATGTTTTGTTATTAACAGACTATAGTTTGGCAAGTCGGTTAGGACATCTACTTTTTGTATGACACAACTCATTTTTCAACTAACAATTGTTTACAGACAGATTTTTTCACTTATAATTCACTGTATCACAATTCCAGTGGGTCAGAAGTTTACATACACTAAGTTGACTGTGCCTTTAAACAGCTTGGACAATTCCAAAACATTTGTTATGGCTTTAGAAGCTTCTGATAGGCTAAATAACATCATTTGAGTCAATTGGAGGTGTACCTGTGGATGTATTTCAAGACCTACCTTCAAACACAGTGCCTCTTTGCTTGACATCATGTGAAAATCAAAAGAAATCAGCCAAGACCTCAGAAAAACAAGTCTGGTTCATTCTTGGGAGCAATTTCCAAACCCCTGAAGGTTCCACGTTCATCTGTACAAACAATAGTATGCAAGTATAAACACCATGGGACAGCGCAGCCATCATACCGCTCAGGAAGGAGACGCATTCAGTCTCCTAGAGGTGAACGTACTTTGGTGTGAAAAGTGCAAATCAATCCCAGAACAACAGCAAAGGACCTTGTGAAGATGCTGGAGGAAACAGGTACAAAAGTATCTATATCCACAGTAAAACAAGTCCTATATCGACATAACTTGAAAGGCCGCTCAGCAAGGAAGAAGCAACTGCTCCAAAACCGCCATAAAAGCCAGACTACGGTTTGCAACTGCACATGGGGACAAAGATCGTACTTTTTGGTGAAATGTCCTCTGGTCTGATGAAACAACAATAGAACTGTTTGGCCATAATGACCATCGTTATGTTTGGATAAAAAGGGGGAGACTTGCTAGCCGAGGAAACACCAGGGAGGAGCAGGGAGAGGAGCAGGGAGAAGAGTAGGGAGAGGAGCAGGGAGAGAAGAGCAGGGAGAAGAGCAGGGAGAGGAGCAGGCCTAAATTGAAAACAGCAGTCCCCAAGGTTAGAGCACATCAATCCTGCTATACTGGATGTCTGGGAAGAGAAGAAGGGGAAGTAAAGCAGAATGAACAGAGCTATGGAGGAGAGCAAGTTGGGAAGAGGGAGGTGGGCAGCGCAGAAAGAAAGAACGAGAGAGCGAACAGAAAGAGGGGGAGAGGGAGTGCAGTGAGTGAGAGAGAGCACACAGAGAGAGAGAAAGGGAGAGAACACAGAGAAAGAGAGAGAGAGAGAGAGGGAGAGCGAGAGCACAGAGAGAGAGAGGGAGAGCACAGAGAGAGAGAGAGCGAGAGCACAGAGAGAGAGAGGGAGAGCACACAGAGAGAGAAGGGGAGCGCTCAGCAGAGCACGAAAACGAACGCAAGAGTAGAAAGGAGCTCCGATAGTGAGACGGGCCGGGAGAGAAAGCAGCAGAGAGAGATAACACAGCCGGCGACAGAGAGACAGTTCAGTAGTGCTGCCATCAGGAATTACAACACTGCCATGCAACCTTAGTGCGGGTGGATGATTTGGGGCTGTCGTTGGATGCCAGACCGTGCCGTGCTGTCCGAGTCCTGGGCATCACTGCAATGAGGTAGGGCTGCGGAGGGAAAGGGAGCAGGGCTGTCTGGGTTAGTGGGTAGATGAAACACTGTCTGTAGGGACGTGTGACGGAAATATACACGTTCCTCTAGTTTCATTCATCCTACATGCAGGATATTTATAGGTTTTCAGTTGATACGAGAGTGAAGCTATAGACTGCTTTATTCTGCTTCATACAGTAGCTACTATTCTCCTGTGCGGTCAGAGGAACTGGACTCTGGGATCTTTTCCCATCAGCCACAGAGAGCAGTGGCCTGTCGGGACAGGGAGATGTCACCATGAAGGTTTTTAGTCGTTCCCGATATGAAGTCACGGCTTCTAGCCTTGACATGACATGGTGGGTGGGTATTAAGCATGTCTGGCCGCTGTGATTCCCGGGGGAATCTGCTACTGGTCGTCTGGGAGAACTATGAGACTTGTGGTGCTCAATATGGTATTATGTGGAGTATAAATCGAGACAGGTGAATTTAAAGCTTGTAACAGAAGTGCTCTGCCATAAGTTGTCAGACTGTCTTCAGAGGCTTCTGTTGTCCTGGTATACAAATATATATAATATGTATACTGTAGTGTCCCTAATATCAACAGGCAGAATGTAGTGGGGGGCTTAGAGTGTCATAGAGTGAGGGGATGTGGGTGTGGAGGTGTAGAGGTTTTTGTAGAGGTGTAGGGGTATAGATGTGTAGGGGTGTAGAGGTTTTTGTAGAGGTGTGGGGGTGTGTAGAGGTGTAGGAGTGTAGAGGTGTAGAGGTGAAGGGTGTAGAGGTGTAGGAGTGTAGAGGTGTAGGGGTGTAGAGGTTTTTGTAGAGGTGTAGGGGTGTAGAGGTTCTTGTAGAGATGTAGGGGTGTAGAGGTTCTTGTAGAGGTGTAGGGGTGTAGAGGTTTTTGTAGAGGTGTAGGAGTGTAGAGGTTCTTGTAGGGGTGTAGAGGTTTTTGTAGATGTGTAGGGGTGTAGAGGTGTAGGAGTGAAGGGGTTTAGAAGTGTAGAATTGTAGGGGTGTAGAGTTGTAGAGGTGTAGGGGTGTAGAGGTGTAGAGTTGTAGATGTGTAGAGGTGTAGAGGTGTAGGGGTGTAGGGGTATAGAGGTGTAGGGGTGTAGAGGTGTAGGGGTGTAGAGGTGTAGGAGTGTAGGGGTATAGAGGTATAGGTGTGTAGAGGTTTTTGTAAAGGTGTAGAAGTGTAGAGGTGTATGGGGTGAAGGGGTGTAGATGTGTAGGGGTGTGATTAGGGGTGTAAGGGTGTGATTAAGGGTGCAGGTGTGTGATTAGGGGTGTAGGGGTGTGATTAGGGGTGTAGGGGTATGATTAGTATTGTAGAGATGTGATTAGGAGTGTAGGGGTGTGATTAGGGGTGTGATTAGGGGTGTAGTGGTGTGATTAAGGGTGTAGGGGTATGATTAAGGGTGTAGAGATGTGATTGGTGGTGTAGTGGTGTGATCAGGGGTGTGATTCGGGGTGTGAATAGGAGTGTGATTAGGGGTGTAGAGATGGGGTGTAGGGGTGTGATTGGGGGTGTATGGGTGTGATTAGGGGTGTAGGGGTGTAATTGGGGGTGTAGTGGTGTGATTGGGGTGTAGTGGTGTGATTGGGGGTGTGGTGGTGTGATTAAGGGTGTAGTGGTGTGATTAGGGGTGTAGTGGTGTGATTAGGGGTGTAGTGGTGTGATTAGGGGTGTAGTGGTGTGATTAGGGGAGTGATTAGGGGTGTAGTGGTGTGATTAAGGGTGTAGTGGTGTGATTAAGGGTGTAGTGGTGTGATTAGGGGTGTGATTAGGGTGTGATTAGGGGTGTGATTAGGGTGTAGGGGTGCGATTACGGGTGTAGGGGTGTGATTAAGGGTGTAGGGGTGTGATTAAGGGTGTAGTGGTGTGATTAGGGTGTAGTGGTGTGATTAGGGGTGTAGTGGTGTGATTAGGGGTGTGATTAGGGGTGTAGGGGTGCGATTACGGGTGTAGTGGTGTGATTAAGGGTGTAGTGGTGTGATTAGGGTGTAGTGGTGTGATTAGGGGTGTAGTGGTGTGATTAGGGAGTGATTAGGGGTGTAGGGGTGTGATTAAGGGTATAGTGGTGTGATTAGGGGTGTAGTGGTGTGATTAGGGGTGTAGTGGTGTGGTTAGGGGTGTAGTGGTGTGATTGGGGGTGTAGTGGTGTGATTGGGGTGTAGTGGTGTGATTAAGGGTGTAGTGGTGTGATTAGGGGTGTAGTGGTGTGATTAGGGGTGTAGTGGTGT
>NC_056450.1:36477485-36482485 GCF_018296145.1 Oncorhynchus tshawytscha | reverse complement strand
CACAGAGACACACACACACAGAGACACATACACACACACACACACACAGAGACACATACACATACAGAGAGAGACACATTCACAGGCACGCAGCCCAGGGACCACGCCAGAGGGGACTCGTTACTGCTCCGGTGGCAACCAGGGTTGCCGTGGTGACACGCTGGGGGGCAGATGGTCTCCATGGCTGCTTTCTGTATTCTACACTCCCTGTGACTGATCTAGTACATCAGCCAAGAATCTCATTGGTTCACTGACGCTCCTTTAGGGCTTTGGTCCTTTGCGGTTGTTGAGAGCGTTTAGATTCCTCTCTGTCACTGTCATATGTACGTAAACAGGGGTGAACCAAGGTAACCTGCCTAAATGACTACCAACCCGTAGCACTCATGTCTGTAGCCATGAACTGCTTTGAAAGGCTAGTCATGGCTCACCATCAACACCATCATCCCAGAAACCCTAGACCCACTCCAATTTGCATACCGGCCCAACAGATCCACAGATGATGCAATCTCTATTGCACTCACACTGCCCTTTCCCACCTGGAATAAAAGAAACACCGATGTGAGAATGCTATTAATTGACTACAGCTCAGCGTTCAACACCATAGTGCCCTCAAAGCTCATCAATAAGCTAAGGACCCTGGGACTAAACACCTCCCTCTGCAACTGGATCCTGGACTTCCTCACGGGCCACCCCCAGTTGGTGAGGATAGGTAACAACACATCCACCACGCTGATCCTCAACACAGGGAACCCTCAGGGGTGCATGCTCAGCCCCCTCCTGTACTTCCTGTTCACTCGTGACTGTATGGACAGGTTCAACTCCAACACCTTCATTCAATTTGCCGATGATCCCTGACCACGACGAGATAGCCTATAGGGAGGAGGTCAGAGACCTGGCCATGTGGTGCAAGGGCAACAACCTCTCCCTCAATGTTATCAAGATAAAGGAGATGATTGTGGACTACAGGAAAATGAGGACCGAGAATGCCCCCATTCTCATCGACGGGGCTGTAGTGGAACAGGTTGGGAGCTTCAAGTTCCTTGGTGTCCACATCACCAACAAACTAACATGGCCCAAGTACACCATGACAGTCGTGAAGCGGGCACGACAAAACCTATTCCCCCTGAGGAGACTGAAAATATTTGGCATGGGTTCTCAGATCCTCAAAAGGTTTAAACTCAGTTTTTCACAATTCCTGATATTTAATCCTAGTAAAAAATTCCCCGTCTTAGGTCAGTTAGATCACCACTTTATCTTAAGAATGTGAATGTCAGAATAATAGGAGAGAGAATTATTTATTTCAGCATTTATTTATTTCATCACATTCCCAGTGGGTCAGAAGTTTACATACACTCAATTAGTATTTGGTAGCATTGCCTTTAAATTGTTTAACTTGGTTCAAACGTTTCGGGTGGCCTTCCACAAGCTTCCCACAATAAGTTAGGTGAATTTTGTCCCATTCCTCCTGGCAGAGCTGGTGTAACTGAGGCAGGTTTGTAAGCCTCCTTGATCACACACACTTTTTCAGTTCTGCCCATACATTTTCTATAGGATTGAGGTCAGGGCTTTGTGATGACCACTCCAATAACTTTACTTTGTTGTCCTTAATCCCTTTTGCCACAACCTTGGAAGTATGCTTGGGGTCATTGTCCATTTGGAAGACCCATTTGCGACCAAGCTTTAAGTTCCTGTCTGATGTCTTGAGATGTTGCCTCAATATATCCACGTAAATTTCCTTCGTAATAATGCCATCTATTTTGTGAAGAGCACCAGTCCCTCCTGCAGCAAAGCACCCCCACAACATGATGCTGCCACCCCCGTGCTTCACTTTTGGGATGGTGTTCTTCGGCTTGCAAGTCTCCCCCTTTTTCCTCCAAACATAACGGTGGTCATTATGGCCAAACAGTTCTATTGTTGTTTCATTAGAACGGAGGACATTTCTCCAAAAAGTATGATCTTTGTCCCCATGTGCAGTTTCAAACCGCAGTCTGGCTTTTTTATGGCGGTTTTGGAGCAGTGTCTTCTTCCTTGCTGAGCGGCCTTTCAGGTTATTTGGATATAGGACTCATTTTACTGTGGATATAGATACTTTTATACCTGTTTCCTCCAGCATCTTCACAAGGTCCTTTGCTGTTGTTCTGGGATTGATTTGCACTATTTACACCAAAATACGTTCATCTCTAGGAGACAGAAGCATCTCCTTCCTGAGTGGTATGAAGGCTGCGTGGTCCAATGGTGTTTATACTTGCGCACTATTGTTTGTACAGATGGACGTGGTACCTTCAGGCATTTGGAAATTGCTCCCAAGGATGAACCAGACTTGTGGAGGTCTACAATTTCTTTTCTGGGGTCTTGACGGATTTATTTTGATTTTCCCATGATTTCAAGCAAAGAGGCACTGAGTTTGAAGGTAGGCCTTGAAATAATTCCCCAGGTACACCTCCAATTGACTCAAATGATGTCAATTAGCCTATCAGAAGCTTCTAAAGTCATGACATCATTTTCGGGAATTTTCCAAGCTGTTTAAAGGCACAGTCAACTTAGTGTATTTAAACTTCTGACCCACTGGAATTGTGATGCAGTGAATTATAAGTGAAATAATCTGACTGTAGACTATTGTTGGGAAAAATTACTTGCGTCATGCACAAAGTAGATGTGCTAACCGATGTGCCAAAACTGTAGTTTGTTAACAAGAAATTTGTGGAGTGGTTGAAAAATGAGTTTTTATGACTCCAACCTAAGTGTATGTAAACTTCCGACTTCAACTGTACATTTTTCCTCAACTAACCGGTGCCCCCGCACATTGACTCTGTACCGGCACCCCTCTGTATATATTGTTCTTTTTTAATGCGGCTCTTTAATTACTTGTTACTTCTATCTCTTATTCTTATCCTTGTGTTTTATTAACTGCATTGTTGGTTAGGGGCTCGTAAGTAAACATTTCACTCAGCGCATGTGACAAATAACATTTGATTTGATTCGATTTATTTTGGTTTCTACGTGATCACCTGTGAGTCTGTAGAAAACTGTTCCTGTGTGTCCTGGCTCAGTCGGACCTTACGTCTGCTCTAGTGTCTCCACAAGCTCTGTTTCCTCTCCATGTCAGATTCACAAACCCATTCAGAGAATGTTGTATATTTTAGTGAGCGAGAAGGTTCTCACTCCCAATGTGTTTTACATAGGACTAGCGTTATTTGGCATTAGGTGTGAACACCTGTGTCTCTAGTCGAACTGGTCCTGTAGTCTAACCTATGTCCTCCTGTCTGTTGTGTTGTGTCTCCAGGAGTCTTAGCGGTGGCTGCAGCAGAGTGATCCAGTAGGCAGCAGGGTAAGATAAGTTCGAGGTCAAGATGGCGGGACAGGGGCTGCTGCCCTCCACCAACCGTTACCTCCTCCTGCTCCTGGGGGTTCTGTCTGTGGCCCACGCCTCCATCTTCCTCAAGGCCTCCTTCCAGAGAGACCGCCGTAACATCAGGCCCAACATCATCCTCATTCTCACTGATGACCAGGACATGGAGCTCGGTGAGTCTGGCTTCACAACAGGTTCTCGAACCCTGTTCCCAGGAGAACTTCCATCCTCTATGTTTTCACTCCAGCCCTAATCTAGCGCACCTGATTCTAGAAATTAGCTGATTGAGCAGATGAATCAGGTGAGATACTCTGGGGAAAGAGAGGAACAAACTAACATATTCCCAGATGTTATTTTCTTCCATATTTAATATATTTGTATGTCTGACTACGTCTCACTATGTCCCTGTCACACAAAGACATGTTTGTCTGGTAACAGTTAACATAGACAAGGAGGTGCCATCTCATGTCCCTGTCTGGTAACAGTTAACATAGACATGTTTTATGTCCCTGTCTGGTAACAGTTAACATAGACAAGGAGGTGCCATCTCATTATGTCCCTGTCTGCCATCAAGGAGGTGCCATCTCTCAGACTCTCAGACCGTCTCTCAGAATGATCTGCTTTTGTTTGTTGCCCTCCATTTGACAGTGTGGCCTGTCTTCCTGAGTGCTGGCGAGCTTGATGCCAGCTCTGTCTCTTTCTGTCTCTCGCTTTCTCTACCTTTGTTTCGCTGTCTCTCTTCTTCCTAGACCAGGGATAGGCAACGCCAGACTCTTTGGTGGCCTGATTGGTGTCACACTTCTGCCCCAGCCCCAGCTAACATACCTGACTCCAATAATCAACTAACCATGATCTTCAGTTTGGACCCCAATTAGTTTAATCAGTTGTGTTTGCTGGGGATAGTGTCACACCACTCCAGCCCTTGAGGACTGGAGTTCTCCACCCCTTAGACTCTCTCAGTCAGACAGACAGACAGCTAGAGTTCCCCACCCCTTAGACTCTCTCAGTCAGACAGACAGTTAGAGTTGCCCACCCCTTAGACTCTCTCAGTCAGACAGACAGTTAGAGTTGCCCACCCCTTAGACTCTCTCAGTCAGACAGACAGTTAGAGTTGCCCACCCCTTAGACTCTCTCAGTCAGACAGACAGTTAGAGTTGCCCACCCCTTAGACTCTCTCAGTCAGACAGACAGTTAGAGTTGCCCACCCCTTAGACTCTCTCAGTCAGACAGACAGTTAGAGTTGCCCACCCCTAGACTCTCTCAGTCAGACAGACAGTTAGAGTTGCCCACCCCTTAGACTCTCTCAGTCAGACAGACAGTTAGAGTTGCCCACCCCTTAGACTCTCTCAGTCAGACAGACAGTTAGAGTTGCCCACCCCTTAGACTCTCTCAGTCAGACAGACAGTTAGAGTTGCCCACCCCAGACTCTCTCAGTCAGACAGACAGTTAGACCCACCCCTTAGACTCTCTCAGTCAGACAGACAGTTAGAGTTGCCCACCCCCTAGACTCTCTCAGTCAGACAGACAGTTAGAGTTGCCCACCCCTTAGACTCTCTCAGTCAGACAGACAGACAGTTAGAATTGCCTACTCCCTTGACTCTCTCAGACAGACAGACAGACAGACAGACAGACAGACAGACAGACAGACAGA
>NC_056450.1:36427485-36474985 GCF_018296145.1 Oncorhynchus tshawytscha | reverse complement strand
CTCTCTCTCTCTCTGTCTCTCTCTGTCTCTCTCTATTCAATTCAAGGGGTTTTATTGGCATGGGGAAACATGTGTTAACATTGCCAAAGCAAGTGAGGTAGATAATATACAAAAGTGAAATAAACATTAAAAATTGACAGTAAACATTACACTCTAAGGAAGAGACATTTCAAAGGTCACATTATGGATATGTATAGTGCTATAACGATGTGCAAATAGTTCAAGTACAAAAGGGAAAAAAAACAAATGTGGTTTGTATTTACAATGATGTTTGTTCTTCACTGGTTGCCCTTTTCTTGTGGCAACAGGTCACAAATCTTGCTGCTGTGAGATTCCACTGCCTCTCGCTCACCTTGTCAAAGTAATTTCACGGCACTTTACAATTACATTATGCCAGTGGAAAAGGTGATGCTGTTCCTGAATGAAAAGGGCCCCTGAAGACTCATTTTGCAGGATGATTGCCTATTTTGTACAGGCTATTTTAGGCGGCTCTCCAATAGATTTGGCCAATCAACAAATTGCTCACTCCAAGTGTACAAGGTTAAAGGTGTCTGTAGCGTATCACAAAATACTGTCACCTCAGGCAGCCCTGTTATCTGTGAAAAATCTCCCATGTTACAGTTTTTTTTTAAATCACTAGGACCCATTTCCGGGTACTTAAGTCACTTTTTCAAAACACTTCACACAGTTCTCCTAACTAACTTTTAGCTTGGCACAGCAGTTAATTTCACTTTCAAAATGCCCTAAAACTACCAGAACACTTCACACAGTTCTCCTAACTAACTTTTAGCTTGGCACAGCAGTTAATTTCACTTTCAAAATGCCCTAAAACTACCAGAACACTTCATGTCTCGAATCAACTCGTTCTTCCCATAACACGAGCAAAGGTTGTCACCCAACAACACGTTGTCACTCATAAAACAATGACCATAACAACACTAACAGGTAGCATACCACAATGCTGTCTTTACAAAACAAGAATAACACCTCTCTACTGTTTAGAATCCACTGCAGTTTATGTTACAGGAATGAATCAGACATGATGCAATATGCTTCAATATGTTCTATGTCATTTTATGGCATTGAGTGATTCCAAAATACAATATTTTGTATATACACCATCTACCGATACAGATACAGTAGCAATACTAGTCAACCCTGTCTTCTGCATTTGGCCACAGGTTCTCATCCACGTCACATCTTATGTCATCTTGGGCAATACACCTAGGAAATAATCTTTTGGAATGCCTGGTCCATCCCTGGCAATCTTCCGCAGATATGTCCAGGCATCCAGCATTCATTGTGTCTAGGAGGGGCATTTGATCATGTGGATGGTGGTCATAAACCTTCCACCTCCATGAGGAAAATAATTGCTCTATGGGGTTGAGGAATGGAGAGTAAGGTGGGAGGAAAATAATTCCTCTATGGGGTTGAGGAATAGAGAGTAAGGTGGAAGGAAAAGTGACACCATCCTGGGATGGGCTGCAGACCACTCTGTGACTGTATGGGAGTGGTGAAATGCCACATTGTCCCATACAATTACAAACGTTGGTCTATTTCACCCCACTGCAACCCTGTCCTCACCTGGCACAACCCTTCCATAGAGGTCATCCAGGAATGTAATGAGAAGCTCGGTGTTGTATGGCACAACCTTTCCATAGAGGTCATCCAGGAATGTAATGAGACGCTCAGTGTTGTACGGCCCAAACCTTCCATAGAGGTCATCCAGGAATGTAATGAGAAGCTCGGTGTTGTATGGCACAACCTTTCCATAGAGGTCATCCAGGAATGTAATGAGACGCTCAGTGTTGTACGGCCCAAACCTTCCATAGAGGTCATCCAGGAATCTAATGAGAAGCTCGGTGTTGTACGGCCCAATTAGCGGTTTGTGTAACAGAAATCCATCAGAGGATATTGCTGCCCACATTGTGATGTTGGCACCCCTCTGTGTAACGGCTTTCTTCTGTGGACGAAGGATCGGACCAAAGCGCAGCGTGGTTAGAGTTCAACATGTTTAATAAAGACCATAAACGTGAACACTACAAAATACCAAAACAACAAATGTGACAAACCTAAACAGTCCTATCTGGTACATAGACACAAAGACAGAAGACAATCACCCACAAAGTACCCACAGAATATGGCTGCCTAAATATGGTTCCCAATCAGAGACAACGATAGACAGCTGCCTCTAATTGAGAACCAATCTGGGCAACCTTAGACGTACAAAACTACCTAGAAAGGAAACAGCCCCATAAACATACAAAACCCCTAGACAATAACAAACACATACATCACCCATGTCACACCCTGACCTAACCAACATAACAAGGAAAACAAAGAACACTAAGGTCAGGGTGTGACACTCTGGCCCGGGACATCCACTGTGGCTCTTTGTCCAATCACATTCCTTCCTCCCGCTGTGTTTTTGGCCCAAGCTGAAACCAGCCTCATCCACAAAGATGAATATGTGGGGTGTTTGCCTGGCTTCAATCTCCATGACTCTCTAAAATAAATCCACAAGGCAACATAAGAGTTAGGCTATTACGGTAGTTTACATTATACCTAAAACATGCCTCAGTGTGCCTCTGCCCTGTTTGGTTTTGTTCAAAACCAGTTCTGTATTTTATAGTCATCATACCTGGAATTATTGGTTCCTGAATTGCTTGACTCGTTCAGAGTTCCTCTCAAAGGGGACAGTGTACAACTGCTTCATCCTGACTTGATGTTGTTTCAGGACTCTAGAAATATTTGTTGTGCTTACATTGTCTGCCAACACTCTGTCCCGAATCTCTGTGAGTTTTATGCCATTGTTTCTGATGACCATATCAACGATTGCAGTTTCCTGCACAGCAGTGAAAATCCTACCTCTCCTGCCTGTAGGAGGTAACGTTGGGTACTAAGCAGAAATACAAAAACAATTACAATCACACACAAGTAGGTTTGGAGGCGTTGCTCAACTGACTTCTGTGATGTGCAGTTCAGTCAGATGCCCTTGCAGAATGCACATCTTACCTGGTGTTTTGACGGACATTTCTCGGAATAGATACCAATGTTGAGAGTTGCAGATTTGGCTGCACTCTCAGACCAGCCTCTCTCATTGATAGACCATGATCTATTACAGGATCAATTATAGTATCTCTAATCTCATCTGAGACGACAGCTCTTGATCTTCCTCTCAGTCTTCTTCCACCACTCATACGTACTCCTCTCCCTCTCCCAGCCACTCTTCTTCCTCTGTCAGCCACTTCTCTCTCCCTGGCTGAGAGAGAAGTGGCTGATAATGAAATTGAAAGACTACCTGTGTAGGTGTTCAGCTACAATGGGAATCAGCTGTGGTTGGTCTAATTGTTTTGATAGTATTTCATTTTTTAGATGTGGAATATATTTCAATTCGCTATTACTGTAGAAATGTAGCACATTTATGTCTTATTCAATTTTGTGTTATGTTAGGTTTTGAACATAAGTTTAACAGTTTCGAAAAGAGTATGTAAACATGTGCAAATTGGCCTGTAGGTACATAGACTTTTGGTGGTGGTTGTGTCTGAGTGAGAAAAGAGTTCATGTAAATTGGCCTGTAGGTACATAGAGTTTTGGTGGTGGTTGTGTCTGAGTGAGAAAAGAGTTCATGACATTTGAAAGATGTAGTCATTGAATGCGTTTTGAGCCAAAGCAATGAAACACGATCCACAGTTTAACCCACATAGACTGCTGTTGTCCTCACTGTGTGAAGAGTTTTGAAAAAGTCAAATCAAATCAAATCAAATCAAATTTTATTTGTCACATACACATGGTTAGCAGATGTTAATGCGAGTGTAGCGAAATGCTTGTGCTTTCTAGTTCCGACAATGCAGTAATAACCAACAAGTAATCTAACTAACAATTCCAAAACTACTGTCTTATACACAGTGTAAGGGGATAAAGAATATGTACATAAGGATATATGAATGAGTGATGGTACAGAGCAGCATAGGCAAGATACAGTAGATGGTATCGAGTACAGTATATACATATGAGATGAGTATGTAAACCAAGTGGCATAGTTAAAGTGGCTAGTGATACATGTATTACATAAGGATGCAGTCGATGATATAGAGTACAGTATATACGTATGTATATGAGATGAATAATGTAGGGTAAGTAACATTATATAAGGTAGCATTGTTTAAAGTGGCTAGTGATATATTTTACATCATTTCCCATCAATTCCCATTATTAAAGTGGCTGGAGTTGAGTCAGTGTGTTGGCAGCAGCCACTCAATGTTAGTGGTGGCTGTTTAACAGCCTGATGGCCTTGAGATAGAAGCTGTTTTTCAGTCTCTCGGTCCCAGCTTTGAGGCACCTGTACTGACCTCGCCTTCTGGATGATAGCGGGGTGAACAGGCAGTGGCTCGGGTGGTTGTTGTCCTTGATGATCTTTATGGCCTTCCTGTGACATCGGGTGGTGTAGGTGTCCTGGAGGGCAGGTAGTTTGCCCCTGGTGATGCGTTGTGCAGACCTCACTACCCTCTGGAGAGCCTTACGGTTGAGGGCGGTGCAGTTGCCGTACCAGGCGGTGATACAGCCCGCCAGGATGCTCTCGATTGTGCATCTGTAGAAGTTTGTGAGTGCTTTTGGTGACAAGCCGAATTTCTTCAGCCTCCTGAGGTTGAAGAGGCGCTGCTGCGCCTTCCTCACGATGCTGTCTGTGTGAGTGGACCAATTCAGTTTGTCTGTGATGTGTATGCCGAGGAACTTAAAACTTGCTACCCTCTCCACTACTGTTCCATCGATGTGGATAGGGGGTGTTCCCTCTGCTGTTTCCTGAAGTCCACAATCATCTCCTTAGTTTTGTTGACGTTGAGTGTGAGGTTATTTACTGACACCACACTCCCAGGGCCCTCACCTCCTCCCTGTAGGCCGTCTCGTCGTTATTGGTAATCAAGCCTACCACTGTTGTGTCATCCGCAAACTTGATGATTGAGTTGGAGGCGTGCGTGGCCACGCAGTCGTGGGTGAACAGGGAGTACAGGAGAGGGCTCAGAACGCACCCTTGTGGGGCCCCAGTGTTGAGGATCAGCGGGGAGGAGATGTTGTTGCCTACCCTCACCACCTGGGGGCGGCCCGTCAGGAAGTCCAGTACCCAGTTGCACAGGGCGGGGTCGAGACCCAGGGTCTCGAGCTTGATGACGAGCTTGGAGGGTACTATGGTGTTGAATGCCGAGCTGTAGTCGATGAACAGCATTCTCACATAGGTATTCCTCTTGTCCAGATGGGTTAGGGCAGTGTGCAGTGTGGTTGAGATTGCATCGTCTGTGGACCTATTTGGGCGGTAAGCAAATTGGAGTGGGTCTAGGGTGTCAGGTAGGGTGGAGGTGATATGGTCCTTGACTAGTCTCTCAAAGCACTTCATGATGACGGAAGTGAGTGCTACGGGGTGGTAGTCGTTTAGCTCAGTTAAAAGTGACCTAAGTATTGAGAAATGGGTCCTAGCGATTGTAAAAAACTGTAAATAGGAACTTTCCCCTCCCTCTCTGAACCTCTGTAGGACAGTGTTAACATCTCTCAGCATGGCCAGCCCTGTGTTTTGACCTTTGTGTCTGGTTGTTAAAGGCCTGGCGATTGTCTCTGAAAAGGTCAAGGACTTCAGGACATCCTCTGTCTGTTAACTTTACCCTGCCCTTCGTGTGTGCATGTGTGTGTGCGTGCGTGCGTGTGTGCGTGTGTGTTTGTATGTGTGTGGTGGGGTTGTGCCCTCCTCTCCTCTGTGTTGTTTGTTTATTCATCTTCTTCCAGAAGACAGACAGCAAGAACCTTCTCCCCTCATCACCCCATCTCTCCTCCTGCCTTCTCCCATCATCACCTCTCCTCCTTCCTTCTCCCCTCATCACACCTCTCCTCCTTCCTTCTCCCTTCATCACATCCCTCCTCCTTCCTTCTCCCCTCATCACACCTCTCCTCCTTCCTTCTCCCTTCATCACATCTCTCCTCCTTCCTTCTCCCCTCATCACACCTCTCCACCTTCCTTCTTCATCACATCTCTCCTCCTTCCTTCTCCCCTCATCACACCTCTCCTCCTTCCTTCATCACATCTCTCCTCCTTCCTTCTCCCCTCATCACACCTCTCCTCCTTCCTTCATCACATCTCTCCTCCTTCCTTCTCCCCTCATCACATCTCTCCACCTTCCTTCTCTCTCATCACATCTCTCCTCCTTCCTTCTCCCATCATCCCATCCCATCCCTCCTCCTTCCTTCTCCCCTCATCACATCTCTCCTCCTTCCTTCTCCCCTCATCACATCTCTCCTCCTTCCTTCTCCCTTCATCACATCTCTCCTCCTTCCTTCTCCCCTCATCACACCTCTCCTCCTTCCTTCTCCCTTCATCACATCTCTCCTCCTTCCTTCTCCCCTCATCACACCTCTCCTCCTTCCTTCTCCCTTCATCACATCTCTCCTCCTGCCTTCTCCCCTCATCACATCTCTCCTCCTTCCTTCTCCCTTCATCCCATCCCTCCTCCTTCCTTCTCCCCTCATCACCTCTCCTCCTTCCTTCTCCCCTCATCACACCTCTCCTCCTTCCTTCTCCCCTCATCACACCTCTCCTCCTTCCTTCTCCCCTCATCACACCTCTCCTCCTTCCTTCTCCCCTCATCACACCTCTCCTCCTTCCTTCTCCCTTCATCACATCTCTCCTCCTGCCTTCTCCCCTCATCACATTTCTCCTCCTTCCTTCTCCCCTCATCACACCTCTCCTCCTTCCTTCTCCCCTCATCACATCTCTCCACCTTCCTTCTCTCTCCATCACATCTCTCCTCCTTCCTTCTCCCCTCATCACACCTCTCCTCCTTCCTTCATCACATCTCTCCTCCTTCCTTCTCCCCTCATCACATCTCTCCACCTTCCTTCTCTCTCCATCACATCTCTCCTCCTTCCTTCTCCCCTCATCACATCTCTCCTCCTTCCTTCTCCCCTCATCACATCTCTCCACCTTCCTTCTCCCCTCATCACATCTCTCTACCTTCCTTCTCCCCCCATCACATCTCTCCACCTTCCTTCTCCCCTCATCACATCTCTCCACCTTCCTTCTCCCCTCATCACATCTCTCCTCCTTCCTTCTCCCCTCATCACATCTCTCCACCTTCCTTCTCCCCTCATCACATCTCTCCACCTTCCTTCTCCCCTCATCACATCTCTCCACCTTCCTTCTCCCCTCATCACATCTCTCCTCCTTCCTTCTCCCCTCATCACATCTCTCCACCTTCCTTCTCTCTCCATCACATCTCTCCACCTTCCTTCTCCCCTCATCACATCTCTCCACCTTCCTTCTCCCCTCATCACATCTCTCCTCCTTCCTTCTCCCCTCATCACATCTCTCCTCCTTCCTTCTCTCACACATGAGCAGAACAGATGCCATGCTAAGTGGTGTGTGGGGGCTGCCTCTTGCTTGTCACATGTCAGTCTGAAACAGAGCAGATCTGACCCTGGTGTGTGTTTCTCTCGCTCCGCCTCTCTCTTTCAATTCAATTCCATTTCAATTTAAGGGCTTTATTAGCATGGGAAACATGTTAACATTGCCAAAGCAAGTGAACTAGATAATAACCAAAAGTGAAATAAAGAATAAGAACTAACAGTAAACATTATACGCACAGAAGTTCCAAATGAATAAAGACACGACAAATGTCATATTTTGTATATATACACTGTTGTAACAATGTGCAAATAGTTAAAGTACAAAGTAAACATAAATATAGGTTGTATTTACAATGGTGTTTGTTCTTCACTGATTGCCCTTTTCTTGTGGCAACAGGTCACAAATCTTGCTACTGTGTTGGCACACTGTGGTATTTCACCCAGTAGATATGGGAGTTTATCAAAATTAGGTCTGTTTTGGATTTCTTTGTGTAATCTTAGGGAAATATGTGCCTCTAATATGGTCATACATTTGGCATCTCCATTTCATTTTGTGGGTAGTGTGCACATAGCCTGTCTTCTCTTGAGAGCCAGGTCTTCCTATGGCGGCCTTTCTCAATAGCAAGGCTCACTGAGTTTGTACATAGTCACAGCTTTCCTTTTTTCTCTCTCTCTCTCTCTCTCTCTCTCTCTATCTCTCTCTGCCTCTCTCTCTCTGCCTCTCCATCTCTGTCTCTCTCGCTCTCCCTCTCTCTCTCTCTTGCTCTCTCTCTCGCTCTCTCTCTCTCTCTCACACACACTATCACTTACTTTCTCTCCCTGTCTCTCTATCTTTCCCCCTCGTCAGGCTCCATGCAGGTCATGAATAAGACACGTTGTATCATGGAGCAGGGTGGGACTCACTTCTCCAACGCCTTTGTGACCACGCCCATGTGCTGTCCTTCACGCTCCTCCATGTTGACGGGGAAGTACGCTCACAACCACAACACCTACACCAACAATGAGAACTGTTCCTCCCCCTCCTGGCAGGCCCAGCACGAGACTAGGACCTTCGGAGTGTACCTCAACAACACCGGCTACAGGACAGGTCAGTAGTCCGTACAGATTGACACACACACACACACACACACGTTTACTTGAAGTCATCACTTATCTCTTAATCAATTGAGGCAAACACTATTTTTATTGAGAATTCAAAAGCCTTTCTTAATTAGATTACACATTTCACACTCTGTTAGGACTTGTGAAAGCCATTAGATGTGTTCTATCCTGCCTGGTGTTCTGTTCTATCCTGCCTGGTGTTCTGTTCTATCCTATCAGGTGTTCTGTTCTATCCTATCAGGTGTTCTGTTCTATCCTGCCTGGTGTTCTGTTCTATCCTATCCTGTCGGCCGTTTGGGGTGCAGGCTGGGCCTCTCTCAGAGTGGACGGCCATTCTCTGGCAGACCTTGCTGTTTCATCCAGACAGACACTGACATTCATAGGTTTCTTTACTAATGCAATAGTTGCTTTTACATTAGATACAGTACTTGGCTCCCAGCCATAACAGAGAGAGAAGTCCTTTCAGGAGCCAGCTCTGACATTGCCTTTGTCCTGTTCTCCAGAAATCACAGAACTTATAGGAAAAGAACACACACAAGCATGCACGCTCATACACACACATTCACTCATGATCAAAAACCCTTCTTTGAAGATGTGGTCATGTGCTTGTTTTGAAGTTACACTTTTGTGACTCATTCCAAAAGAAAGGGGAGGCTGCTGCACAGCACTGCACTGGTATAATTTCATCACACACATGAATGGAAATCTAGAAATGTTTTTGTTTTTTTTAATTCAAGAGAATCTCAATCGGTGTTACACTCGCTGACAAGACATGCAGTAACATGTGTTCCAAGCAGTTTCCCTAGAAATCCACCACGTTACGACTGACGGAAGCCAAAGCCCACATCGGTCTACACTGTGTCTGTGCCGTGTATCGGCCATGGCTTGCCTCTCCCCAACAACCCAACACTGCCTCAACCAAAGGCCTCATGCCATGCTAAAACCTATCAACTCATTATGTTAACGTTAAGCCACTGAAGAACTCTCCTTCCCCCAGAGAGAAACACTTGGGCAGGGGTCTATCCTATTATTTATTATGATCTGAAAGACAACACTGATCCTAGATCACCATTCTTACACTCAGACACTTTGTGAATACAGTCTGATGTAGGTAGTGTGTTCTTCCTCAGCTACTGCCTGCTAATCCACTAGGAGAGGAGCAAATCAGATCAGAATTCTGTCTCTAGCATTTATCCAGACAGACTCACTAGTAGTAGTAGTAGTGGTAGTGGTAGTAACAGAAGCAGTAGTAGTAGTAGTAATAGTAGCAGTAGTAGCAGCAGTAAGAGCAGCAGTAGTAGCAGTAGCAGTAGGAGTAGCAGTAGTAGTAGCAGTAGTAGTAGCAGCAGTAAGAGCAGCAGTAGTAGCAGTAGCAGTAGGAGTAGCAGTAGTAGTAGCAGTAGTAGTAGCAGCAGTAGTAGTAGTAGTAGCAGTAGTAGTAGGAATAGCAGTAGTAGTAGCAGCAGTAGTAGCAGTAGCAGTAGTAGCAGCAGCAGTAGTGGTAGTAGCAGAGGTAGTTGTAGCAGTAGTAGTAGTAGTAATACTAGCAGTAGTAGTAGCAGCAGTAGTAGCAGTAGTAGCAGTAGCAGTAGTAGCAGCAGTAGTGGTAGTAGCAGAGATAGTTGTAGTAGTAGTAGCAGCAGTAGGAGTATCAGTATCAGTAGTAGTAGTAGTAGCAGTAGTAGTAGCAGTAGTTGCAGCAGTAGTAGCAGTAGTAGGAGTAGCAGTATCAGTAGTAGCAGTAGCAGTAGTAGTAGTAGTAGTAGTAGTACTAGTAGCAGTAGCAGCAGTAGTAGCTGTAGCAGTAGAAACAGTAGTAGTAGTAGTAGCAGTAATAACAGTAGTAGTAGCAGTAGTAGTAGCAGTAGTAACAATAATAGCAGTAGCAGTAGTAGTAGCAGTAATACTTGTAGTAACAGTTGTAGCAGTAGTAGTAATACTTGTAGCAGTAGTAGTAGCAGTAGTAGCATTAGTAGTAGCAACAGTAGTAGTAGCAGCAGCAGTAGTGGTAGTAGCAGAGGTAGTTGTAGCAGTAGTAGTAGTAGTAATACTAGCAGTAGTAGTAGCAGCAGTAGTAGCAGTAGTAGCAGTAGCAGTAGTAGCAGCAGTAGTGGTAGTAGCAGAGATAGTTGTAGTAGTAGTAGTAGTAGGAGTATCAGTATCAGTAGTAGTAGTAGCAGTAGTAGTAGCAGTAGTTGCAGCAGTAGTAGCAGTAGTAGGAGTAGCAGTAGCAGCAGTAGTAGCTGTAGCAGTAGAAACAGTAGTAGTAGTAGTAGCAGTAGTAACAGTAGTAGTAGCAGTAGTAGTAGCAGTAACAATAATAGCAGTAGCAGTAATACTTGTAGTAACAGTTGTAGCAGTAGTAGTAATACTTGTAGCAGTAGTAGTAGCAGTATTAGTAGTAGCAACAGTAGTAGTAGCAACAGCAGTAGCAGCAGTAGCGGTATTAGTAGCAGTAGAATCAGCAGTAGCAGTAGTAGTAGTAGCTTTAGCAGCAGTAGTAACTGTAGAAACAGTAGTTGTAGCAGTGGTATTTAACTAGGCAAGTCAGTTAAGAACATATTCTTATTTTCAATGACGGCCTAGGAACTGCCTGTTCAGGGGCAGAACGACAGATTTGTACCTTGTTAGCTCGGGGATTTGAACTTGCAACCTTTCGGTTACTAGTCCAACAGCTCTAGCCACTAGGCTACCCGGTCTGTGACATTGAGCCCTCCACTTCCACCACTCAGCCTTCCCTCCCTCCACCCTTCAACAAGAATGTAACTAAGTTAATTGAATGGCCTGTGCCCCACCATGCAGGCTTCTTTGGGAAGTACCTGAATGAGTACAACGGTTCCTATATTCCTCCTGGGTGGAGAGAGTGGGTGGGGCTGGTCAAGAACTCCCGCTTCTACAACTACACCCTGTGCAGGAATGGAGTCCGCGAGAAACATGGCTGCGAGTACCCTAAGGTCTGTATAATACGTCTGTGTGTGTGTGTGTGTGTGCATGTGCGTGTGCGTGTGTGTGTTCTTTCACTTGTGCTATGCCCTGCCTGTGAGTTAGCCATCTCAACTGAGTTTGCCAGTGTCATCCTCATCAATCAGTCAAGGCCTTTTCATCATCCTACATTTATTCCTCTTCTCTCAAGATATTTCCCAACAATATAGATGTAACTATCTGTCCTGTTTCCCAACACCACCTGGCCCCAGTTTAGTTCCAGTTGTGCCTGCCAACCCTTGCCAGGAATGGGTGCCTCCCACAGAAGATAGGGATGGGAGGGGAAAACTGGAGAAAGGGAGGGAGGGGTGGTTTGGTTTATGGCATGAACACTGCCCTGCAGATGTACACAACCTGTTCACTAAAGGCCTCCTCTCCATCCCCCACTGGCACTATCTCAGAGAGAAGGCGAGAGAGAGAGAGAGAGAGAGAGAGACGGGGAGGAAGATGAGTGTGGATTTCTGACTGCATATTCTCCTTGGCTTGGTCTCAGAGGTGGAACCCTGGTCCTTGGCATTCCTTCAGTCGGCTTGGTCTCAGAGGTGGAACCCTGGTCCTTGGCATTCCTTCAGTCGGCTTGGTCTCAGAGGTGGAACCCTGGTCCTTGGCATTCCTTCAGTCGGCTTGGTCTCAGAGGTGGAACCCTGGTCCTTGGCATTCCTTCAGTCGGCTTGGTCTCAGAGGTGGAACCCTGGTCCTTGGCATTCCTTCAGTCGGCTTGGTCTCAGAGGTGGAACCCTGGTCCTTGGCATTCCTTCAGTCGGCTTGGTCTCAGAGGTGGAACCCTGGTCCTTGGCATTCTTTAGTCGGCTTGGTCTCAGAGGTGGAACCCTGGTCCTTGGCATTCCTTCAGTCTCCATTGTCATGTCTGAATAGAGAGAGGGATCTCTTTGAAGACATTGTTAATTGTAATAGTACATCAGCTACACCTGTGAAGTGATGAAATGTTTTAATTCAAACTAGGGTGACTTGCAAAAAGCATTTCAGGAGAATCAAGCGGATACACAGACATTTGTGGAAAGCGTATTTACTGATGTCCCCTTTCATTGTGTGGATGTTAAATCAGCATTTCGTCCTTCTGCAGGACTACTTTACTGACCTCATCACAGAGGATGGCATCAACTACTTCCGCTCGTCTAAGAGGATGTACCCTCACCGGCCAGTGATGATGGTGATGAGCCATGCAGCCCCCCATGGGCCAGAGGACTCAGCACCTCAGTACAGCACTGCCTTTCCCAACGCATCCCAGCACATGTGAGTGTCTGACACACACACGCACGCACGCACGCACACACACGCACGCACACACATACACACACACGCACGCACGCATGCACACACACACACACACACACACACACACACTGAAGTTGGTTTACTGTGTAAGTGAAACAAGATCACAACATCAATCTGACTCATGCACTTGCAAAAACAGAACATGAACCTTTTATGCAGTGAGGTTTTTATCGAGTGGAGGCTTGGATGTGAGGCTATCGGGTATAAACAAGGTATCTTGCATCAATGAGTAATGTTGAGAAATAGATATGATTCTTAGAAAAATATGTATTTTTTGTTCTCTCCTTCTTCTCAGAACTGCCTCTCTTAAAGGCCCAGTGCAGTCAAAAACAGGATTTCCTGTGTTATATATACACAGTACCAGTCAAAGGTTTGGACATACCTACTCATTCAAGGGTTTTTCTTTATTTTTACTATTTCTACATTGCAGAATAATAGTGAAGACATCAACACTATGAAATAGCACATATGGAACCAAATCAAAATATATTTTATATTTTCAAAGTTTCCACAATTTTCCTTGATGACAGCTTTGCACATTCTTGGCATTATCTCAACCAGATTCATGAGGTAGTCACCAGGAATGTGTTTCAATTAAACAGGTGTGCCTTGTTAAAAGTTCATTTGTAGAATTTCTTTTCTTCTTAATGCACTTGAGCCAATCAGTTGTGTTGTGACAAGGTAGGGGTGGTATACAGAAATAGCCCTATTTGGTATGAGACCAACTCCATTGTCGTGTCTTTGGCTATGCCAGATTAAGTGATATTACATGCTATTCTCTAAAATCCTTTCTCCGTAATTAATATGACCTGATTGAGAATATCGTGTAAATGTAATTAACTAGAGAGTCGGGGTACCACAAAATAATATTTATAGAGCTGTTATCTTCTGAATAAAATCTTAAAGACCTAGTAAAATTTTACATCCATTGCAGTCAATATTAATCGTCACCCTAATTCAGTCTCATCTGAAAATTGTAAATTCTTGGTTATCTTCACGAACTCTGGCTAACAAGTTGAATCAGCAATACAAAATGTAATAAATGTAATAATTTATTTACTAAATACCTAACTAATACCTAACTAATCACACAGAATTACATATGCACAGAATTAATTATACCTTGATTACAAATGACGTCATAAAGGAAAACATCCCTGGCGGGTGGAACAGATATGACAGCTGGTTACACAAAAGAAAAGGGGCTGGGTTTGAGTGAAAGAGCGGGAAGACTGAGGGACAAAGGGAGAAGCTGTGCTATCGTAAATACAGTATCTTATGCATTCTAAATTACCGCCCATTTGGAAAAGGAAAATGCAATAAATATTTACTCTGAGCTGCGCTTCGGTAGGTTGGTGGTAGATGGAAGGCCGTGTTGCCAAACGGAGTCCTTTGTCCTTTGAAGAATGTCTCTGGTGGTCAATTGGATACGTTGTAGTAATGTTGTTGTGTGGGAGACGGGATACTCTGTCTGTTCTTTCCTAGCCCGCGCTTGCGGCTGCTGTTGCTAACTCAACGGCTAGGAGGTATCACTTCTGTAGTGAATAAGAGTTCAAAGTTCATACCATTCGCAACCAAAGCTCACGCTGAAGTTGGCTTAGTTCTGTAGTTGACATGTTAGTCCTTTTAACGCAGAGGCTGCAGACCTCACCTACTTGGAACAGGAGGTTACATTTTCGTCAAGGCTTTATATAGTGGAGCGAGAAGGGTGTGTCTGAAAAGTTTTATAACCCATGTCTCTTCCCAGGGGCGGGCCACTGATTGAGCAGAGCCCTAACCTTATGAAAACCCAAATCTCTCACTTGGAAGCTAAAATTACACTTAATCTCTTCACCAATAATTTTATATTCAAACATTTATATTGAACAACAATTCCATGTGACTCCGATAACTACAATGTGCAGTAGTAGAGTTTATGTCCATCCTATCATTGATGAGAATGTCCCAGATGACAACCGAACTGACATCATATTCATTAAGTACCACCGCATATGTTCAATTGGTCGGATTATCAGAATATAGTTCATTTCCCCCCACCTTCTGATGTTCCCAGAATCTCTATGTTAACCAAGGGGTTTTCAAATGTCACATCAGTAGGGTAGAGAGAGGAAAAAGGGTGGAAGAGGTATTTATGACGGTCATAAACCTACCCGCAGGCCAACGTCATGACAGTCCCCCCATGTTGGGTTAAATCTTGCGATTAACCTGCATGTTGCAAACCAACAAAAAAATGACTGTGGGTTGTGGACCATCATTGTGGTCCCCATCTGGTGGTCGACCCGGGTTGGGTTCTGCGAATGAAGTCCGCTCCATGGCTGAACAGCAGATGTCCAGTTGGTGGACTCGCTGTTGCAGTCCCCCCTCTGGTGTGGTCGTCCCTGGTAGGGTTCTGCAAATGAAGAAGTCCGCTCCATGGCTGGGCAGCGGATGTCTGGATTGGGATCGCCGTTCCGGACCCGTCGTCTGGTCGTCCAGACTGGAAGATCTGGGCAGTAACTTAGGCTTAACAACGCACACACACACACACTCATGAAATATATCATTACATTTCCTCCCAAATGAGTGGTGTTGTGGCACTAACTGATGCCGAAGAAAATTAAAATGTAGCACTACGTGCCGAAGAAAATGAAACAAAATTAATGAAAGCATAAACAAAATTTAGTTATGCCCCCTTAATCATCTATTTGGACTGTATTCCATCTACGTACATGGTCTTGATGACCCTATCATGGCATTGTCTAATATCATATCTAGGGCTTTCCTAATTTGCGGGGGTGTTGCTTAGGGTACTATCCTAAGTTGATAACTATATGATACGTCTACAGCTGTGAGGCACTGGTTTTGGGCAGTCTACAGGTATGTCAGAATTGGTGTCGAGGGAGTCTGTAGTGGTTTTACTACCAGTCACTGTCTTCCATTATTATAGTGGCGGTAGGTATGAAGAGGTATACCTCATAGCTATGTTATCCACAGAGGAGCTAACCTCATGACGGAAGTACTCTTTAAGTATTAGAACAGTCATACGTGGTGTGATCGTGGTTCATGACTTCTAATAACTTTTCTCCTGAACGGAGGGTTCTATTTATTAGTGGCGTGTGTAACCATTGGAAGAGTGCAATGAAGATTCCCTTCCCCGTGTTGCACTCTGAGTGACTCCTATGTCGCTAATATCAAAAGCAATTTAACTTGTGAGGTTACTTATCCTCTTACTGAGTGTTGCTGGACTGACTGTCGTATTGGTACTGGTACTCAAGGGGTCCAGTTGTCCTACAGATTTATTCTGAAATGTTATCCTACAGGAATACATGATTAGAGCATTTTACTAGTTGTCTTGTAGTAACTACTACAGATGGCAAGGAATGATTTTTGTCATAAACCTACCTCCAGGCCAACGTCATGACACCATATAATGGCAAGAACATCTCAAATAAGAGAAAAGACAGTCCATCATTACTTTAAGACATGAAGGTCAGTCAATACGGAAAATTTCAAGAACATTGAAAGTTTCTTCAAGTGCAGTCGCAAAAACCATCAAGTGCTATGATGAAACTGGCTCTCATGAGGACCGCCACAGGAAAGGAAGACCCAGAGTTACCTCTGCTGCAGAGGATAAGGTTATTAGAGTTACCAGCCTCAGAAATTGCAGCCCCAATAAATTATTCACAGAGTTCAAGTAACAGACACATCTCAAGATTAACTGTTCAGAGGAGACTGCGTGAATCAGGCCTTCCTGGTCGAATTGCTGCAAAGAAACCACTACTAAAGGACACCAATAATAAGAAGAGACTTGGTTGGGCCAAGAAACACGAGCAATGGACATTAGACCGGTAGAAATCTGTCTTTTGTCCTTGAAATCTGTCCTTGAGAAGCAGAGTAGGTGAATGGATGATCTCCGCATATGTGGTTCCCACTGTGAAGCATGGAGGAGGAGGTGTGACGTGTGGGAGTGCTTTACTGGTGACACTGTCAGTGATTTATTGAGAATTCAAGGCACACAACCAGCACGGCTACCACAGCATTCTGCAGCGATATGCCATCCCATCTGGTTTGCGCTTAGTGGGACTATCACTTGTTTTTCAACAGGACAATGACACCTCCAGGCTGTGTAAGGGCTATTTGACCAAGAAGGAGAGTGGTGGAGTGTTACATCAGATGACCTGGTTTCCACAATCACCCGACCTCAACCCAATTGAGATGGTTTGAGATGAGTTGGAGAGCAGAGTGAAGGAAAAGCAGCCAACAAGTGCTCAGCATGTGTGGGAACTCCTTCAAGGCTGTTGGAAAAGCATTCCAGGTGAAGCTGGTTGAGAGTGTGCAAAGCTGTCATCAAGGCAAAGAGTGGCTACTTTGAAGAATCTAAAATATGAATTATATTTAGATTTGTTGAAAACTTTTTTGGTTACTACATTACTACATACCATATGTTATTTAATAGTTTAGATGTCTTCTTTGATGTCTTCTTTTTATTATTCTACAATGTAGAAAATATAAAAAATAAAGAAAAACTCTTGAATGAGTAGGTGTGTCCAAACTTTTGATTGTTACTGTTTATATATATATATATATTATATATATATATATATATATATCTTTCCACACTATGAGGTTGGAATAATACTGTGAAATTGTGAAAATGATGATAATGTCCTTTTCTTGTAAGAGATTTTTGATAAGACTGACTGAAATTTCATCCTGTTTTGGTGGGATGGATATGGCCTGCCTGGTGATTAGTTAATACAGTGCCTTGCGAAAGTATTCGGCCCCCTTGAACTTTGCGACCTTTTGCCACATTTCAGGCTTCAAACATAAAGATATAAAACTGTATTTTTTTGTGAAGAATCAACAACAAGTGGGACACAATCATGAAGTGGAACGACATTTATCGGATATTTCAAACTTTTTTAACAAATCAAAAACTGAAAAATTGGGCGTGCAAAATTATTCATCTCTCTGTAGGTGATGGCTTTGTTATGGAAGGTTTGGGAATCGCTTCCTTTTAGGTGGTTGTAGAATTTAACAGCTCTTTTCTGGATTTGGATAATTAGTGGGTATTGGCCTAATTCTGCTCTGCATGCATTATTTGGTGTTCTACATTGTACACAAAGGATATAATTGTAGAATTCTGCATGCAGAGTCTCAATTTGGTGTTTGTCCCATTTTGTGATGTCTTGTTCGGTGAGCGGACCCCAGACCTCACAACCATAAAGGGCAATGGGCTCTATGACTGATTCAAGTATTTTTAGCCAGATTCTATTTGGTATGTCGAATTTTATGTTCCTTTTGATGGCATAGAATGCCCTTCTTGCCTTGTCTCTCAGACCGTTCACAGCTTTGTGGAAGTTACCTGTGGCGCTGATGTTTAGGCCAAGGTAGGTATAGTTTTTGTGTGCTCTAGGGAAACAGTGTCTAGATGGAATTTGCATTTGTGGTCCTGGCGACTGGACCTTTTTTGGAACACCATTATTTTGGTTTTACTGAGATTCACTGTCAGGGCCCAGGTCTGGCAGAATCTGTGCAGAATATCTAGGTGCTGCTGTAGGCCCTCCTTGATTGGTGACAGAAGCACCAGATCATCAGCGAACAGCAGACATTTGACTTCAGATTCTAGTAGGGTGAGGCCTGGTGCTGCAGACTTTTCTAGTGCCCGCGCCAATTCGTTGATATATATGTTGAAGAGGGTGGGGCTTAAAGCTGCATCCTTGTCTCACCCCACGGCCCTGTGGGAAGACCTTTGTGCGTTTTTTGCCAATTTTAACCACACACTTGTTGTTTGTGTACATGGATTTTATAATGTTGTATGTTTGACCTCCAACACCACTTTCCATCAATTTGTATAGCAGACCCTCATGCCAAATTGAGTCGAAGGCTTTTTTGAAATCAACAAAGCATGAGAAGACTTTGCCTTTGTTTTGGTTTGTTTGATTGTCAATTAGGGTGTTCAGGGTGAATACATGGTCTGTTGTATGGTAATTTGGTAAAAAGCCAATTTGACATTTGCTGAGGACATTATTTTAATTGAAGAAATGTACGAGTCTGCTGTTAATGATTAATGCAGATGATTTTCCAAAGGTTACTGTTGACGCATATCCCACGGTAGTTATTGGGGTCAAATTTGTCTGCACTTTTGTGGATTGCGGTGATCAGTCCTTGGTTCCAAATATTGATGATGAGGATGATGTTAAAGAGATTTAGTATAGCCAATTGGAATTTGTTGTCTGTATATTTGATCATTTCATTAAGGATAACATCAACGCCACATGTCTTTTTGGGTTGGAGGGTTTTTATTTTGTCCTGTAGCTCATTCAAGGTAATTGGAGCATCCAGTGGGTTCTGGTAGTCTTTAATAGTTGATTCTAAGATCTGTATTTTATCATGTATATGTTTTTGCTGTTTTTCTTTGTTATAGAGCCAAACAGATTGGAGAAGTGGTTTACCCATACATCTCCATTTTGGATAGATAATTCGTATTCTTGTTGTTTGTTTAGTGTTTTCCAATTTTCCCAGAACTGGTTAGAGTCTATGGATTCTTCAATTACATTGAGCTGATTTCTGACGTGCTGTTCCCTCTTTTTCCTTGGTGCATTTCTGTATTGTTTTAGTGATTCACCATAGTGAAGGCGTAGACTCAGGTTTTCCGGGTGTCTATGTTTTTGGTTGGACAGGTATCTCAAATTCTTTCTTAGATATTTGCATTCTTCATCAAACCATTTGTCATTGTTCATTTTCTTCTAGGGCTGCTCTATACCAAATTAGCATACCCCTGAGTCCCTTCCCTGTTTCACACCTGGAGTTTGGTGGATGGGACTACCAGCTCCCTGTAACCTAGAGGGCACCCAATGGGTCCGTCTCCTCTATACCAGGTTTCTTGCAGGATGACAATGTCTGTATTACCGATTTCTTTGGTGAAGTCCAGGTTCCTGCTCTTTAGGCCAAAGGCAGATGACCTCAGGCCTTGGATATTTCAGGATGATATAGTGATTGCTTTGTGTTCCATAAAGTGTCCAATGTTGTTGGTCGTGGTTTGGCCTCAGGCCAATAAGTGTGAGCAGAGCCTGCTGAGCATCTGGTACATGCCATTGGCTTGGGCTACTGTAAGAGTGGGGGTTGGGCCTGTTTGCCCGCTCACTACCTGGGCGTATGTGTGACTTCCATGTCGAGGCCCTCTTTGCGGGGGTGGGGTGCATGGGGTGGGCAGGAGGGGCATAGGTCTGATCTGAGGGGGCCTAAATGGGGAGTGGGCATGGTTGACTTGGGGGGTGTTGAATGGTTGGGGCAGGGGTGTGGATGTGGCTGGGGGTGCTGTGGTCTGGATGTAAGTCCTCTTGGCGTGGGTCCTCTAGGTGTAGGTCTAGGTTGGGGTCCCGCAGGTCTGGGAGGGGGTCTCGCTGGTCTGGGTGGGGTGTCTATTGATCTGTTGCTCCTGTGTGAAGTGTTAGGGATACGTTTGAGAGCGATGTCCTTTAGAGTCCGGGCAAAGGTGGGCACTGCTGCCTTGTTGAGGTGGACCTGGTCATAGAGGCTGATCAAGTCCAGGGTGGAGTGGTGGGCCAGGAAAACATTTGGTTTTGAGGCACAGTCACGGGAAATACTTGAGTTTACCCGCTGTATTGTGGCAGGGTGGAAGTCTTTTCGTGGTAGCAGGGTGGAGATAACCACTTGTGCGTTGGGGAAGTATAAGAAGCTTTTTCAATCACTCCCTCCAGTGCTGTGGCCACCCTTTCCTGCTGTGCTCTCAGGTCGTTTGTGCCTGTGTGTATTATTATGTGGCTAGGTGAACCTAGTTCGTCCTCAGACAGAAGGTCTAGGGCGCGCTGGGTGTTTGGACACCAGAGTTTAGACACACTGTGTTTGGGGAAAAGTGTTTTTTTACTTGTATATATTTCCCATTTGAGTCCATAAGGAGAACAATCTGTGTCTTGTGTATGTCCTCAGTGGGTGTGGGGGGGTTGTCAGAAGGGCTATCAGGGTGGCTGACAGGGGGAGTGCTCAGACGGGGTGAGAGCCGCTGGGCTTGGGGTTCTTCATTTGTCTGTTCTGCTGTGATGTTGACGCTATGGTCAGGGTCTGGTGTGGACTGTTCTGCTGTGGTGTCGAGACTTTGTCGGGTGCTGAGGTGGGCTGTTCTGCTGGCTTCTTTGTGGGGGTGGCCACCTCTCTAGTGGGTTGTTCTCTGTCACACGCCATCTCCCTCAGCCTCTCCTCCAGCATTCTGATCCTCTCCTCTAGTGCTCTGTTCTTCTCCTGCTCCTGCTCTTTCTCCTGTTGAAGTTGTCTCACCACAGTCCAGAGTGCAGATATGTCACTCTCCACCTCCAGCTCTCCGGGTCTGGTTAAGAGAGTGTTGTTGTGCTGGACTGTTGTCTGGGTCTGTGCTGACTGGAGTGTAATCACCTGCTGTTCCAGCTCCACCTGCCTTACCTCCAGCTGGGTAAATGTATCCTTCATTTCAATGAGGGGGTAGTACTCTGTGCTGGGAGGTTGACTTTCTGCGTGAGGTTGCTCTTCTGTGGGGTTATATAATGAAGAGGTCTGGCCTGACCTGCTCGGGGTGGGGGTATATTTCCCAAGGGAGAGCTTCTCCTGCTGGGATAATTCTTTGATTAGGTGAAAGTCCAGCTGAAACTGTTTGGGGTTACCCTGTACCATTACTGTTCCGGACTTATAGAGGTTTATATTAGCTGACTCAGAGTCATCGTTGTCAAGTATCCTGAGTTTCCACCCCTCGTTAACCCCCCCTCTCTTAACAAAGGGGTAGTGTGCTAATATAGCACTGTGCCATGTCAGGGGATGGTTTGTGTGGAAGATAAGGTTGCTGATGTTCCCATTTTTGTAATAGTCAGCAAAAAGTGTCTCTTGATTTTCCATAAGGAGCTTCATTTTGTCATCTTTTCTTGCCTTATCATTCTTTACATACACAGGGTACTGTATTTTAATTACCTCTGAACAGCGGGAGGCATCTTCTAAGGCCTCTCCATTTGGTTGGAGTAGACTGTTTGACTCTCCTGCCATTGTAGGGCTAATGGGCTTTGACACCTCTCACTTGACACGTCAGTACTAATTGAAGCTGTATCAAGCTTGGCAGAATGTTATGTTATGTTATGTTAGTCTTCAGTCCTTATAAAGTAATGTAGTGTATTTTTCTTCTTGGCTTTTGGAAATAAAATTACTCACTCAGTTCCAGGTTGGATGGTGTTTTCAGGTTTCTGTTGTTTTTCAGAGAATTTGCAGTATAGAATAATAATCCTTGGTAGTTGTATTCCTTCCAGGTGATTCCGTAATTCCGTCCAAAATCAGATTGTAGGTTTTGAGTTTTGATTTGAAGTGAAGGTTATGTTGTAGAGGGTAGCATCCTGCATATGTTCCTGACAAAAACATCCAAGTTTATCTAACTATCTTCTATCTTTTTTTAAAGAACATGCAGAAAAATGCAGGAGCTCATCTGATCATGACCTCTAGCCTACTCTCTCTCTCCTTCTACACTACACCTCTCTGTCTCTCTCTCTGTCATTCTCTTTCTCTCTCTCTCAATTTAATTTCAATTTAAGGGGCTTTATTGGCATGGGAAACATGTTTACATTGCCAAAGCAATGTAGATAATAAACAAAAGTGAAATATCTCTCTCTCTCTCTCTCTCTCTCTCTCTCTCTCTCTCTCTCTCTCTCTCTCTCTCTTTCTCTCTCTCTCTCTCTCTCTCTCTCTCTCTCTCTGTCTCTGTCTCTCTCTTTCTCTCTCTCTGTCTCTGTCTCTCTCTCTCTGTCTCTGTCTCTCTCTCTCTGCCTTTCTCTCTCTGCCTTTCTCTCTCTGTCTTTGTCTCTCTCTCTCTGTCTTTCTCTCTGTCTTTCTTTCTCTCTCTCTCTCTCTCTCTCTCTGTGTCTCTCTCTCTCTCTCAATCTCTCTCTGTCTATCTCTGTCTTTCTCTCTCTTGCTCTCTTGAATTTTATCTTCTTATTTCTCTCGCTCTCTTTCTCTCTTATCTCTCTCTCAATTCAATTCAGTTCAAAGGGATTTATTGGCACGTCTCTCTCTCTCTCTTTCCTCTCTCTCAATGTCTCTTTCCTCTCTCTCAATGTCTCTCTCTCGCATTCTCTCTGTCTTCTCTCTGTCTCACACTCTATATGTCTCTCTCTCTCTCTGGCAGACGACTCCTATTTCTGGCACTGTGCTAATTGCTCACCATCTGGGCCTAGTCTTCTGTCCTCTCTCTCCCCTCTGCCCCTCTTCCTATCTCTCTCTCCATCTCTCCTTCTCTCTTCCCCCCTCCATCTCGGCACACACCAGTACTCTTGCTGCAGGCATGTCCCTCAGGGCTTAGCGGTACCATTCTCAGCCATGCTTATCCAACATTCAGGGTGGTGTATGTGTAGTTGAAGTCTGTTGGCCCTCTCTCCTGCCTCTGAACAAATACTTGTTCACACACACACACACACACACGCACGCACGCACGCACGCACACACACACACACACACACACACACACACTGCTCTGTGCTTAAGATTTAGAGGCACAATCAGCTTGTAGCAAATGCGCTCGCTGTGTCGTGTCTGAAGCATCCAGCTGTGCTGCCTCTGAACTGTGCACAGATTAGCAGGCATCCCACAGCCCTGCCTGGACAAAACACTACAATACACACCACTACACTACACAACACAACACTACATTACACTACACACCACCACACTACATTACACTACACTACACTACAATACACACCACAACACAACACTACATTACACTACACACCACTACATTACACTACACACCACCACACTACATTACACTACACACCACAACACTACATTACACTACACTACACTACAATACACACCACAACACAACACTACATTACACTACACTACACTACACTACACACCACAACACTACATTACACTACACTACACTACAATACACACCACAACACAACACTACATTACACTACACACCACAACACTACATTACACTACACACCACCACACTATATTACTCTACACTACACTACAATACACACCACTACACGACACGACACTACACTACACTACACTACATGACACATCACCAAACTGCACCACCACACTACACTACACATCACCACACTACACTATACTACACTACACACCACCACACTACTCTACACTACACACCGCTACACTACACTACACTATACTACACTACACACCACTACACTATACTACGCTATACCACACTATACTATACTACACTATACTACACTACACTACACACCACTACACTATACTACACTACTCTACACTACACACCACTACACTATACTACACTACACACCACTACACTATACTACACTACTCTACACTACACACCACTACACACCACTACACTATACTACACTACACACCACTACACTATACTACACTACACTACACACCACTACACTATACTACACTACTCTACACTACACACCACTACACACCACTACACTATACTACACTACACACCACCACACTATACTACACTACTCTACACTACACACCACTACACTATACTACTCTACACTACACTATACTACACACCACTACACTATACTACACTACACACCACTACACTATACTACACTACTCTACACTACACACCACTACACTATACTACTCTACACTACACTATACTACACTACACACCACTACACTATACTACTCTACACTACACTACTCTACACACCACTACACTATACTACACTATACTACACTACACGCCACTACACTATACTACACTACTCTACACTACACACCACTACACTATACTACACTATACTACACTACACACCACTACACTATACTACACTACTCTACACTACACACCAAGTAAAACATATATTTATGAAATAAAGTAACTAAGTACAATATACAATGGTGTGTGTAATCAGTAATCAGTAGTGTAAGTGAGTGTTTTGCATGCATGAATTTGATAATGCAGGGTGTTGAAAGGTGCCAAAGCAAACAACCAAAAACCACCAAGATACACAACAAAATCTAGAAAGGTGTCTGCATGGAGAGAGTCTCCTCCATGAATGTGGAAGTGGTGTATTTATCCTGGGAGACACCGGGCCCAGGTGTGTCTGCATGGAGAGAGTCTCCTCCATGAATGGGGAAGTGGTGTATTTATCCTGGGAGACACCGGGCCCAGGTGTGTCTGCATGGAGAGAGTCTCCTCCATGAATGGGGAAGTGGTGTATTTATCCTGGGAGACACAGGGCCCAGGTGTGTCTGCATGGAGAGAGTCTCCTCCATCAATGGGGAAGTGGTGTATTTATCCTGGGAGACACCGGGCCCAGGTGTCTCCATGGAGCTGAGTCCCTCCCAACTGGGCCCAGTGGCATCCTAATAACCCTCCCAGACACCGGGCCCAGGTGTTTCCCATCCTAATAACCCTCCCAACTCCGCCCACCGGCATCCTAATAACCCTCCCAACTCCGCCCACCGGCATCCTAATAAGGAAACAAGAACAAAGAGAGAATACGGCAGACAGAGTGGGAGGGTCGTCACACACACCACAACACCACACCACATTAAAGTACACACCACAACACAACACCACATTACACAACACTAAACCACACCACATACCACCACACCACACTACATTACACACCACAAAACTGCAGTAACTAAAACCACACCACTACACACCACAATACACTACACACAACCACACCACACCACTACACACCACTACACACAACCACACCACAATACACACCACTACACCACACTACACTACACTACACACAACCACACCTCATCAAACTACACACCACAACTATACACTACAGTACAACACAATACATACCACTGCACTACACTACACTACACTACACTACACTACACTACACTACACCCCACCCCACCCCACTCCACTGCACTACACTCACTGGTTTCACTGTCTACACTACACTCACTACACACAACCACACCTCATCAAACTACACACCACAACTATACACTACAGTACAACACAATACATACCACTGTCTACACTACACTACACTACACTACACTACACTACACTGGGCCACCCCACCCCACTCCACTACACTACACTGCACTCACTTGTCTACACTACACTACACTACACTACACTACACTACACTACACTACACTACCCCACTCCACTACACTACACTACACTGCACTACACTACACTACACTACACAACCACACCTCATCAAACTGCACACCACAACACTACACTAAACTGCATTACACTACACCACACCACTACACTACACACCACTACACTACACTGCACTACACTGCACTGCACTGCACTGCACTGCACTACACTGCACTGCACTACACTACACAACACTACACTACACAACACTGCACACAACTACACTACACTCCACCACACAACACTACACACCACTACACTACACACAACTACACTACACTACACACCACTACATCACACACCACCACACTACACTACATCACACAACACTACACTACACTACACAACACCACACTACACCACACTACACTACACACACCATCACACTACATTACAGAGCACTACACTACACTAATGTAAGGAATTTTAAATTAATTACACATTTACTTTTGATACTTAAGTACATTTTAGCAATTCCATTTTCTTTTGAAACTTAAGTATATTTCAAACCAAATACTTTTGGACTTTTACTGAAGTATTATTTTACTGGGTGACTTTCACTTTTACTTGAGTCATTTTCTAATAAGGTATCTTTACTTTTACTCAGGTATGACCATTTAGTACTTTTTCTTACACCACTGCCAAACCCCGACCTCTCTTTCATCAACACTCGATGCAAACGTTTTCATGGTCTTCTCTGTGTTCCACATCTGTGAAGCAGGCAATTCAGGAGGTTAACTTCACAGTAATCAGTCACTTTTTACTTTGTCTCTCTCTCTCCCCGATAGCTATGGGCCATAGCATAAGTCATGGTTTCTTTGTCTCTCTCTCTCTCCCCGATAGCTATGGGCCACAGCATAAGTCATGGTTTCTTTGTCTCTCTCTCTCCCCGATAGCTATGGGCCACAGCATAAGTCATGGTTTCTTTGTCTCTCTCTCTCCCCGATAGCTATGGGCCATAGCATAAGTCATGGTTTCTTTGTCTCTCTCTCTCCCCGATAACTATGGGCCATAGCATAAGTCATGGTTTCTTTGTCTCTCTCTCTCTCCCCGATAGCTATGGGCCATAGCATAAGTCATGGTTTCTTTGTCTCTCTCTCTCCCCGATAACTATGGGCCATAGCATAAGTCATGGTTTCTTTGTCTCTCTCTCTCCCCGATAGCTATGGGCCATAGCATAAGTCATGGTTTCTTTGTCTCTCTCTCTCCCCCGATAGCTATGGGCCATAGCATAAGTCATGGTTTCTTTGTCTCTCTCTCTCCCCCCGATAGCTATGGGCCATAGCATAAGTCATGGTTTCTTTGTCTCTCTCTCTCCCCCGATAGCTATGGGCCATAGCATAAGTCATGGTTTCTTTGTCTCTCTCTCTCCCCCGATAGCTATGGGCCATAGCATAAGTCATGGTTTCTTTGTCTCTCTCTCTCCCCCGATAGCTATGGGCCATAGCATAAGTCATGGTTTCTTTGTCTCTCTCTCTCCCCCGATAGCTATGGGCCATAGCATAAGTCATTCTTTGTCTCTCTCTCTCTCCCCGATAGCTATGGGCCATAGCATAAGTCATGGTTTCTTTGTCTCTCTCTCTCTCCCGATAGCTATGGGCCATAGCATAAGTCATGGTTTCTTTGTCTCTCTCTCTCCCCCGATAGCTATGGGCCATAGCATAAGTCATGGTTTCTTTGTCTCTCTCTCTCCCCCGATAACTATGGGCCATAGCATAAGTCATGGTTTCTTTGTCTCTCTCTCTCCCCCGATAGCTATGGGCCATAGCATAAGTCATGGTTTCTTTGTCTCTCTCTCTCTCCCCGATAGCTATGGGCCATAGCATAAGTCATGGTTTCTTTGTCTCTCTCTCTCCCCCCGATAGCTATGGGCCATAGCATAAGTCATGGTTTCTTTGTCTCTCTCTCTCCCCGATAGCTATGGGCCATAGCATAAGTCATGGTTTCTTTGTCTCTCTCTCTCTCCCCGATAGCTATGGGCCATAGCATAAGTCATGGTTTCTTTGTCTCTCTCTCTCCCCCGATAGCTATGGGCCATAGCATAAGTCATGGTTTCTTTGTCTCTCTCTCTCTCCCCGATAGCTATGGGCCATAGCATAAGTCATGGTTTCTTTGTCTCTCTCCCTCCCGCTCTGATCATGCCATAATAATACCTTGTAATGCGTGTTAATGCTTTGTAACTTAACCTTTATGCCTTTTATAATATTTAGTTCATTTTACAGTGATATTAAGTCTATTTGCCATTGATAGACAACTCTCAGACCTTTCTTGGTAGTTTTTTCCTGTAACTCAACTATAGTCTCTTGCATATTGCTAAATCATCTTTATGGAGTCAGGTAAACGATTTAATAGGCTAGTTGCATAGTCTTATCCCTGATCGCATTTGAGGTATATATAATATACTGTACATACATTATGTGATAGATATTACCTCCCTACAATGGGCCCTGGTTCAAAAGTAGTGCACTATATATGGAATAGTGTAGGGTGCCAATTGCTCCCAATCAGTGTCAGCTGAGCCCGCTCTAATGACACTCTCCCCCTGCTCAGGATTGTGGTATTTTATGTGCCTCTGTTTACTTGTTTACTTGCCTCAGAAGTACGCTGGATCTCTTTCTTCTGTAGAGTGCTTTAATCAGCTGGTGGCCTGTCAGCCTTCATTACGTTTCTCTGAGGAACTTTTCACTTTTTATTAAAGCACTAGGTTTTAGTTTCACTTTTCACACCAACTCTTCTCTCTCCTATAGTACTGAGTGTCACAGTGTCACAGTGTACTTCACCAACTCTGAGAACCCCTCCTTGCCTCTCATTAATTCCTCAGAACACCCTTGGCCTCCCTATAGTTACCCCAATCATCCACCATGTCAAATCCCTCCGAACCCCCGTTCAGTTAGCCCTGCTTAGCTACACAGCTAGCACCCTTTAACTCCCAGTATTAATCCCCCTGCACCATGGAAACCTCCTATCATCTCTTCTCCTTACTTCCTCCATCCATCAAAGACCTTATTGCCCCCTCCCCTCCCATATCTCCTCCCCTCCCACCATAACCTCATAACTTCACCCCTTCTCCCACCATGGCCTGGTGTCAAAACCCCTCTACAGCCCCCTATAGCATCCAATCTCAAACCGTGAAATTCCTCATTTTTCTCTCTTCTCTGCAATTCCGTCTCCCACTCGGTTATTGGAAGTTGTTCAGTGTGGGAGAGAGAGAAAAAAAATGGTTGATTGCCTCTGAGACCCAGTGGTGATTGTCCCTGACCCCAACAATCCGATATTTCCCTCCCTTTTAAGAGGAAATAGCTTAGCAGTTCAGAAGCAGCTGGGAGTCTTAGACGTGAGAGAGACCTGCAAGGATTGAACGGATTCCATATTGTCCAATACAGTGGAGAGACCCAGCAGGGTGAGAGAGATAGAGAACAGGCTGCAGCCTCTCTCCCTTTTGGCCAAGACACTTACATGTATATTAGTCATTTACCAGAGTGGCTAGGGGAGTCTGGGGGTCTGGAGGAGGTCTATAGGGGGTCTGGAGGAGGTCTGGAGGAGGTCTATAGGGGGTCTGGAGGAGGTCTGGAGGAGGTCTATAGGGGGTCTGGAGGAGGTCTATGGGGGTCTGGAGGAGGTCTGGAGGAGGTCTATAGGGGGTCTGGAGGAGGTCTATAGGGGGTCTGGAGGAGGTCTGGAGGAGGTCTATAGGGGGTCTGGAGGAGGTCTATAGGGGGTCTGGAGGAGGTCTGGAGGAGGTCTATAGGGGGTCTGGAGGAGGTCTATAGGGGGTCAGGAGGAGGTCTGGAGGAGGTCTATAGGGGGTCTGGAGGAGGTCTATAGGGGGTCTGGAGGAGGTCTAGGGGGTCTGGAGGAGGTCTGGAGGAGGTCTATAGGGGGTCTGGAGGAGGTCTATAGGGGGTCTGGAGGAGGTCTATAGGGGGTCTGGAGGAGGTCTGGAGGAGGTCTATAGGAGGTCTGGAGGAGGTCTATAGGGGGTCTGGAGGAGGTCTATAGGGGGTCTATAGGGGTCTGGAGGAGGTCTGGAGGAGGTCTATAGGGGGTCTGGAGGAGGTCTGGAGGAGGTCTATAGGGGGTCTGGAGGAGGTCTCTAGGGGGTCTGGAGGAGGTCTATAGGGGGTCTATAGGGGGTCTGGAGGAGGTCTATAGGGGGTCTATGGGGGTCTGGAGGAGGTCTCGAGGAGGTCTATAGGGGGTCTGGAGGAGGTCTATAGGGGGTCTGGAGGAGGTCTGGAGGAGGTCTATAGGGGGTCTATAGGGGTCTGGAGGAGGTCTGGAGGAGGTCTGGAGGAGGTCTATAGGGGGTCTGGAGGAGGTCTGGAGGAGGTCTATAGGAGGTCTGGAGGAGGTCTATAGGGGTCTGGAGGAGGTCTGGAGGAGGTCTATAGGGGTCTGGAGGAGGTCTGGAGGAGGTCTATAGGGGGTCTGGAGGAGGTCTATAGGGGGTCTGGAGGAGGTCTATAGGGGGTCTGGAGGAGGTCTGGAGGAGGTCTATAGGGGGTCTATAGGGGTCTGGAGGAGGTCTGGAGGAGGTCTGGAGGAGGTCTATAGGGGGTCTGGAGGAGGTCTGGAGGAGGTCTATAGGAGGTCTGGAGGAGGTCTATAGGGGTCTGGAGGAGGTCTGGAGGAGGTCTATAGGGGTCTGGAGGAGGTCTGGACGAGGTCTATAGGGGGTCTGGAGGAGGTTTATGGGGGTCTGGAGGAGGTCTATAGGGGGTCTGGAGGAGGTCTGGAGGAGGTCTATAGGAGGTCTGGAGGAGGTGTATCGGGGGTCTATAGGGGGTCTGGAGGAGGTCTGGAGGAGGTCTATAGGGGGTCTGGAGGAGGTCTATAGGGGTCTGGAGGAGGTCTATAGGGGGTCTGGAGGAGGTCTATAGGGGGTCTATAGGGTTCTGGAGGGGGTCTATAGGGGGTCTGGAGGAGGTCTGGAGGAGGTCTATAGGGGTCTGGAGGAGATCTATAGGGGGTCTGGAGGAGGTCTATAGGGGTCTGGAGGAGGTCTGGAGGAGGTCTACAGGGGGTCTGGAGGAGGACTATAGGGGGTCTGGAGGAGGTCTGGAGGAGGTCTATAGGAGGTCTGGAGGAGGTCTATAGGGGTCTGGAGGAGGTCTATAGGGGTCTGGAGGAGGTCTGGAGGAGGTCTATAGGGGGTCTGGAGGAGGTCTATAGGGGGTCTGGAGGAGGTCTGGAGGAGGTCTATAGGGGTCTGGAGGAGGTCTATAGGAGGTCTGGAGGAGGTCTGGAGGAGGTCTATAGGGGGTCTGGAGGAGGTCTATAGGAGGTCTGGAGGAGGTCTGGAGGAGGTCTATAGGGGGTCTGGAGGAGGTCTGGAGGAGGTCTATAGGGGGTCTGGAGGAGGTCTATAGGGGGTCTGGAGGAGGTCTGGAGGAGGTCTATAGGGGGTCTGGAGGAGGTCTATAGGGGTCTGGAGGAGGTCTGGAGGAGGTCTATAGGGGGTCTGGAGGAGGTCTATAGGGGGTCTGGAGGAGGTCTGGAGGAGGTCTATAGGGGTCTGGAGGAGGTCTATAGGGGTCTGGAGGAGGTCTATAGGGGGTCTGGAGGAGGTCTGGAGGAGGTCTATAGGGGGTCTGGAGGAGGTCTATGGAGGAGGTCTATAGGGGGTCTGGAGGAGGTCTGGAGGAGGTCTATAGGAGGTCTGGAGGAGGTCTATAGGGGGTCTGGAGGAGGTCTATAGGGGGTCTATAGGGGTCTGGAGGAGGTCTATAGGGGGTCTGGAGGAGGTCTGGAGGAGGTCTATAGGGGGTCTGGAGGAGGTCTATAGGGGGTCTGGAGGAGGTCTATAGGGGGTCTATAGGGGGTCTGGAGGAGGTCTATAGGGGGTCTATAGGGGGTCTGGAGGAGGTCTCTGAGGAGGTCTATAGGGGGTCTGGAGGAGGTCTATAGGGGTCTGGAGGAGGTCTGGAGGAGGTCTATAGGGGGTCTATAGGGGTCTGGAGGAGGTCTGGAGGAGGTCTGGAGGAGGTCTATAGGGGGTCTGGAGGAGGTCTGGAGGAGGTCTATAGGAGGTCTGGAGGAGGTCTGGAGAGGTCTGGAGGAGGTCTGGAGGAGGTCTATAGGGGTCTGGAGGAGGTCTGGAGGAGGTCTATAGGGGGTCTGGAGGAGGTCTATAGGGGTCTGGAGGAGGTCTGGAGGGGGTCTGGAGGAGGTCTGGAGGAGGTCTATAGGGGGTCTGGAGGGGTCTGGAGGAGGTCTGGAGGAGGTCTGGAGGAGGTCTATAGGGGGTCTGGAGGAGGTCTGGAGGAGGTCTATAGGAGGTCTGGAGGAGGTCTATAGGGGGTCTGGAGGAGGTCTGGAGGAGGTCTATAGGGGTCTGGAGGTCTGGAGGAGGTCTATAGGGGTCTGGAGGAGGTCTGGAGGGGGTCTATAGGGGGTCTGGAGGAGGTCTAGGAGGTCTATAGGGGTCTGGAGGAGGTCATTCTTCTGGAGGAGGTCTGGAGGAGGTCTATAGGGGGTCTGGAGGAGGTCTGGAGGAGGTCTATAGGGGTCTGGAGGAGGTCTATAGGGGGTCTGGTCTGGAGGAGGTCTAGGGGGTCTGGAGGAGGTCTATAGGGGTCTGGAGGAGGTCTATAGGGGGTCTGGAGGAGGTCTATAGGGGGTCTGGAGGAGGTCTGGAGGAGGGGGGTCTGGAGGAGGTCTATAGGAGGTCTGGAGGACGTCTATAGGGGGTCTGGAGGAGGTCTGGAGGAGGTCTACAGGGGGTCTGGAGGAGGACTATAGGGGGTCTGGAGGAGGTCTGGAGGAGGTCTATAGGAGGTCTGGAGGAGGTCTATAGGAGGTCTGGAGGAGGTCTATAGGGGTCTGGAGGAGGTCTGGAGGAGGTCTATAGGGGTCTGGAGGAGGTCTGGAGGAGGTCTATAGGGGGTCTGGAGGAGGTCTAGCAGGGGTCTATAGGGGGTCTGGAGGAGGTCTATAGGGGGTCTGGAGGAGGTCTATAGGGGGTCTGGAGGAGGTCTATAGGGGGTCTATAGGGGGTCTGGAGGAGGTCTATAGGGGGTCTGGAGGAGGTCTATAGGGAGTCTATAGGGGTCTGGAGGAGGTCTGGAGGAGGTCTATAGGGGGTCTAGGAGGTCTATAGGAGGTCTGGAGGAGGTCTATAGGGGGTCTGGAGGAGGTCTATAGGGGGTCTATAGGGGGTCTGGAGGAGGTCTATAGGGGGTCTGGAGGGGTCTGGGGGGTCTGGAGGAGGTCTATAGGGGGTCTGGAGGAGGTCTATAGGGGGTCTGGAGGAGGTCTGGAGGAGGTCTATAGGGGGTCTATAGGGGTCTGGAGGAGGTCTGGAGGAGGTCTGGAGGAGGTCTATAGGGGGTCTGGAGGAGGTCTGGAGGAGGTCTATAGGGGGTCTGGAGGAGGTCTATAGGGGGTCTGGAGGAGGTCTATAGGGGTCTGGAGGAGGTCTGGAGGAGGTCTATAGGGGGTCTGGAGGAGGTCTATAGGGGTCTGGAGGAGGTCTGTAGGGGGGTCTGGAGGAGGTCTGGAGGAGGTCTATAGGAGGTCTGGAGGAGGTGTATCGGGGGTCTATAGGGGGTCTGGAGGAGGTCTGGAGGAGGTCTATAGGGGGTCTGGAGGAGGTCTATAGGGGGTCTGGAGGAGGTCTATAGGGGGTCTGGAGGAGGTCTATAGGGGTCTATAGGGGGTCTGGAGGGGGTCTATAGGGGGTCTGGAGGAGGTCTGGAGGAGGTCTATAGGGGTCTGGAGGAGATCTATAGGGGGTCTGGAGGAGGCCTAGGGGGTCTGGAGGAGGTCTGGAGGAGGTCTATAAGGGGTCTGGAGGAGGTCTATAGGGGGTCTGGAGGAGGTCTGGAGGAGGTCTATAGGAGGTCTGGAGGAGGTCTGGGGGGTCTGGAGGAGGTCTGGAGGAGGTCTATAGGGGGGTCTGGAGGGAGGAGGTCTATAGGGGTCTGGAGGAGGTCTGGAGGAGGTCTATAGGGGTCTGGAGGAGGTCTGGGGGAGGTCTATAGGGGGTCTGGAGGAGGTCTATAGGGGGTCTATAGGGGGGTCTGGAGGAGGTCTATAGGGGGTCTGGAGGAGGTCTATAGGGGGTCTGGAGGAGGTCTGGAGGGGTCTATAGGGGGTCTGGAGGAGGTCTGGAGGAGGTCTATAGGGGTCTGGAGGAGGTCTATAGGAGAGGGTCTGGAGGAGGTCTGGAGGAGGTCTATAGGGGGTCTGGAGGAGGTCTGGAGGAGGTCTAGGGGGTCTGGAGGAGGTCTAGGGGGTCTGGAGGAGGTCTATAGGGGTCTGGAGGAGGTCTGGAGGAGGTCTATAGGGGGTCTGGAGGAGGTCTATAGGGGGTCTGGAGGAGGTCTATGGAGGGGTCTGGAGGAGGTCTGGAGGAGGTCTATAGGGGGTCTGGAGGAGGTCTGGGGTCTATAGGGGGTCTGGAGGAGGTCTGGAGGAGGTCTATAGGGGTCTGGAGGAGGGGGTCTGGAGGAGGTCTATAGGGGGTCTGGAGGAGGTCTGGGGGTCTATAGGGGGAGGGGTCTATAGGGGGTCTGGAGGAGGTCTGGAGGAGGTCTATAGGGGTCTGGAGGAGGTCTATAGGGGGTCTGGAGGAGGTCTGGAGGAGGTCTGGAGGAGGTCTAGGGGGTCTGGAGGAGGACTATAGGGGGTCTGGAGGAGGTCTGGAGGAGGTCTATAGGAGGTCTGGAGGAGGTCTATAGGGGTCTGGAGGAGGTCTGGAGGAGGTCTATAGGGGGTCTGGAGGAGGTCTGGAGGAGGTCTATAGGGGTCTGGAGGAGGTCTGGAGGAGGTCTATAGGGGTCTGGAGGAGGTCTGGAGGAGGTCTATAGGGGGTCTGGAGGAGGTCTATAGGGGGTCTATAGGGGGTCTGGAGGAGGTCTATAGGGGGTCTGGAGGAGGTCTATAGGGGGTCTGGAGGAGGTCTGGGGGTCTATAGGGGGTCTGGAGGAGGTCTGGAGGAGGTCTATAGGGGGTCTGGAGGAGGTCTATAGGAGGTCTGGAGGAGGTCTGGAGGAGGTCTATAGGGGGTCTGGAGGAGGTCTGGAGGAGGTCTATAGGGGGTCTGGAGGAGGTCTATAGGGGGTCTGGAGGAGGTCTATAGGGGGTCTATAGGGGGTCTGGAGGAGGTCTATAGGGGTCTGGAGGAGGTCTGGAAGAGGTCTATAGGGGGTCTGGAGGAGGTCTATAGGGGTCTGGATAGGGGTCTGGAGGAGGTCTATAGGGGGTCTGGAGTAGGTCTGGAGGAGGTCTATAGGGGGTCTGGAGGAGGTCTGGAGGAGGTCTATAGGAGGTCTATAGGAGGTCTGGAGGAGGTCTATAGGGGGTCTGGAGGAGGTCTATAGGGGGTCTGGAGGAGGTCTATAGGGGGTCTGGAGGAGGTCTATAGGGGTCTGGAGGAGGTCTGGAAGAGGTCTATAGGGGGTCTGGAGGAGGTCTAGGGGGTCTATAGGGGGTCTGGAGGAGGTCTGGAAGAGTTCTATAGGGGGTCTGGAGGAGGTCTGGAGGAGGTCTATATGGGTCTGCAGGAGGTCTGGAGGAGGGGGGTCTGGAGGAGGTCTGGAGGAGGTCTATAGGGGTCTGGAGGAGGTCTATAGGGGGTCTGGAGGAGGTCTGGAGGAGGTCTATAGGGGGTCTGGAGGAGGTCTATAGGGGGTCTATAGGGGGTCTGGAGGAGGTCTATTGGGGTCTGGAGGAGGTCTGGAAGAGGTCTATAGGGGTCTGGAGGAGGTCTATAGGGGGTCTGGAGGAGGTCTATAGGGGGTCTATAGGGGGTCTGGAGGAGGTCTAGGAGGTCTATAGGGGTCTATAGGGGGTCTATAGGATGTCTGGAGGAGGTCTATAGGGTCTGCTGGGGGTCTATAGGGGGTCTGGAGGGGGTCTATAGGGGTCTGCTGGGGGTCTGGAGGGGTCTATAGGAGGTCTGGAGGTCTGCTGGGGTCTATAGGGGGTCTGCTGGGGATCTCGTGGGGGCAGTAGCACTGGAATCATGCTAAATCTTCCTTTAATCACACCAAAGCTGAGATAAACCAATGCAGCTGATCCTTTATCACTGTGCTGCCAACTGTCACAGCTATTAAAGCTGCTTAGATACACCACAGAGCTAGTGGACCGTCTGGGAGAGATAGAGAGGAAAGACAGATACGGAGGGAAAGATGGAGAGTTGTGGAGGGAGGGTGAGATGGAGGGAACAGGTGAGAGTGGAGGGAGAAACACAATCACATGATAAGAGACATTTGTTTTCTGGAGATAATTCAGATGGTGGTGATGCCCCCCTGGTGGTGTGTGTGTGTGTGTGTGTTTGTGTGTGTGTGTGTGTGTGTGTATGTGTTTGTGTGTGAGTCAAATCAGACACACACACAACATCCTCCCACTGCACAACTCACAGGAGAGAGAGTCTTTTTAATTTAACCAGTGATCAGCCAGCCACCAGCCCCAATACATTTCCCTCCTCCCATTGTCCTAATGTATACTTCTTGACCAAAAGTATGTGGACACGTGCTCGTTCAAATCAAATCAAATCAAATCAAATGTTATTTGTCACATACACATGGTTAGCAGATGTTAATGCGAGTGTAGCGAAATGCTTGTGCTTCTAGTTCCGACAATGCAGTAATAACCAACAAGTAATCTAACTAACAATTCCAAAACTACTGTCTTATACACAGTGTAAGGGGATAAAGAATATGTACATAAGGATATATGAATGAGTGATGGTACAGAGCAGCATAGGCAAGATACAGTAGATGGTATCGAGTACAGTATATACATATGAGATGAGTATGTAAACAAAGTGGCATAGTTAAAGTGGCTAGTGATACATGTATTACATAAGGATGCAGTCGATGATATAGAGTACAGTATGCATATGAGATGAATAATGTAGGGTATGTAAACACTATATAAGGTAGCATTGTTTAAAGTGGCTAGTGATATATTTACATCATTTCCCATCAATTCCCATTATTAAAGTGGCTGGAGTTGAGTCAGTGTCAGTGTCAGTGTGTTGGCAGCAGCCACTCAATGTTAGTGGTGGCTGTTTAACAGTCTGATGGCCTTGAGATAGAAGCTGTTTTTCAGTCTCTCGGTCCCAGCTTTGATGCACCTGTACTGACCTCGCCTTCTGGATGATAGCGGGGTGAACAGGCAGTGGCTCGGGTGGTTGATGTCCTTGATGATCTTTATGGCCTTCCTATAACATCGGGTGGTGTAGGTGTCCTGGAGGGCAGGTAGTTTGCCCCCGGTGATGCGTTGTGCAGACCTCACTACCCTCTGGAGAGCCTTACAGTTGAGGGCGGAGCAGTTGCCGTACCAGGCGGTGATACAGCCCGCCAGGATGCTCTCGATTGTGCATCTGTAGAAGTTTGTGAGTGCTTTTGGTGACAAGCCGAATTTCTTCAGCCTCCTGAGGTTGAAGAGGCGCTGCTGCGCCTTCTTCACGATGCTGTCTGTGTGAGTGGACCAATTCAGTTTGTCTGTGATGTGTATGCCGAGGAACTTAAAACTTGCTACCCTCTCCACTACTGTTCCATCGATGTGAACATCTCATTCAGAAATCATGGGCATTAATATGGAGTTGGTCCCTCCTTTGCTGCTATAAGAGCCTCCACTCTCCTGGGAAGGCTTTCTACTAGATGTTGGAACATTGCTGCGGGGACTTGCTTCCATTCAGCCACAAGAGCGTTAGTGAGATCAGGCGCTGATGTTGGGCGATTAGGCCTGGTTCGCAGTCGGCGTTCCAATTCTTCCCAAATGTGTTTGATGTGGTTGAGGTCAGGGCTTTGTGCAGACATGTTCTTCCACACCGATTTCAACAAACCATTTCTATATGGACCTTGCTTTGTGCCCAGGGGCATTGTCATGCTGAAACAGGAAAGGGCCTTCCCCAGACCGTTGCCACAATGTTGGAAGCACAGAATCGTATAGAATGTCATTGTATGCTGTAGAGTTAAGATTTCCCTTCACTCAAACTAATGGGTCCTTGCCCGAACCACAAAAAACAGCCCCAGACCATTATTCCTCCACCAAACGTTACAGGCGGCACTATGCATTCGGGTAAGAAGTGTTTTCCTGGCATCCCCCGAACCAAGATTCTCTTCATTACGGGCCATTCTACTGCTAATGTTTGTCTATGGAGATTTCATGGCTGTGTTCCCGATTTTATACACCTGTCAGCAACGAGTGTGGCTGAAATAGAATCCACTAATTTAACGCCCACATACTTTTGGCCATGTAATTCATCATATAAAGTAATTTACTCTCCTGCCTCACACACACACACACGCAGTCATACACACACACATACACACATGCAGTCACACACACACACACACACACACAGTCACACACACGCACACAGTCACACACACACACACACAGTCACACACACGCACAGTCACACACACGCACAGTCACACACACACACACACACACACACACACACACACACACACACACACAGTCACACACATGCACAGTCACACACACGCACAGTCACACACACACACACACACAGTCACACACACACGCACAGTCACACACACAGTCACACACACACACACAGACACACACACACCATCACAAACACACAGTCACACACACACACACACACAGTCACACACACACAAGCACAGTCACACACACACAGTCACACATACACACACACACACACACACACACATGCACAGTCACACACACACACAGACACACACACACAGTCACAAACACACAGTCACACACACACACGCACAGTCACACACACGCACAGTCACACACACATGCACAGACACACACACACAGTCACAAACACACAGTCACGCACACACACGCACAGTCACGCAGACACACACACAGTCACACACAGTCACACACAGTCACACACAGTCACACACAGTCACACACAGTCACACACGCACAGTCACACACACACGCACAGACACACACACACAGTCACGCACACACAGTCACACACACACACGCACAGTCACACACACACACACAGTCACACACAGTCACACACACAGTCACACACACACACACAGTCATACACACACGCACAGTCACACACACACACACAGTCACACACACACACAGTCACACACACACACACAGTCACACACACACACACACACACACAGTCACACACACACACACACAGTCACACACACACACACAGTCACACACGCACACACACAGTCACACACACACACACACACACACAGTCAGACACACACGCACAGTCACACACACACACACAGTCTCACACACACACACACACACAGTCACACACACACACAGGGGAGTATGCAGTGGAGGTGTTCCACCGGAAGACAATTGTATTTTTGTACAATACAGATCTAGTTAATTAAAGACAGACTAAACCATCACAACCAAGAACAATGGAATCACCTGCCAAGAACAATGGAATCACCTACCAAGAACAATGGAATCACCTACCAAGAACAATGGATTCACCTACCAAGAACAATGGAATCACCTACCAAGAACAATGGAATCACCTACCAAGAACAATGGAATCACCTATCTGTTTTCCATTACCTATTAATGCTATATTTGGGTCAAGAGTTAATTGTGTTGGGGACTTTGAGTCTATGAGTGATCCCTCTACACCTAAAGCGTAATTAAAACTCAATGTCAAAAACTTTTCAAAATATACTTTTGTCAATGTGTCAATACGATGTCACTGAACTCCTCTGAACCCTTTTGCTCCCTGCCTTCTCTCAGCACTCCCAGCTACAACTATGCCCCGAACCCGGACAAGCACTGGATCATGAGTTACACTGGTTCCATGAAGCCCATCCACATGGAGTTCACCAACATGCTACAGAGGAAGAGGCTGCAGACCCTGCTCTCTGTGGACGACAGCGTGGAGAAGGTGAGCCTAGCGCCACCCCCTAAATACAGGATCCCTTTACGTCTCTGTTGGTAGAGCATGGCGCTTGCAAGGCCAGGGTATTGTGTTCGATTCCCGGGGCCACCCTTATGTAAAATGTATGCATGCATGACTGTAGGTTGCTTCAGATAAAAGTGTCTGCTAAATGGGATACATTATCATCATATATTATTAATTCTGCATGTTTCCATCTGTACCTGTCCATCAATACATTCCATTGCCCTAGCAGAGACCATCAGTACATTCCATTGCCCTAGCAGAGACCATCAGTACATTCCATTGACATACTAGAGACCATCAGTACATTCCATTGTCCTAGCAGAGACCATCAGTACATTCCATTGTCCTAGCAGAGACCATCAGTACATTCCATTGTCCTAGCAGAGACCATCAGTACATTCCATTGACATAGTAGAGACCATCAGTACATTCCATTGTCCTAGCAGAGACCATCAGTACATTCCATTGTCCTAGCAGAGACCATCAGTACATTCCATTGTCCTAGCAGAGACGATTAGTACATTCCATGGTCCTAGCAGAGACCATCAGTACATTCCATTGTCCTAGCAGAGACCATCAGTACATTCCATTGTCTAGCAGAGACCATCAGTACATTCCATTGCCCTAGCAGAGACCATCACTATCTGTCCTGTGTTAATTGCTATCTGTCCTTTGTTCTAGGTGTATAACTTGCTATCTGTCCTGTGTTCTAGGTGTATAACATGCTATCTGTCCTGTGTTCTAGGTGTATAACATGCTATCTGTCCTGTGTTCTAGGTGTATAACATGCTATCTGTCCTGTGTTCTAGGTGTATAACTTGCTATCTGTCCTGTGTTCTAGGTGTATAACATGCTATCTGTCCTGTGTTCTAGGTGTATAACATGCTATCTGTCCTGTGTTCTAGGTGTATAACATGCTATCTGTCCTGTGTTCTAGGTGTATAACATGCTGGCTGAGACTGGAGAACTGGACAACACATATATTATCTACACAGCTGACCACGGCTACCACATTGGTCAGTTTGGCCTGGTCAAGGGCAAGTCCATGCCCTACGAGTTTGACATTCGAGTACCCTTCTACATCCGAGGGCCCAACGTGGAGGCAGGAGCCAGGTAAGGTTCTAAGGGCTGTTGTATCATATGGCTGTATGGGTGCTGATCTGTGGATGACGTAACCCCCCCGTGGAACTGATGCATACATACTAACATCAAACCTTTTGTGTCATTATACATCATCCAAATCCTCTACATAGCTGTTCTATCCCCCTGATCCCTCTGTAAGACCACTGGCAGAGAGCGAGAGAGAGATGAGAGATGAGGTAGAGATGAGAGAAAGAGATGGGAGATGTCTATTTATATTACAACAGAAGAACAGTAACATCTGCCTGATCACAGAGGGATTGACTTTGTTTTGCTCTCATTTGTTTGGATGATTTAGACAGTCAGTTGAACATCACCATTCAGTGTCAAGTCCTCTTGGGCCAGGGGACACTCAGACACTATACAGTTGAAGTAGGATGTTTACATACACTTAGCTTGGAGTCATAAAAACTAGTTTTTCAACCACTCCACACATTTCTTGATAACAAACTATAATTTTGGCAAGTTGGTTAGAACATCTACTTTGTGCATGACACAAGTTATTTTTCCAACAATTGTTTACAGACAGATTATTTAATTTATAATTCACTGTATCACAATTCCAGTGGGTCAGAAGTACACTAAGTTGACTGTGCCTTTAAACAGCTTGGAAAATTCCCAAAAACGATGTCATGGCTTTAGAAGCTTCTGATAGGCTAATTGACATCATTTGAGTCAATTGGAGGTGTACCTGTGGATGTATTTCAAGACCTATCTTCAAACGCAGTGCCTCTTTGCTTGACATCATTGGAAAATCAAAAGAAATCAGTCAAGACCTCAGAAAGAAAATTGTAGACCTCAAAAAGTCTGGTTCATCCTTGGGAGAAATTTCCAAATGCCTCAAGGTTCCACATTCATCTGTACAAGCAATAGTATGCAAGTATAAACGCCATGGGACCACGCAGCTGTGAAACCGCTCAGGAAGGAGACGCGTTCTGTCTCCTAGGGATTAACGTACTTTGGTGCGAAAAATGCAAATCAATCACAGAACATCAAAGGAACTTGTGAAGATGCTGGAGGAAACAGGTACGAAAGTATCTATATTCACAGTAAAACGAGTCATATATCGACATAACCTGAAAGGCCACACAGCAAGGAAGAGCCACTGCTCCAAAACCGCCATAAAAAAGCCAGACTACGGTTTGCAACTGCACATGGGGACAAAGATCGTACTTTCTGGAGAAATGTCCTCTGGTCTGATGAAACAATAATATAACTGTTTGGCCATAATAACCATTGCTATGTTTGGAGGAAAAAGGGGGAGGCTTGCAAGCCAAAGAACACCATCCCAACCGTGAAGCACGGGGTCGGCAACATCATGTTTTGGGGGTGCTTTGCTGCAGGAGGGACTGGGGCACTTCACAAAATAGATGACATCATGAGGAAAGAAAATGGTGTGGATATAATGAAGCAACATCTCAAGACATCAGTCAGGAACTTAAAGCTTGGTCATAAATGGGTCTTCCAAATGGATAACGATCCCAAGCATACCTCCAAAGTTGTGGCAAAATGGCTTAAACCTCTTGCGTCGACCCGAGACGCAATCGTCCCATCTAGCCATCAGCAAATGCAAATGCGCTACGCCAAATGCTAATAGCACTCGTTAAAACTCAAACGTTCATTAAAACACACATGCAGGGTACTGAATTAAAGCTACACTCGTTGTGAATCTAGCCAACAAGTCAGATTATTAAAATGCTTTTCGGCGAAAGCATGAGAAGCTATTATCTGATAGCATGCAACACCCCGAAATACCTGAATGCGACGTAAACAAAATAATTGGCGTAGCCGGCGCTACACAAATAGCAGAAATAAAATATAAAACTTTCATTACCTTGGACGAGCTTCTTTGTTGGCACTCCTATATGTCCCATAAACATCACTATTGGGTCTTTTTTCGATTAAATCGGTCCATATATACCCAAAATATACATCTATGGAAACTGTGTGATTCAGAAAAAACACAGTTTCAAAACGCTACGTCATTTTTTAAAATTAAAAAAGTTGACGATAAACTTTCACAAAACACTTCAAAATACTTTTGTAATCCAACTTTAGGTATTAGTAAACGTTAATAATATATCAAATTGATCACGGGGCGATGTGTATTCAATAGCTCCACGATTTCAAATCATGTTCCGAAATCTCTCTTCCAAAACTTCCTGTCGGAGACCGGATGGAAAGTGGTCTCTCTAACTCGTTTGACCAAGAAACAACGAGAAGGCAATTGACAAGACTGGCGACATTGTGTGTGTGGAAGCTGTAGGACTTGCAATCTCGGCCCCATTTAATTTCGTGTCCCTTAAACAATACATGCAAGTGGCGCATGGATATTTTTTCCAGTTTTCAGTGATCAGTTTTTCTTGCGCTTTTCGATGAAACAGACGCTCTGTTATAGTCACAGCCATGATTTAACCAGTTTTAGAAACGTGAGAGTGTTTTCTATCCACACATACTAATCATATGCATATACTATATTCCTGGCATGAGTAGCAGGACGCCGAAATGTTGCGCGATTTTTAACAGAATGTTCGAAAAAGTAGGGGGTCGACTTAAGAGGCTAATTAGGACAACAAAGTCATGGTATTGGAGTGGCCATCACAAAGCCCTGACCTCAATCCCATAGAAAATTTGTGGTTAGAACTGAAAAAATGTGTGTGAGTAAGGAGGCCTACAAACCTAACTCAGTTACACAAGCTCTGTCAGGAGGAATGGGCCAAAATTCACCCAACTTATTGTGGGAAGCTTGTGGAAGGCTACTCAAAACATTTGACCCAAGTTAAACCATTTAAAGGCAGTACTACCAAATACTATTTGAGTGTATGTAAACTTCTGACGCACTGGGAATGTGATGAAAGAAATAAAAGCTGAAATAAATCATTCTCTCTACTACTGTTCTGACATTACACACTCTTAACATAAAGCATAACTGACCTAAAACAGGGATTTTTTACGAGGATTAAATGTCAGGAATTGTGAAAGACTGATTTTTAATGCATTTGGCTAAGGTGTATGTGTCACGAGCGTCGTAGTGAGGAGACCAAAGCGCAGCGTGGTGTCAATACATCCTTTTAATGATACACGAAAAAACACGAAGTACACTAAACAAACAAACAAAAGAACAAGACGAACGTGACCGCTATCAATACTGAGTGCAAACATGCAACATCACATAGACAATAACCCACGAACCACAATACAAAACAGGCTACCTAAATATGGTTCCCAATCAGAGACAACGACAAACACCTGCCACTGATTGAGAACCATATCAGGCCAAAACACATAGAAACAGACTAACTAGACATCCAACATAGAATGCCCACTCATATCACACCCTGACCAAACAAAACATAGAAACAAACAACGCAAATAATGGTCAGAGTGTGACAGTATGTAAACCTTCGACTTCAACTCTATAACACAATTCAAGAAACGACCCAGATGCAGACACAGGAGGCAGATAGTTTGAATCTCAAAATGTTTATTTTAACACAGGGGGCAGGCAGAGGGCAAATCGAGGGCAGGCAGAGGTTCATCGTAATCCAGGAGAGTCAGACAGGTACAGGACAGCAGGCAGGATCAGGGTCAGGACAGGCAGAAGGGTCAGAACCAGGAAGACTAAAAACAAAAACTTGAGAAAGAGGAAAATGGGAATATACACACCGGTACGACCCGACAAAGACAAGTCGAGCTGGCAACAGGCAAACAGAAAATGCAGGTATAAACACACAGGGTGTAATGCGGAAAACAATGGTGTTGTGCTCTACGACCCCCACAATTGTCATGGGATTCGTCTGAAGGTACATACAAATGAATGGAAGTCTGGAGGTAGTTTTTTTTTCATCAGAAATAAGGGGTTAAATATGTGTCCAAAAAAAAAAATTCCTGAGCTTTCTCATATCTCCTAGATATAGGACAGATACTTCAAAACCTCATATCTCCTAGATATAGGACACTATATACAGTATACAGATACTTCAAAACCTCATATCTCCTAGATATAGGACACTATATACAGTATACAGATACTTCAAAACCTCATATCTCCTAGATATAGGACACTATATACAGTATACAGATACTTCAAAACCTCATATCTCCTAGATATAGGACACTATATACAGTATACAGATACTTCAAAACCTCATATCTCCTAGATATAGGACACTATATACAGTATACAGATACTTCAAAACCTCATCTCCTAGATATAGGATACTATATACAGTATACAGATACTTCAAAACCTCATATCTCCTAGATATAGGACAGATACTTCAAAACCTCATATCTCCTAGATATAGGACAGATACTTCAAAACCTCATATATCCTAGATATAGGACAGATACTTCAAAACCTTATTCCTTATGAAGTACTGTTTTCTTCATTTTTTTACAATTTATGAATGTGTTATTTAATGCTTTTCTATGGGCTATAATAGTAAAGGACAAATTCTATATTTTGTCAAATAATTTTAGATATTTTTTTACACCTAAAGTGGTCCTAAAATTCATGTTCGTCTTAAAACAATTCCATTAGGTTAGCTTAGTAAGGAATAGAGGGAGTGAAGGGAGTGTGCCTAAGATGGGGGATTTACTTTTGGAGGGAAGGAAGAAAGGTGAAAGGAATCTGGTGTATGGTTGATATGACTGGACAAATGGCATACAGAGCCTAAGGGTTGAATACCCCCGCTCCCTTTTCCTCTCCGTCTGTCCTGAGAGTCCTCCTATTCTCTTCTGTCTGGACTCTAGATCTCTGGAGCAGATATTTGTCAGCTTCACATGTTTATGATCTGTTACCTGACCCCTCTACTCTCTTTCTCTCTCTCTCTCAATTCAATTCAAGGCGCTTAATTGGCATGGGAAACATATGTTATCATTGCCAAAGCAAGTGAAATTGATAATATACAAAAGTGATTTGTGATTGTGAACAGAGCCCCAGGACCAGCTTGGTTAGGGGACTCTTCTCTAGGTTCATCTCTCTGTAGGTGATGGCTTTGTTAAGGAAAGTTTGGGAATCGCTTCCTTGGTTGTAAATTTTAACGTATTTTTTCTGGTTTTTGATCATTAGTGGGTATCGGCCTAATTCTGCTCTCCATTCATTATTTGGTGTTTTCCGTTCTACACAGAGCATATTTTAGCAGAATTCTGCATGCAGAGACTCAATTTGGTGTTTGTCCGATTTTGTGAATTCTTGGTTGGTGAGCGGACCCCAGACCTCACATCCATAAAGGGAAATGGGTTCTATAACTGATTCAAGTATTTTTAGCCAGATCCTAATTGGTATGTCAACATTTCTGTTCCTTTTGATGGCAAGGAATTTCCATCTTGCCTGTTCACAGCTTTGTGGAAGTTACCTTTGGCACTGATGTTTAGGCCAAGGTATGTATATTTTTTGTGTGCCCTAGGGCAACAGTGTCTAGACAGAATTTGTATTTGTGGTCCTGGCGACTGGACCTTTTCTGAAACATCATTATATTTGTCTTAGTGAGATGTACTGTCAAGGCCCAGGTCTGGCAGAATCTGTGCAGAAGATCTAGGTGCTGCTGTAGGCCCTCCTTGATCATTAGCAAACTGTAGATATTTTACTTCGGATTCAGATTCTAGTAGGGTGAGGCCGGGTGCTGCAGACTGTTCTAGTGCCCTCGCCAATTCGTTGATATATACGTCGAAGAGGGTGGGGGTTAAGCTGCATCCCTGTCTCACCCCACGGCCCTGTGGGAAGAAATGTGCTCTTTTTTTGTCAATTTTAACCTCACACTTGTTTTTTGTGTACATGGATTTTATAATGTCATATTTTTTTCCCCTTCTCTCACTCTCTCTCTCTCTCTCTCTCTCTCTCTCTCTCTCTCTCTCTCTGTCTCTGTCTCTGTCTCTCTCTCTCTCTCTCTCTCTCTCTCTGTCTCTCTCTCTCTCTCTGTCTCTCTCTCTCTCTCTCTCTCTCTCTCTCTCTCTCTCTGTCTCTCTCTCTCTCTCTCTCTCTCTCTATATATATATATATATATATCTTTCTCTTTCTGTTTCTCTCTCTCTCACTTTCTCTCTCTCTCTCTGTTTCTCGGTCGCTTCCATCTCTCACTCTCCATCCCTCTCATCAGCTGACGTTAACCAACCAGATACCATCTGACATGCGCCGTAATAACCTTGTCCCCTTATCTCCTCCTGCGTCTCCATAGCAACCCTCACGTGGTGCTGAACATTGACTTGGCGCCCACCATCCTGGACATCGCTGGCATGGACGTCCCTCCGGACATGGACGGCAAGTCCATCCTCAAACTGCTGGACATAGAGAGACCAGTCAACAGGTATGGAGCAGAAAAGGATAAACTCCTGCCAATAACTATGTTTATTCTGTATGTTGACAGGCCATAGATCACTGACAGAAGTAACTGCATATCCTCTAGGTCCCTTAAATTCAACTCTGGACATGGAAGCCAGTTCCACTGCTTTTAAAAGGATTTGCCTCTAATCAGGCACTGATTTAGGACACCAGGTGGGTGCCAGAAATGATCAGGTAGAACAGGAAAACCAAACAGACTCCGGACCCCTGCTCTAGG
>NC_056450.1:36384985-36422485 GCF_018296145.1 Oncorhynchus tshawytscha | reverse complement strand
CCTCGCCTCTCCTCTCCTCTCTTATCCCCTCGCCTCTCCTCTCCTCTCTTATCCCCTCACCTCTCCTCTCCTCTCTTATCCCCTCGCCTCTCCTCTCCTCTCTTATCCCCTCGCCTCTCCTCTCCTCTCTTATCCCCTCGCCTCTCCTCTCCTCTCTTATCCCCTCGCCTCTCCTCTCCTCTCTTATCCCCGCCTCTCCTCTCCTCTCCTCTCTCTCTTATCCCCTCGCCTCTCCTCTCCTCTCTTATCCCCTCGCCTCTCCTCTCCTCTCTTATCCCCTTGCCTCTCCTCTCCTCTCTCTCTTATCCCCTCGCCTCTCCTCTCCTCTCTTATCCCCTCGCCTCTCCTCTCCTCTCTTATCCCCTCGCCTCTCCTCTCCTCTCTTATCCCCTCGCCTCTCCTCTCCTCTCTTATCCCCTCGCCTCTTCTCTCCTCTCTTCTCCCTTCACCCTTGCTCTCCTTTCTTCTCTTCTCTCCTCCTCTCCTCCCCTCCACTCCCCTCCTCTCTTTTCTTCTCCCTTCACCCCTCCTCTCCTTTCTTCTCTTCTCCTCTACTCTCTGCTCTTCTCTCCTCCTCTCCTCCCCTCCACTCCCCTCCTCTCTTTTCTTCTCCCCTCACCCCTCCTCTCCTTTCTTCTCTTCTCTTCTCCTCTACTCTCTGCTCTTCTCTCCTCCTCTCCCCTCTTCTCTCCTCCTCTCCTCCCCTCCACTCCACTCCACTCCTCTCTTTTCTTCTCTCCTCTCTTCTCGACTCCTCTACTCATCTCCTCTCTCCACCTGTCCCCTTCTGTCCCCTCCCCCTCTCCCCTCCCCCTCTCCTCTCCTCTCCTCTCCTCCATGGTTTGTCATCACCTATTAATTGCATTTCAAGCAACATCACAGACGGGGTATTGGAAGTTCATTTGCGTCTGCATGGCGTCACTTGTTTCCACCAGTGAGTAATTTCACCTGGAGAAGCATGGTAATTCCAATCAGATGGAAATATAATTTTACTACAATGAACATAGTCAGAAGGTACAGATAGTGTTAATTGTGTGTGTGTGTGTGTGTGTGTGTGTGTGTGTGTGTGTGTGTGTGTGTGTGTGTGTGTGTGTGTGTGTGTGTGTGTGTGTGTGTGTGTGTGTGTGTGTGTGCGTGCGTGCGTGTGTGTGTGCATTTAAAAAAATACACTACGTTTTTCTCTCAGTGTTAACCCCTGTCCCCCTCTCCTCTCTCCCTACAGAAGTGGCAGTGTGTTGAAGATGCTACGGGGAAACTGAGGCTGTATAAGTGTAAGGCCATGACCAGCATGTCTGCAGAGCGGAAGGAGGGCCCTGCCAACATCAGGTCCCAATTTTACCCCCAGCGCGAAGCAAAGCACATCACAGAGCGCAACACAGAGCCCAACACAGAGCCCGAAGGCTGCAATTGTGACCAGTTCCCTAGCTTCAGACTCAGTGCCTTCAAGAAGAAAAAGTTCCTTTCCAAGAAGAGTAGGTGGAATCTTTTTCACTCTCACGTTCACTCATACAGTACACAAATACTCTGATCACTTCTGACACTCATACTGTATAGTACACAAATACTCTGATCACTTCTGACACTCATACTGTATAGTACACAAATACTCTGATCACTTTTGACACTCATACTGTATAGTACACAAATACTCTGATCACTTCTGACACTCATACTGTATAGTACACAAATACTCTGATCACTTCTGACACTCATACTGTATAGTACACAAATACTCTGATCACTTCTGACACTCATACTGTATAGTACACAAATACTCTGATCACTTTTGACACTCATACTGTATAGTACACAAATACTCTGATCACTTCTGACACTCATACTGTATAGTACACAAACACTCTGATCACGCACTTCTCATGCAAACACATTCAATTCTGCTTTACAAAATGTTCCTCACTCAACCTTGCATGAATGCAGTGTAGCTCACTTCTCATCACTGACTTCTCATCACTGATCACTGGTATGTGGGAGCCACCCTGACGTGGTATGTGGGAGCCACCCTGTGGAGACAATGACAACTTCACTCACAATTATAATTTGAAAGCTTTAGTATGTAACTGTGGGAGAAATGTGAGTTGTAGATCTCTGATTCTCATTGAAAGTAAGTCAGATAAGCGGTTGATTCATTCTACGTGCTCTATTTCTATGCATCCTGTGCTGAACTTTATTTAACTCTCTGCAAACTGGAAACGATTTATCCGGAGGCTGCATTCATTGTAGCTGGGGATTTTAACAAGGCTAATCTGAAAACAAGACTCCCTAAATTTTATCAGCATATCGATTGCGCAACCAGGGGTGGAAAGACCCTGGATCATTGTTACTCTAACTTCTGCGACGCATATAAGGCCCTGCCCCGCCCCCTTTCGGAAAAGCTGACCACGACTCCATTTTGTTGATCCCTGCCTACAGACAGAAACTAAAACAAGAAGCTCCCACGCTGAGGTCTGTCCAACGCTGGTCTGACCAAGCTGGCTCCACACTCCAAGACTGCTTCCATCACGTGGACTGGGAGATGTTTCGTATTGCGTCAGACAACAACATTGACGAATACGCTGATTCGGTGTGCGAGTTCATTAGAACGTGCGTTGAAGATGTCGTTCCCATAGCAACGATTAAAACATTCCTTAACCAGAAACCGTGGATTGATGGCAGCATTCGTGTGAAACTGAAGGCGCGAACCACTGCTTTTAATCAGGGCAAGGTGTCTGGTAACATGACTGAATACAAACAGTGCAGCTATTCCCTCCGCAAGGCTATCAAACAAGCTAAGCGCCAGTACAGAGACAAAGAAGAATCTGAATTCAACGGCTCAGACACAAGAGGCATGTGGCAGGGTCTACAGTCAATCACGGACTACAGGAAGAAACCCAGCCCAGTCACGGACCAGGATGTCTTGCTCCCAGGCAGACTAAATAACTTTTTTGCCCGCTTTGAGGACAATACAGTGCCACTGACACGGCCTGCAACGAAAACATGCGGTCTCTCCTTCACTGCAGCCGAAGTGAGTAAGACATTTAAACGTGTTAACCCTCGCAAGGCTGCAGGCCCAGACGGCATCCCCAGCCGCGCCCTCAGAGCATGCGCAGACCAGCTGGCCGGTGTGTTTACGGACATATTCAATCAATCCCTATACCAGTCTGCTGTTCCCACATGCTTCAAGAGGGCCACCATTGTCCCTGTTCCCAAGAAAGCTAAGGTAACTGAGCTAAACGACTACCGCCCCGTAGCACTCACATCCGTCATCATGAAGTGCTTTGAGAGACTAGTCAAGGACCATATCACCTCCACCCTACCTGACACCCTAGACCCACTCCAATTTGCTTACCGCCCAAATAGGTCCACAGACGATGCAATCTCAACCACACTGCACACTGCCCTAACCCATCTGGACAAGAGGAATACCTATGTGAGAATGCTGTTCATCGACTACAGCTCGGCATTCAACACCATAGTACCCTCCAAGCTCGTCATCAAGCTCGAGACCCTGGGTCTCGACCCCGCCCTGTGCAACTGGGTACTGGACTTCCTGACGGGCCGCCCCCAGGTGGTGAGGGTAGGCAACAACATCTCCTCCCCGCTGATCTTCAACACTGGGGCCCCACAAGGGTGCGTTCTGAGCCCTCTCCTGTACTCCCTGTTCACCCACGACTGCGTGGCCACGCACGCCTCCAACTCAATCATCAAGTTTGCGGATGACACAACAGTGGTAGGCTTGATTACCAACAACGACGAGACGGCCTACAGGGAGGAGGTGAGGGCCCTCGGAGTGTGGTGTCAGGAAAATAACCTCACACTCCACGTCAACAAAACTAAGGAGATGATTGTGGACTTCAGGAAACAGCAGAGGGAACACCCCCATCCACATCGATGGAACAGTAGTGGAGAGGGTAGCAAGTTTTAAGTTCCTCGGCATACACATCACAGACAAACTGAATTGGTCCACTCACACAGACAGCATCGTGAGGAAGGCGCAGCAGCGCCTCTTCAACCTCAGGAGGCTGAAGAAATTCGGCTTGTCACCAAAAGCACTCACAAACTTCTACAGATGCACAATCGAGAGCATCCTGGCGGGCTGTATCACCGCCTGGTATGGCAACTGCAACGCCCTCAACCGTAAGGCTCTACCGAGGGTAGTGAGGTCTGCACAACGCATCACCGGGGGCAAACTACCTGCCCTCCAGGACACCTACACCACCCGATGCTACAGGAAGGCCATAAAGATCATCAAGGACATCAACCACCCGAGCCACGGCCTGTTCACCCCGCTGTCATCCAGAAGGCGAGGTCAGTACAGGTGCATCAAAGCTGGGACCGAGAGACTGAAAAACAGCTTCTATCTCAAGGCCATCAGACTGTTAAACAGCCACCACTAACATTGAGTGGCTACTGCCAACACACTGTCAATGACACTGACTCTACTCCAGCCACTTTAATAATGGGAATTGATGGGAAATGATGTAAATATATCACTAGCCACTTTAAACAATGCTACCTTATATAATGTTACTTACCCTACATTATTCATCTCATATGCATACGTAGATACTGTACTCTATATCATCGACTGCATCCTTATGTAATACATGTATCACTAGCCACTTTAACTATGCCACTTGGTTTACATACTTATCTCATATGTATATACTGTACTCGATATCATCTACTGTATCTTGCCTATGCTGCTCTGTACCATCACTCATTCATATATCCTTATGTACATATTCTTTATCCCCTTATACTGTGTATAAGACAGTAGTTTTTTGGAATTGTTAGTTAGATTACTTGTTGGTTATTACTGCATTGTCGGAACTAGAAGCACAAGCATTTCGCTACACTCGCATTAACATCTGCTAACCATGTGTATGTGACAAATAAAATTTGATTTGATTTGATTTGAAGTTAATATTTTGTGTCTTTTTTATTTTCGGTTTTGCACACCAGTTTCAAACAGCTGAAAATACTATATTTTTGGTTTTTGAAAAGGGGAACAATGAAACAAACTGTGGAACTGGCTTCGATATCCGGATTTGAATTTGAGGGGTGAAGAGATTGTACAATGTTTCTCTACACCCCTCAAATTCAAATTCGGACATCGAAGCCAGTTCCACAGTTTGTTTCATTGTTCCCCTCTAACAAGGGACTGATTTTAGACCTAGGACACCAGGTGGGTGCAATTAATGATCAGATAGAACAGAAAACCAGCGGGCTCCAGACCTCTTAGGGAAGGATTTAAATAACCCTGCTCTACACAATGCCTTGTTTGTTACGTCACATAAAATGAAATTAGGTGAACATGATAAAATGTTGGTAACCAGGAAATGGCAGAGTGATTTCTACACATTGTGCCTTTAAAGTCTCATAGGGCCTGATAGGGCTTAAATACTATGTATAAATCCCTCCACTATCTCACTCTGCTCTCTTCCTGACAGAGATGAAGGCCGTCAAGAGCTATGCCCGTAACCGTTCTGCCCGCGCCGTGGAGATGGAGATAGGAGGGGAACTGTATGCTGTAGACTTGGGGGATGGCTATCAGCCTGTACTGGCCCCCAGGAACCTCAGCGAGGCTGGGGCCCCGGGGCCACGCGACGACACTGAGGACGACTTCAGTGGCATGGGATTCACCATCAGTCCCAGGACTAGCAGCAACAGTCTGGCTATAGTACCTTCTGACATCAAAGTCACACACAGGTCAGGGAGTGTGTTGAGGTTCTATGTGGATGGGTGGGTGTGTTTGTACTGTGTTAGTACTGCATGTTGAATGTGTTGCTAGTACTGCATGTTGAATGTGTTGCTAGTACTGCATGTTGAATGTGTTGCTAGTACTGCATGTTGAATGTGTTGCTAGTGCTGCATGTTGAATGTGTTGCTAGTACTGCATGTTGAATGTGTTGCTAGTACTGCATGTTGAATGTGTTGCTAGTACTGCATGTTGAATGTGTTGCTAGTACTGCATGTTGAATGTGTTGCTAGTACTGCATGTTGAATGTGTTGCTAGTACTGCATGTTGAATGTGTTGAAGGTGTACTATGCCCGAAATCCCTCCGCCATTTCCTGGTTGCTGAATTTCGAATAGTTCACCTAACTTAACACAAAACGTAAAGTGTAGACAAGGGTTATTCGGTTATTCCTTTTATACACTGCTCAAAAAAATAAAGGGAACACTTAAACAACACAATGTAACTCCAAGTCAATCACACTTCTGTGAAATCAAACTGTCCACTTAGGAAGCAACACTGATTGACAATACATTTCACATGCTGTTAGACAACAGGTGTAAATTATAGGCAATTAGCAAGATACCCCCAATAAAGGAGTGGTTCTGCAGGTGGTGACCACAGACCACTTCTCAGTTCCTATGCTTCCTGGCTGATGTTTTGGTCACTTTTGAATGCTGGCGGTGCTTTCACTCTAGTGGTAGCATGAGACGGAGTCTACAACCAAGTGGCTCAGGTAGTGCAGCTCATCCAGGATGGAACATCAATGCGAGCTGTGGCATGAAGGTTTGCTGTGTCTGTCAGGGTAGTGTCCAGAGCATGTACATCAGGAGACGTGGAGGAGGCCGTAGGAGGGCAACAACCCAGCAGCAGGAACTCTACCTCCGCCTTTGTGCAAGGAGGAGCAGGAGGAGCACTGCCAGAGCCCTGCAAAATGACCTCCAGCAGGCCACAAATGTGCATGTGTCTGCTCAAACGGTCAGAAACAGACTCCATGAGGGTGGAATGAGGGCCCGACATCCACAGGTGGGGGTTGTGCTTACAGCCCAACACCGTGCAGGACGTTTGGCATTTGCCAGAGAACACCAAGATTGGCAAATTCGCCACTGGCGCCCTGTGCTCTTCACAGATGAAAGCAGGTTCACACTGAGCACGTGACAGACGTGACAGTCTGGAGATGCCGTGGAGAACGTTCTGCTGCCTGCAACATCCTCCAGCATGACCGGTTTGGCGGTGGGTCAGTCATGGTGTGGGGTGGTATTTCTTCGAGGGGCCGCACAGCCCTCCATGTGCTCGCCAGAGGTAGCCTGACTGCCATTAGGTACCGAGATGAGATCCTCAGACCCCTTGTGAGACCATATGCTGGTGCAGTTGGCCCTGGGTTCCTCCCAATGCAAGACAATGCTAGACCTCATGTGGCTGGAGTGTGTCAGCAGTTCCTGCAAGAGGAAGGCATTGATCCTATGGACTGGCCCGCCCGTTCCCCAGACCTGAATCCAATTGAGCACATCTGGGACATCATGTCTCGCTCCATCCACCAACGCCACGTTGCACCACAGACTGTCCAGAAGTTGGCAGATGCTTTAGTCCAGGTCTTGGAGGAGATCCCTCAGGAGACCATCCGCCACCTCATCAGGAGCATGCCCAGGCGTTGTAGGGAGGTCATACAGGCACGTGGAGGCCACACACACTACTGAGCCTCATTTTGACTTGTTTTAAGGACATTACATCAAAGCCTGTAGTGTGGTTTTCCACATTAATTTTGAGTGAATCCAGACCTCCATGGGTTGATAAATTTGATTTCCATTAATCATTTTTGTGTAATTTTGTTGTCAGCACATTCAACTATGTAAAGAAAAAAGTATTTAATAAGAATATTTCATTCATTCAGATGTAGGATGTGTTATTTTAGTGTTCCCTTTATTTGTTTTGAGCAGTGTATATAATAAGCTCTGGTGAGAGGAGCTCCTTACTAATTAGTGACCTTGATTCATCAATCTAGTACAAGGGGGGGGCAAAAACCTGCAGACACTCTGCCCTCCATGGAATGAGTTTGACTCATGTGATGTAGAGCATTATTGTACAATTTAAACTGTGGTGAAATATATTTTCCATACCTCCATATTTGTATTTTCAGCTGTTTGAAGCTGGTGTACAAAACCAAAAGTAAATAACAAAAACTAAACTTAAAGTTACATATTTCATCTTTAAAACTGCATGTTTAAATGTGTTGTTAATACTACATTATTGTGTTGTTAGCTGGGCTAAATGCTCACTGTGTATCCTGTCCTCAGATGCTCAATCCTGGCTGATGACACAGTGAAGTGTGACACAGGGATCTATAAGTCTGTGCAGGCCTGGAAGGACCACAAACTCCACATCGACCATGAGGTAGGCCAGTTTTCTCAGCCACTCACATAACCCACATCGACCACGAGGCCAGTCTTATCAGCCACTTACATAACCCACATCGACCATGAGGTAGGCCAGTCTTCTCAGCCACTCACATAACCCAGATCGACCACGAGGCCAGTCTTCTCAGCCACTCAAATAACCCACATCGACCACGAGGCCAGTCTTATCAGCCACTTACATAACCCACATCGCCACCACGAGGCTAGTCTTCTCAGCCACTCACATAACCCACATCGACCATGAGGTAGGCCAGTCTTCTCAGCCACTCACATAACCCACGTCGACCACGAGGCCAGTCTTCTCAGCCACTCAAATAACCCACATCGACCACGAGGCCAGTCTTATCAGCCACTTACATAACCCACATCGACTACGAGGCTAGTCTTCTCAGCCACTCACATAACCCACATCGACCATGAGGTAGGCCTGTCTTCTCAGCCACTCACATAACCCACATCGACCACGAGGCCAGTCTTATCAGCCACTCAAATAACCCACATCGACCACGAGGCCAGTCTTATCAGCCACTCACATAACCCATGAGGTAGGCCATCGACCACAAGGCTCTTATCAGCCCCCACTCACATAACCCATATCGACCACGAGGCCAGTCTTATCAGCCACTCACATAACCCACATCGACCACGAGGCCATTCTCATCAGCCACTCACATCGACCACGAGACCAGTCTCATCAGCCACTCACATAACCCACATCGATCACGAGGCCAGTCTCATCAGCCACTCACATAACCCACATTGACCACGAGGCCAGTCTCATCAGCCACTCACATAACCCACATCGACCACGAGGCCAGTCTCATCAGCCACTCACATAACCCACATCGACCATGAGGTAGGCCAGTCTTCTCAGCCACTCACATAACCCACATCGACCACGAGGCCAGTCTCATTAGCCACTCACATAACCCACATCGACCACAAGGCCAGCCTTATCAGCAACTCACATCGACCAGGAGGCCAGTCTCATCAGCAGCTCACATAACCCACATCGACCACGAGGCCAGTCTCATCAGCCACTCACATAACCCACATCGACCACGAGGCCAGTCTTATCAGCCACTCACATAACCCACATCGACCACGAGGCCAGTCTCATCAGCCACTCACATAACCCACATATGACCACAAAACAATGATGCTTTATTTCTCAATGCAGTTGATCTTCAGTGGTCACATAATAGCTGCTAATGAAATCATTGATTGTATAATTATGAGTTCGTTGAACGGGTGGTACTGGGACTCGAATCTACTATCTTAGCTCTGCAAGCACCATTCTCTAACAACTCAGCTGTAGAGGACCACATCATTGTGTTGTGACATTTCTCTGTCTAATCTAATGTCCTAGCTAATCTAATGTCCTGCCGATCTCTCAGATTGAGACCCTGCAGACCAAGATCAAGAATCTGAGAGAAGTCAGGGGTCATCTGAAGAAGGCCCGCCCAGAGGAGTGTGACTGTCTCCGCTACATGTAAAGAAAGAACTTCTCCTCCCCTCCTCTCTCCTCTCCTCCTCTCTCCTCTCCTCTCCCCCCCTCCTCTCCTCCCTACTCTCCTCCTCTCTCCTCTCATCCCCTCTCCTCTGCTCTCCTCTCTTCTCCTCTCTTCTCCTCCCCTCTCCTCTCTTCCCCTTCCCTCCCCTCTTCTCTCTTCCCCTCTCCTCCGCTCTCCTCTCTCCTCCGCTCTCCTCTCTTCTCCTCTATTCTCCTCTCCTCTCTTCTCCTCCCCTCTTCTCTCTTCCCCTCTCCTCTTCTCTCTTCCCCTCTCCTCTCTTCTCCTCTCTTCTCCTCCCCTCTCCTCTCTTCCCCTTCCCTCCCCTCTTCTCTCTTCCCCTCTCCTCCGCTCTCCTCTCTCCTCCGCTCTCCTCTCTTCTCCTCTCTCCTCTCTTCTCCCTCTCTTCTCCTCCCCTCTCCTCTCTTCCCCTCTCCTCTCCTCTCTTCTCCTCCCCTCTCCTCTCTTCCCCTCTCCTCTCTTTCCCTCTCCTCTCCTCTCTTCCTCTCTCCTCTCCTCCCCTCCCTTCCCCACTTCTCTCCTCTCCTATCATCTTCTCCCCTCTCCTTCCCTCCCCTCTCCTTTGCCCTCCTCGCCTCCCCTCTCCCCCTCTCCTCCCCTCTTCTCCCCTCCCCTCTGCTCCCTTCTCCTCTCCTCTCATCTCCTCCCCTCTTCTCTCCTCTTCTCAATCCACAGTTTACGTTGCTCAACTGATTTCTTACAAACCCCCACACACTAAACGCCAGCATTACATTACAGTGACTCTACCACTCAAATAGCTTTTCTTCAGACCCCCTGTGGTTCTCCCTGCAGATATTTATCATAAATGCTGATAATGTGAATATCTGTGTGTGTTTCAGCTACCAGTCTAAGTACAAGAGTAAGCTTAGGCACAAAGGAAGCAGCATTCACCCATTCAGGTAAGGGGTTTGTGTTGTTTATCATGTGTGTCCTTCCTATAAGAAAGAGATGTGAACTCTAGGTGTTCTTATGAACTCTATGTGTAATGATTGTATATCTACAATATACTGTATGTATATATGTATCTATGTGTGACTATTTCATTGTGTGTGTGTGTGTGTGTGTGTGTGTGTGTGTGTGTGTGTGTGTGTGTGTGTGTGTGTGTGTGTGTGTGTGTGTGTGTGTGTGTGTGTGTGTGTGTGTGTGTGTGTGTCATCAGGAAGGGTCAGGATAAGGATAACAAGGCGTGGCTGCTGAAGGACCAGAAGAGGAGGAAGAAGATGAGGAAGCTGCTGAAACGTCTGAGGAACAACGACACCTGTAGCATGCCTGGTCTAACCTGCTTCACCCACGACAACCAGCACTGGCAGACCGCCCCCTTCTGGACAAGTAAGACCCTGTACACACACACGCACACATATACACACGCACACACACTAGCACCGACTATTCTCTCTGTCTGCAGTGGGTCCATTCTGTGCCTGCACCAGTGCCAACAACAACACCTACTGGTGCGTGAGGACCATCAACGAAACTCACAACTTCCTGTTCTGTGAGTTTGCGACTGGCTTCCTGGAGTACTTTGACCTCAACACAGATCCCTACCAGGTCAGTGCTCCTCCTCACTGCTATCACTCACTCCTCTGTAAGATTGTATCTAACAGAGTAATACATTTAGAATATCGTTCTGATTCTAATTACACAGCATTATTTAAATATCCCCAATGTCATGTTAATGGGGATCTATCATGACTGTTATAGAATGTTGTAGTGTCATGTTAATGGAGTTCTATCATGACTGTTATAGAATGTTGTAGTGTCATGTTAATGGGGTTCTAACATGACTGTTATAGAATGTTGTAGTGTCATGTTAATGAAGAGTTAGCATGGCTCTTATAGAATGTTATAGTGTCATGTTAATGGGGTTCTAACATGACTGTTATAGAATGTTCTAGTGTCATGTTAATGGGGTTCTAACATGACTGTTATAGAATGTTGTAGTGTCATGTCAATGAAGATCTAACATGACTGTTATAGAATGTTGTAGTGTCATGTTAATGGGGTTCTAACATGACTGTTATAGAATGTTCTAGTGTCATGTTAATGGGGTTCTAACATGACTGTTATAGAATGTTGTAGTGTCATGTCAATGAAGATCTAACATGACTGTTATAGAATGTTGTAGTGTCATGTTAATGGGGTTCTAACATGGCTGTTATAGAATGTTGTAGTGTCATGTTAATGGGGTTCTAACATGACTGTTATAGAATGTTGTAGTGTCATGTTAATGGGGTTCTAACATGACTGTTATCATGTTGTAGTGTCATGTTAATGGGGTTCTAACATGACTGTTATAGAATGTTGTAGTGTCATGTTAATGGGGTTCTAACATGACTGTTATAGAATGTTGTAGTGTCATGTTAATGGGGTTCTAACATGACTGTTATAGAATGTTGTCGTGACATGTTAATGGGGTTCTAACATGACTGTTACAGAATGTTGTAGTGACATGTTAATGGGGTTCTAACATGACTGTTACAGAATGTTGTAGTGTCATGTTAATGGGGTTCTAACATGACTGTTATAGAATGTTGTAGTGTCATGTTAATGGGGTTCTAACATGACTGTTATCATGTTGTAGTGTCATGTTAATGGGGTTCTAACATGACTGTTATAGAATGTTGTAGTGTCATGTTAATGGGGTTCTAACATGACTGTTATAGAATGTTGTAGTGTCATGTTAATGGGGTTCTAACATGACTGTTATAGAATGTTGTAGTGTCATGTTAATGGGGTTCTAACATGACTGTTATAGAATGTTGTAGTGTCATGTTAATGGGGTTCTAACATGACTGTTATAGAATGTTGTCGTGACATGTTAATGGGGTTCTAACATGACTGTTACAGAATGTTGTAGTGACATGTTAATGGGGTTCTAACATGACTGTTACAGAATGTTGTAGTGTCATGTTAATGGGGTTCTAACATGACTGTTATAGAATGTTGTAGTGTCATGTTAATGGGGTTCTAACATGACTGTTATAGAATGTTGTAGTGTCATGTTAATGGGGTTCTAACATGACTGTTATAGAATGTTGTAGTGTCATGTTAATGGGGTTCTAACATGACTGTTATAGAATGTTGTAGTGTCATGTTAATGGGGTTCTAACATGACTGTTATAGAATGTTGTAGTGTCATGTTAATGGGGTTCTAACATGACATTTATCAATGTTGTAGTGTCATGTTAATGGGGTTCTAACATGACTGTTATAGAATGTTGTAGAGTCATGTTAATGGGGTTCTAACATGACTGTTATAGAATGTTGTAGTGTAGTGTTAATGGGGTTCTAACATGACCGTTATAGAATGTTGTAGTGTCATGTTAATGGGGTTCTAACATGACTGTTATAGAATGTTGTCGTATCATGTTAATGGGGTTCTAACATGACTGTTATAGAATGTTCTAGTGTCATGTTAATGGGGTTCTAACATGACTGTTATAGAATGTTGTAGTGTCATGTCAATGAAGATCTAACATGACTGTTATAGAATGTTGTAGTGTCATGTTAATGGGGTTCTAACATGACTGTTATAGAATGTTGTAGTGTCATGTTAATGGGGTTCTAACATGACTGTTATCATGTTGTAGTGTCATGTTAATGGGGTTCTAACATGACTGTTATAGAATGTTGTAGTGTCATGTTAATGGGGTTCTAACATGACTGTTATCATGTTGTAGTGTCATGTTAATGGGGTTCTAACATGACTGTTATAGAATGTTGTAGTGTCATGTTAATGGGGTTCTAACATGACTGTTATAGAATGTTGTAGTGTCATGTTAATGGGGTTCTAACATGACTGTTATAGAATGTTGTAGTGTCATGTTAATGGGGTTCTAACATGACTGTCATAGAATGTTGTCGTATCATGTTAATGGGGTTCTAACATGACTGTTATAGAATGTTCTAGTGTCATGTTAATGGGGTTCTAACATGACTGTTATAGAATGATGTAGTGTCATGTCAATGAAGATCTAACATGACTGTTATAGAATGTTGTAGTGTCATGTTAATGGGGTTCTAATATGACTGTTATAGAATGCTGTAGTGTCATGTTAATGGGGTTCTAACATGAATGTTATAGAATGTTCTAGTGTCATGTTAATGGGGTTCTAACATGGCTGTTATAGAATGTTCTAGTGTCATGTTAATGAAGAGTTAGCATGGCTGTTATAGAATGTTGTAGTGTCATGTTAATGGGGTTCTAACATGACTGTTATAGAATGTTGTAGTGTCATTTTAATGGGGTTCTAACATGACTGTTATAGAATGTTGTAGTGTCATGTTAATGGGGTTCTAAAATGACTGTTATAGAATGTTGTAGTGTCATGTTAATGGGGTTCTAACATGACTGTTATAGAATGTTGTCGTATCATGTTAATGGGGTTCTAACATGACTGTTATAGAATGTTCTAGTGTCATGTTAATGGGGTTCTAACATGACTGTTATAGAATGTTGTAGTGTCATGTTAATGAAGATCTAACATGACTGTTATAGAATGTTGTAGTGTCATGTTAATGGGGTTCTAACATGACTGTTATAGAATGTTGTAGTGTCATGTTAATGGGGTTCTAACATGGCTGTTATTGAATGTTGTAGTGTCATGTTAATGGGGTTCTAACATGACTGTTATAGAATGTTCTAGTGTCATGTTAATGGGGTTCTAACATGACTGTTATAGAATGTTGTAGTGTCATGTTAATGGGGTTCTAACATGACTGTTATCATGTTGTAGTGTCATGTTAATGGGGTTCTAACATGACTGTTATAGAATGTTGTAGTGTCATGTTAATGGGGTTCTAACATGACTGTTATAGAATGTTGTAGTGTCATGTTAATGGGGTTCTAACATGACCGTTATAGAATGTTGTAGTGTCATGTTAATGGGGTTCTAACATGACTGTCATAGAATGTTGTCGTATCATGTTAATGGGGTTCTAACATGACTGTTATAGAATGTTCTAGTGTCATGTTAATGGGGTTCTAACATGACTGTTATAGAATGATGTAGTGTCATGTCAATGAAGATCTAACATGACTGTTATAGAATGTTGTAGTGTCATGTTAATGGGGTTCTAATATGACTGTTATAGAATGCTGTAGTGTCATGTTAATGGGGTTCTAACATGAATGTTATAGAATGTTCTAGTGTCATGTTAATGTTGTTCTAACATGGCTGTTATAGAATGTTGTAGTGTCATGTTAATGGGGTTCTAACATGACTGTTATAGAATGTTGTGGTGTCATGTTAATGAAGAGTTAGCATGGCTGTTATAGAATGTTGTAGTGTCATGTTAATGGGGTTCTAACATGACTGTTATAGAATGTTGTAGTGTCATTTTAATGGGGTTCTAACATGACCGTTATAGAATGTTGTAGTGTCATGTTAATGGGGTTCTAAAATGACCGTTATAGAATGTTGCAGTGTCATGTTAATGGGGTTCTAACATGACTGTTATAGAATGTTGTTGTATCATGTTAATGGGGTTCTAACATGACTGTTATAGAATGTTGTAGTGTCATGTTAATGGGGTTCTAACATGACTGTTATAGAATGTTGTAGTGACATGTTAATGGGGTTCTAACATGACTGTTACAGAATGTTGTAGTGACATGTTAATGGGGTTCTAACATGACTGTTACAGAATGTTGTAGTGTCATGTTAATGGGGTTCTAACATGACTGTTATAGAATGTTGTAGTGTCATGTTAATGGGGTTCTAACATGACTGTTATCATGTTGTAGTGTCATGTTAATGAAGAGTTAGCACGGCTGTTATAGAATGTTGTAGTGTCATGTTAATGGGGTTCTAACATGACTGTTGTAGAATGTTGTAGTGTCATGTTAATGGGGTTCTAACATGACCGTTATAGAATGTTGTAGTGTCATGTTAATGGGGTTCTAACATGACTGTTATAGAATGTTGTCGTATCATGTTAATGGGGTTCTAACATGACTGTTATAGAATGTTGTAGTGTCATGTTAATGGGGTTCTAACATGACTGTTATAGAATGTTGTAGTGTCATGTTAATGGGGTTCTAACATGGCTGTTATAGAATGTTGTAGTGTCATGTTAATGGGGTTCTAACATGACTGTTATAGAATGTTGTAGTGTCATGTTAATGGGGTTCTAACATGACTTTTATCATGTTGTAGTGTCATGTTAATGGGGTTCTAACATGACTGTTATAGAATGTTGTAGTGTCATGTTAATGGGGTTCTAACATGACTGTTATAGAATGTTGTAGTGTAGTGTTAATGGGGTTCTAACATGACCGTTATAGAATGTTGTAGTGTCATGTTAATGGGGTTCTAACATGACTGTTATAGAATGTTGTCGTATCATGTTAATGGGGTTCTAACATGACTGTTATAGAATGTTGTAGTGTCATGTTAATGGGGTTCTAACATGACTGTTATAGAATGTTGTAGTGTCATGTTAATGGGGTTCTAACATGACTGTTATAGAATGTTGTAGTGTCATGTTAATGGGGTTCTAACATGGCTGTTATTGAATGTTGTAGTGTCATGTTAATGGGGTTCTAACATGACTGTTATAGAATGTTCTAGTGTCATGTTAATGGGGTTCTAACATGACTGTTATAGAATGTTGTAGTGTCATGTTAATGGGGTTCTAACATGACTGTTATCATGTTGTAGTGTCATGTTAATGGGGTTCTAACATGACTGTTATAGAATGTTCTAGTGTCATGTTAATGGGGTTCTAACATGACTGTTATAGAATGTTGTAGTGTCATGTCAATGAAGATCTAACATGACTGTTATAGAATGTTGTAGTGTCATGTTAATGTGGTTCTAATATGACTGTTATAGAATGCTGTAGTGTCATGTTAATGGGGTTCTAACATGAATGTTATAGAATGTTCTAGTGTCATGTTAATGGGGTTCTAACATGGCTGTTATAGAATGTTCTAGTGCCATGTTAATGGGGTTCTAACATGACTGTTATAGAATGTTCTAGTGTCATGTTAATGAAGAGTTAGCATGGCTGTTAGAGAATGTTGTAGTGTCATGTTAATGGGGTTCTAACATGACTGTTATAGAATGTTGTGGTGTCATGTTAATGAAGAGTTAGCATGGCTGTTATAGAATGTTGTAGTGTCATGTTAATGGGGTTCTAACATGACTGTTATAGAATGTTGTAGTGTCATTTTAATGGGGTTCTAACATGACCGTTATAGAATGTTGTAGTGTCATGTTAATGGGGTTCTAACATGACCGTTATAGAATGTTGTAGTGTCATGTTAATGGGGTTCTAACATGACTGTTATAGAATGTTGTCGTATCATGTTAATGGGGTTCTAACATGACTGTTATAGAATGTTGTAGTGTCATGTTAATGGGGTTCTAACATGACTGTTATAATGTTGTAGTGTCATGTTAATGGTGTTCTAACATGACTGTTATAGAATGTTGTAGTGTCATGTTAATTGGGTTCTAACATGACTGTTATAGAATGTTGTAGTGTCATGTTAATGGGGTTGTAACATGACTGTTATCATGTTGTAGTGTCATGTTAATGAAGAGTTAGCACGGCTGTTATAGAATGATCTAGTGTCATGTTAATGCATCGTAATGCAGAAACAAGTGGGGCCAGGTTAGGGGAACAGGATGAAACGTCCCAACTCTGTAGACACACGGCTCTGGTTCCTGACATTATCTAGCCTGTAGCCCTGTCTTCAAGATGGCACACTGAAAACAACCTGTTGTATAACAGCTGGAGATGCTCTTATGAATTCATGTTGAAATATGTATGAAGACCGGCATCATTCCTCTCTCTCTGTATCTCTGTCTGTCTGTGCAGCTGATGAATGCTGTGAACACGCTGGACCGAACCGTCCTAAATCAGCTCCACGTTCAACTCATGGAGCTCCGCAGCTGCAAGGGCCACAAGCAGTGCAACCCCCGTACCCGCAACCTGGAGCTGGGTGAGTTCCTCTAACACACACACACACATACGCACGCACACACACACACGCACGCACGAGCACACACACACACACACACACACAAACAATATCTCAGGTTGTTGTGGGTTGTCACTACAGAAGAATGATCTCTGTTTTCTATCCTCATCACCATCATCCTCTCCACCAAACCCAAGTCCTGCCTTGCTTTTGTGTTCTTGTTTTCACCATGCAATACCTCTCATGTATCAATTCTATTACTGCATCTTAAGCGACTACAACCACTCACTCTGGAAGGAGCTCTGTTCCTTTTAATGAAGCCAATTCAGTTGGAAGTCGTTTTATGCTGGTTTTTGTTGTTGTTTCTTTAATACTATTTGAATTTCAGACACCATTTTGCTTTTTTAAAACAACTGCTCTTTCTATCCCCCCTCTCAACACAGAGTTACACCTACATGGCTTAACGAGGTCTCTATGCCTTAATTGATAGGAATCTGTTCCTATATTCTCTAACCACTGCTATTGTCTCTTCTTCAGGAGGTAAAGAGCGAAGCATCTTTGATGAATACAGGTATCTTTACTCATTGACATAAACACCACTCTGCACTTAACTATTTATTAGGTATTAGCACTAAACTCAGCAAAAAAAAGAAACCTCACACTGTCAACTGCGTTTATTTTCATCAAACTTAACGTGTAAATATTTGTATGAACATAAGATTCAACAACTGTGGCATAAACTGAACAGGTTCCACAGATGTGACAAACAGAAATTGAATAATGTGTCCCTGATCAAAGCGGGGGTCAAAATCAAAAGTAACTGGTGTGGCCACCAGCTGCATTAAGTACTGCAGTGCATCTCCTCCTCATGGACTGCACCAGATTTGCCAGTTCTTGTTGTGAGATGTTACCCCACTATTCCACCAAGGCACCTGCAAGATCCTGGACATTTCTGGGGGGAGTGGCCCTAGCCCTCACCCTCCGATCCAACAGGTCCCAGACGTGCTCAATGGGATTGAGATCCGGGCTCTTCACTGGCCATGGCAGAACACTGACATTCCTGTCTGGCAGGAAATCACACACAGAACGAGCAGTATGACTGGTGGCATTGTCATGGTGGAGGGTCATGTCAGCATTGAGATCGCCTGCAATGACAACATACAGCCCCAGACCATGACGGAACCTCCATTCCAATTCAATCCCGCTCCAGAGTACAGGCCTCGGTGTAAAGCTGATTCCCTCGACAATAAACGCAAATCTGACCATCACCCCTGTTGAGACAAAACCGCGACTCGTCAGTGAAGAGCACTTTTTGCCAGTCCTGTCTGGTCCAGCGACAGTGGGTTTGTGCCCATAGGTGACGTTGTTGCCGGTGATCTCTGGTGAGGACCTGCCTTACAACAGGCCTACAAGCCCTCAGTCCAGCCTCTCTCAGCCTATTGCAGACAGTCTGTGCACTGATGGAGGGATTGTGTGTTCCTGGTGTAACTCGGCAGTTGTTGGTGCCATCCTGTACCTCTCCCGCAGGTGTAATGTTTGGATGTACCGATCCTGTGCAGGTGTTGTTACACATGGTCTGCCATTGCGAGGACGATCAGCTGTCTGTCCTGTCTCACAGTACGGACATTGCAATTTATTGCCCTGGCCACATCTGCAGTCCTCATGCCTCATTGCAGCGTGCCTAAGGCATGTTCACGCAGATAAGCAGGGACCCTGGGCATCTTTCTTTTGGTGTTTTTCAGTGTCAGTAGAAAGGCCTCTTTAGTGTCCTAAGTTGTCACAACTGTGACCTTAATTGCCTACCGTCTGTTAGCCGTTAGTGTTTCTTAAAACGACCGTCCCATAGGTGCATGTTCATTAATTGTTTATGGGTCATTGATAAAGCATCGGAAACAGTGTTTAAACCCTTTACAATGAAGATCTGTGAAGTTATTTGGATTTTTACTAATTATCTTTGAAAGACAGGGTCCTGAAAAAGGGACGTTTCTTTTTTTGCTGAGTTTATATAAAATGAATATAAACATTCCTAAAAGATAGTTGACTATCTACTTGGCCTAGAATACGTTGACAGAATACACAACACTTAGAAAGTACATAGAGATTGTGTATATGGGGAGACGTGTGGGGAGACGTGTGGGGCGAAGTGTGGACGTCACAGGAGGTTGGTGGCTCCTTTTTTGGGGAGCACGGGCTCGTGGTAATGGCTGGAGCGGCATCAGTGGACTGTTATAAAACACACAGGTTTTCTATGTGTCTGATGCCATTCCATTTGCTCCGTTCCGGACATTATTATGAGCCCTCCTTCCTTCAGCAGCCTCCTGTGCTGGAGGTGCGATTGAGAGTGTGTTTTTTGGTGTTCCCTTTCTCTCCTCTCTCTCTCTCTCTCTCTCTCTCTCTCTCTCTCTCTCTCTCTCTCTCTCTCTCTCTTTCTTTCTTTCTTTCTTTCTCTCTTGTTTTTTCTTTGCATCTTTGCACGACATCTGGTTTGGGGGATTTGCACTGAGCACTTTTCTAACCCTGGGGAGTACTCAGTGTATGCTTCACTGTCTCTACACTCCTTCTAACTGAGATGGGAGAAGGTTGAGGGCTTATTTTCTTCTGCTTGAACGGGCTGAATAAAAGTCTATCTTATTGCTGCTTGTGCATCAGGCAGTTTCAACGCAGAAAGTGGCCAAAAGTGAAGATGCCCACCTCCAAATCACTGTGAGTCTGGAACTTCACGATGCCACCAAACAGTCTCCTCTAACGGTCTCCTCTAACAGTCTCCTCTAACGGTCTCCTCTAACGGTCTCCTCTAACGGTCTCCTCTAACGGTCACCTCTAACGGTCACCTCTAACAGTCACCTCTAACAGTCACCTCTAACAGTCACCTCTAACAGTCACCTCTAACAGTCACCTCTAACTTGTTTTTTCTTCCTCTCTTTCGTTCCTCTTTCATTTCGTTAGTTTTTTCAACTCTGGGTTTTTCCAGGCTTGCCTGCTGCTCTCTGCTAGTTCTAGTTAATAACCATGACTGTCTCACTCTCCTGTCTGTCTCACTCTCCTGTCTGTCTCACTCTCCTGTCTGTCGCTATGAATGGATGTAATTCTAACCTGCAAGGTTTAGGCAGCTCACATCTCATACTGTCCTGTTGCTTGTCACCTGTAGAGGGCGCCATCCACCCCCACCGCCCAGCACATCTGCCTTAGTCATCTAATCATCTCTACCTGTAGAGGGCGCCATCCAACCCCACCGCCCAGCACATCTGCCTTAGTCATCTAATCATCTCTACCTGTAGAGGGCGCCATCCACCCCCACCGCCCAGAACATCTGCCTTAGTCATCTAATCATCTCTACCTGTAGAGGGCGCCATCCACCGCCACCGCCCAGCACATCTGCCTTAGTCATCTAATCATCTCTACATGTAGAGGGCGCCATCCACCCCCACCGCCCAGCGCATCTGCCTTAGTCATCTAATCATCTCTACCTGTAGAGGGCGCCATCCACCCCCACCGCCCAGCGCATCTGCCTTGGTTGACTCTCACAAGACTGCAGTGCCTCACAATGTCTCTCACTCTTTCTGATACGCTGCTGTCCATGTGTCTTATCTGTTTCTCCATGTAGCTGCCTCATAAACTAGTGTGAATGTCAGAGAATGAACCCATTCAAGCATTCATATAGAATAGAATACTACTCTGTCCTGGGACCAGTTTACTGGGAGCAGTGTTCACGTGGTGGTGGTGATGAGAGTACAGACACAACGGGAGACAGAGGTTTGCTGTGGATGACACTGTTTTGTCTGTGTGATCTTGTCTCATCAGAGGACAGATTTGGGAAGGCTGGGAGGGATAGGGTCCAGGAGGCGACAGTGGCCCCGTCAGAAGCACCCAGTGCAGAAGGAACGGGAATGGACTGGTCAGAACTTGAACCCTTGTACAGACTTGACAAGCAGGCGTATGATCTCAAACTCAACTTCAACGTCAGCCTGGAGGACTGGGACAACTTTGACTGGACCGTGGACAGGATGTTCACGATGCTAGGCAACTTCAACCACCAGCCGAATGGGCGCCGCAGCAACTTGATTCCTGGGGAGGGTAGAGGAGGAAGAGACCACGCCCTGGTGTCCTCAACGGACCAATCAGCCTCAGCCATCTACCTGACCACCCTGGCCACTCCAGCTCTCCTGCTGAGAGAGGCTGCGGCCGAGGTCCTGAGGGAGGCGTTGGGGCTGAATGGAGGGGAGCACCGCTCTTCCTCCTCCTCCTCCTCCTCTTCCTGTCCTCCAGTCCCAGCTGAGGAGGGCCGCTCAGACTGGGACCACTCCCCACCTCTCCTCAACCAGTTAGGGGAGGAGGGCCCGCCTAGACTGCATGACGAGGATGAGGAGGGCAGGGATAGGGGTGATGAAGAGGAGGAGGAAGAGTTGTTTAGGAGACGGTCGGCCCGGTGGAGGCTGAACCATGCTCACTGTCAGTGCAGTGACTTTGTTCAGGAAGCTGAGAACGGGTTGCCTGTATGACTGCCTGTAAGACCCCTCTCTCACTCTGTCTCCCCTCCTCACATGAGATTTTAGGGAGCCTGAATCAGCACAATGTCACCTCTGGCCTGTCCACCACGCAGACCCGCTTAACTTCTCACCCTCCTCGTCCTCAGGCCACAGCAACACTTCCTGGCTGATATGGGGGTGAGCCTGTCCCTTTAATCAAGACTGCAGTCCTCCAGTGCCCCAACCATATCCCAGACCAGCAAGCGGCCCATTGCTGGCCCCTTCCTGTAATACACCAACGGACTTCACCAAGAGATTCTTTATGAGTGAACACAGCAGCAGCACATGATTCTTTATGAGCGAACACAGCAGCAACACATGATTCTTTATGAGTGAACACAGCAGCAGCAGCCCATGATTCTTTATGAGCGAACACAGCAGCAGCAACACATGATTCTTTATGAGTGAACACAGCAGCAGCAGCCCATGATTCTTTATGAGCGAACACAGCAGCAGCAGCCCATGATTCTTTATGAGCGAACACAGCAGCAGCAACACATGATTCTTTATGAGTGAACACAGCAGCAGCAGCCCATGATTCTTTATGAGCGAACACAGCAGCAGCAACACATGATTCTTTATGAGCGAACACAGCAGCAGCAACACATGATTCTTTATGAGTGAACACAGCAGCAGCAGCCCATGATTCTTTATGAGTGAACACAGCAGCAGCAGCCCATGATTCTTTATGAGTGAACACAGCAGCAGCAGCCCATGATTCTTTATGAGCGAACACAGCAGCAGCAGCCCATGATTCTTTATGAGCGAACACAGCAGCAGCAACACATGATTCTTTATGAGTGAACACAGCAGCAACACATGATTCTTTATGAGCGAACACAGCAGCAACACATGATTCTTTATGAGCGAACACAGCAGCAGCACATGATTCTTTATGAGTGAACACAGCGGCAGCAACACATGATTCTTTATGAGCGAACACAGCAGCAGCCCATGATTCTTTATGAGCGAACACAGCAGCAGCCCATGATTCTTTATGAGTGAACACAGCAGCAGCAGCCCATGATTCTTTATGAGCGAACACAGCAGCAGCAACACATGATTCTTTATGAGCGAACACAGCAGCAGCACATGATTCTTTATGAGTGAACACAGCAGCAACACATGATTCTTTATGAGCGAACACAGCAGCAGCAGCACATGATTCTTTATGAGTGAACACAGCAGCAGCAACAGCACATGATTCTTTATGAGCGAACACAGCAGCAGCAGCACATGATTCTTTATGAGTGAACACAGCAGCAGCAGCACATGATTCTTTATGAGTGAACACAGCAGCAGCAGCACATGATTCTTTATGAGTGAACACAGCAGCAGCAGCACATGATTCTTTATGAGTGAACACAGCAGCAACACATGATTCTTTAGAGCAACACAGCAGCAGCAGCACATGATTCTTTATGAGTGAACACAGCAGCAGCAGCCCATGATTCTTTATGAGTGAACACAGCAGCAGCAGCACATGATTCTTTATGAGTGAACACAGCAGCAGCAGCACATGATTCTTTATGAGTGAACACAGCAGCAGCAGCACATGATTCTTTATGAGTGAACACAGCAGCAGCAACACATGATTCTTTATGAGTGAACACAGCAGCAGCAGCACATGATTCTTTATGAGTGAACACAGCAGCAGCAGCACATGATTCTTTATGCACAGCAGCAGCAGCACATGATTCTTTATGAGTGAACACAGCAGCAGCAGCACATGATTCTTTATGAGTGAACACAGCAGCAGCAGCACATGATTCTTTATGAGTGAACACAGCAGCAGCAGCACATGATTCTTTATGAGTGAACACAGCAGCAGCAGCACATGATTCTTTATGAGTGAACACAGCAGCAGCACATGATTCTTTATGAGTGAACACAGCAGCAACAGCACATGATTCTTTATGAGTGAACACAGCAGCAGCAGCACATGATTCTTTATGAGTGAACACAGCAGCAGCAGCACATGATTATTTTCCTATTGCAGGATATTACTTTGCTTTGTTTTTTGTTTTTGGGGAGCTTTGGGAATATGAGAGGAAAATAAACTTGATTGATTTTTGATATTCATTGGATTCTTTGAAAAAAGATTGTGTATTCTATATGTGTATTTGACTTTGTTTGTTTTTACTAATGGGTGTATGAATTGGTGCTGGTTCCACCCCCCTGTGCTGACTACGTGTATGTGGCACATTGATTAAGGCTTTTTTTTAACCAATGTGTTACTAAGTCATTTTTGAAAACACTTAATTCCACAAAATGCAGATGATCAATTATGAGGTTCAGTGATACACACACACACAAACACACACACAACTCACACACTTTGAGTTAGAGTGCTGTGGACACGAGGAGGCCGTGGTTAGGGTTGGAGTGTAGGTAGGAACTGGGACTACGTGTCATCTAAGTGCCATATCTTTTCAGTGTTGCAGCTTATTTTAGTTCTACTATGTTTCTAATGAAAAACAAGAGACTTGATATTTATGTGAATCAAAGCATTCCCTTTTGTTGCGTTCATATTTTCATTTCAAAATGACTGGAGTTCTGGACGTTTAACAGAATAAGAGTTTTTACTGAAAATATCTCTACCGCTACAACTTGGTAGCTGTGGCATTAACCGTTTTGAGAGAGTCCAATCAGAAAACATGCAATCGAAGACACTTATCTGATGTGAACCCACTGAGACGTATAGAGATCACAACATTGTAGCTGTCCCATTATGGTGTCTGTGACAGTATGGGCAGCACCACTGAAGCCATTTCCATTTTAAAATAGTCCGTTTTCTTCTTCTTTAGATAAAAAAAAAAGTGTAAACTAATATAGGTGTCTTATCGCCTCCTGCAGTGCTGGAGTCCTGAACCAAATTTAGTGTCATTCATTTATTGTGGCCACTAGATGGCAGTCACATAGCTTGAAGCCATTTACAAACTAGGCAAACCATTTTAAAGAAGAAGACAATGCTCTGCTTATTGGCTGATCGCTCCCAACCCCATACGAATCTCTACACAGTTGACTACTGTAAAATGCCTGGAAGCCCTCAATGGCAATATCCATGCAAAAACAGGTTATTTCTATGTAATGATCCTTATACATCTCTATGTGTAAACCTGACTTGTCTAGTCTGGTTGGTTCATCCAGGAAGTCTGTTTCATGAAGTCATCAGTCCACAGTTGAGTTCCCCTGCTAAGACGTTGTTGCATGTATCAACCAATGGTTGTGTGCCAGGTCATCGACTGTGCTGTCGGGCACCAGATTGCTAGGACATATGATATGGCTAGCTGATATGTAAAATAACTATCCAATGGCTGGGCAGAGGAACGTGCCCCACTACCTCTCTCTGATGTCATCAAAGGCTTCAGAGAGAAAAGGTGTGCTTGTTTTGCAAGCCGATGTGTCCCAGAGATGGGCGGGACATAGGTTTCATGACCCACTCACCTTATACAGCAACCCTGGCAGTTTATTCTGCCTAATACCACTTAGAGATACTCAGACACATGCTGGCTTGTAAAACAAGCCCACACAGTCACGATCGGCCATAACTTCATGGTCTAAAGACTGTAGTTACACATGTTTCTCTTAGAAATAAAAATACATGGAAAAATAAATGTATTTAACAAATGCTGCATTCTTTATAACAGTAGATTTGTTCGCTATACATGGTGCTATTGGGGTCTCAACATATATATAAAATTGCTGTGTGTATTTGAATGTAGGTTTTTGCGATTAATGTAAATGTTAAAATATATTTTATAATAAACAGATATTACCTATCACACAGCGCTTCATCAAAAGGGTCAAATAGTGGGTGCTTATATTTCTCCTGTTTCACTGCATGTACAAGTGGGTAACTTGTACAAGTTTGGTAATGGGAATTTAGCATATCTGTACTCCCCCTGACAGTGGGTTCGTGGCCAGGGATCTGTCGTTATTGACCGGGAACCTGGAGCAATTTGGGTTGAGTGACTTGCTCATGTGCAGATCAACAGATTTTTCACCTTGTTTTTACGGGGATTCAACATATCGACCTTGCGGTTACTGGTCAAATGTTCTAACTGCTAGGCTACCTGCCGCCCTACACTGCACCGATGCTTCACCCCTGTAAGTAGTCTTCTGATGTGAATACCCTTGAGCAGAAGGAATCTTTCCACCCTCAATTTACCAGGACACCGAACCCCCACCCCCCAATAATTTTGTACTATATTGTACGAGGTAAAACAAGTCTCTTCTCCCCCTGGGAAAAAATAAGCAACAGTACTTGTTATTCGCACTTTGAAATGGACTACTGTATGTGGACAAAAAAAAAGAGAGGGTTTTATCATAACGATGCCTTGTGTAGTTCCATGGGTTTATCGTGCATATATTTTGGTTTCCAGTGAACAGTTGATAGCTGTAACTAGTTTGTGAATAAAGTGTTGAATGCCAAGGTTTCCTCCTCTTCACTTAGTCTGGGTTGTGTTTATTTAACATGTTCAGACCTGCAGTCCTTGATTGGGACACTCTGTTACCAATACCATACATGCCTATTTCTTATTTGGACATTCATGTACTGTATAACATATTTGTCTGGGTTCTAACTAACCATACATTTGATCTTGTTCCATATTCAGCCAACAGGTTTCACTGGTTCTTTCAGCTTTGGAAGCTTTGGTGAAAAGTAAATATCTTGATAAATGTGTTGATTTATTGGTACACATTTAAGAATGATTTCCCAAACAGTTAATTTAATAAATAGACACTGATCCAAACTTTTGGACACAATTGGATCTGGGGTGACAGTCAACATGAGTCTGGGATGTATATTTCTGTCTCAGCACTAGGTGGGTGTATTGGGTCATGTTGACACCGAGATCATCAGACACCCCAATGCAGAGGGAAAACAGAGGGGTATACTACAAAGCAAATTCGATGAGTTAGCTAGCTAACTTTGATAAACAACCAGAAATAACTATTGACTTTCTGATTAATTAAGAAAGCTTAAACTTAGATATGTGTTTTTGATTGTTGAGTCAATAAGACCATGCCCATTTCAAACTTATCCTTCTAAAATATATATATATTTCAGAATATTTAGGCAAGTTAGCTGGCTAACTCATTCTAGCTGCTTTCTAGTATACCGCTCAGTTAAATACAGTCCGTTAGGGATCAGATTACATATAAACCATGACCATGGTGGAGTTTCGTGGAGGGGTGTGTGTGCTGTACTGACTTGCACACAGACGGGGCAGGGGTGAGGCAGTACTGTGCTCTAGTTACGTGGAAACGCACATACATAGTTTCAACTAGTGGGAAATCTACTACAATGCAACTCTTATTCCAACTTTTTGCTCATACAATGTGAGGAAGATGGCCGAGACAAGGTATGCAAGTTACTATTTACTGTACAGTGTATTGTCAATGCATGTAACTTTGTGTTTCTCTTGGTGAACGAAACTAGACCGATATAATGTGACTCGTTTTTTGCTGTTGATCCTCGTGTTGCCGCTTCTCACTTCTGCGGATTGATGATTTCCACTGTCTGCTGTGCTACAGTAAAATATTACAACGGGCTTCAAGTAGGCTATAGTCTGGAGATGGAAGTTTTACATTACTCACTTACATTACTTTATAGGAAAACGTATTGTCTCGGTTTCCCTTTGCGTGCCTCAAATTTAAAATGTTCCCTTTATTTGAAATGCAAATGGTATGCTATGGAAATGAAAAGAACAAACATTTGTCAAACGCAAATTGTTATTACCATATAAACCCAGTCTAAGACAATAACATGTAGCCAAGGATTTGAACAAACTCATTTCAAACGGATAAAAAGCTTGAAATGAAGGACACCAAGAAGACATACAAACTGATGCATTGGGAGGTGAAATGTTATCCCATTTCAATAATTATTTGATAGTTCTGGATCAATATATTGTATTCATTACGGATGTAGTCCTTCTTTTCAAGAGAAAGTCATCCTAAAACACTGCATGCCTGTCCAATAACTACACTAGGGTCTATTACACTGTTCCTTATCGGTGTGTAAAACCATGCCTCTGGGCAACTTCAACGTTCAAACACGAGATCCAAGGTTTTTACAATGGATTAATGGGCTAGTCTGGGGGGAAACATGCCTGGTCTTGACCGGCATGCATGTCGGTGAACAGATGCTGAACGCTACAGGAGAGGGCTGGTTAGTTACACATGGTCCAGCATGCTTTCCCTCTGGTGCTGTGTCAGTCAATCTGGCGCTCAGTCAGGCACGGGGCGGCAGGGTAGCCTAGTGGTTAGAGCGTTGAACTAGTGATCGAAAAGTTGCAAGTTCGAATCTGTCGTTCTGCTCCTGAACAGGCAGTTAACCCACTGTTCCTAGGCCGTCATTGAAAATAAGAATTTGTTCTCCCTAGTAAAATAAAGGTAAAATAAACTTCCCATCCCGACTTTCATGTGTCCATCAGCGGGACGGGCGTGGACGTATTTTATTCATATTTTAGTTCAACTGACTAGAGTCGATTAGCTGTTTAGTGTTGGCCTCATGCTATATACCATTTATATAAAGACATATAATGATTGGGGTAGTTTAGATGAATTGGTTAGCCTGTAATCAGTTGATGAGTGCAGTGGATACAGCAGTGTATTGCTCTTACTGAATAGAGATGTGTGAGTACTATATATATAATAACAGAGATGTGTTACTACTGTACATATAATCACACTTGAAGGGCGTCCAAGTTACACATTGTGAAGACAGTGAGCAAATGGAGGCCATGGAAGCATTAACTATGTTTTATTGTGCTGTGGAAGCCAGAGTTGGATTGTATGATTGTGGTCCAATTTTAATGATCAGTTTCGTCTCTTGAAGCTTGGCAGATGTTTCTACAAATAGCTTGGTTCCGCAACCAAAGTAAAAACACAAATAAAAAAACACATGCATGTTCCATAGCACTATTACTATTATACTAACTAGTACTATTATACTAACTATACTATTATACTAACTATTACTATTATACGAACTATTACTATTATACGAACTATTACTATTATACTAACTAGTACTATTATACTAACTATACTATTATACTAACTATACTATTATACTAACTATACTATTATACTAACTATTACTATTATACTAACTATACTATTATACTAACTATTACTATTATACTAACTATTACTATTATACTAACTATACTATTATACTAACTATTACTATTATACTAACTATTACTATTATACTAACTATTACTATTATACTAACTATTACTATTATACTAACTATTACTATTATACTAACTATTACTATTATACTAACTATAATATTATACTAACTATTACTATTATACTAACTATTACTATTATACTACTATTATACTAACTATTACTATTATACTAACTATTACTATTATACTAACTATTACTATTATACTAACTATTACTAGCTATTATACTAACTATTACTATTATACTAACTATTACTAGCATACTAAGTATTACTATCATACTAACTATTACTATTATACTAACTATTACTATTATACTAACTATACTATTATACTAACTATTATACTAACTATTACTATTATACTATTACTATTATACTAACTATACTGGTATACTAACTATTACTATCATACTAACTATTATACTAACTATTACTATTGTATTATTACTATTATACTAACTATTACTATTATATATATATAAGTATTCAATATGGTCTATAGTCATATACTAACTATTACTATTATACTAACCCTAACTATTACTCCCTATTATACTAACTCCCTAACTATTACTGTTATACTACTATTATACCTATTACTATTATACTCCTATTATACTAACTATTACTATTATACTAACTATACTATTATACTAACTATTACTATTATATAACTATTACTGTTATACTAACTATTACTACCATACTAACTAGTCCTATTACTATTATACTAACTATTACTGTCATACTAACTCTCCCTACCCCTAACTATTACTATTATACTAACTATTACTATCATACTAACGTCTCCCCTATTATACTAACTATTGCTATTATACTAACTCCTATTATACTAACTATTACTATTATACTAACTATTATATACTAACTATTACTATTATACTAGCTTATATACTAACTATTACTCCCTAGCATACTAAGTACCCCTATTATACTAACTATATTATACTATTTATACTAACTATTACTATTATACTATTACTATTATACTAACTATACTAGTATACTAATATTCTCCCCGTCCCGTCCCCGTCTCCCCCCCCCCGTCCCGTCCCCCGTCTCCCACCCCCCGTCTCCCCTCCCCGTCCCGTCTCCCACCCCCCCCCCCGTCCCCCGTCCCGTCCCCACCCCCGAAACTAGACCGATATAATGTGACTCGTTTTTGCTGTTGATCCTCGTGTTGCCGCTTCTCACTTCTGCGGATTGATGATTTCCACTGTCTGCTGTGCTACAGTAAAATATTACAACGGGCTTCAAGTAGGCTATAGTCTGGAGATGGAAGTTTTACATTACTCACTTACATTACTTTATAGGAAAACGTATTGTCTCGGTTTCCCTTTGCGTGCCTCAAATTTAAAATGTTCTCTTTATTTGAAATGCAAATGGTATGCTATGGAAATGAAAAGAACAAACATTTGTCAAACGCAAATTGTTATTACCATATAAACCCAGTCTAAGGCATGTAGTCAAGGATTTGAACAAACTCATTTTTAATGTTTGTATCTGTCTGAGCCCCGACACGCCAGGTATGTGGGACTGTTTTTACTGGTTGGGGTCACTATGTGCTGACTGGGAGTTTGGGCTGTAAAGCTGCATTGTTGGGCCACTGCCTGCAGGATGAATCAGAGAGAACTGACCATTGTGGACTTCATCAATGACCATTTTAGATGTTGTCAAAGACCTTTAGTCCTCCACAGCTGAGTCTGTGTGTTTATTTTATTTATTTAACCTTTATTTAACTAGGCAAGTCAGTTAAGAACAAATTCTTATTTACAATGACAGCCTACCCTGGCCAAACCTGGACAATGCAGTGCACCGCCTTATGGGACTCCCAATCACATCCGGATGTGATACAGCCTGGATTCGAACCAAGGACTGTAGTGACACCTCTTGAACTGAGATGCAGTGCCTTAGACCGTTGCATCACTTGGGAGCCCTAGAATGCTGGTTGTTGGTTGGTTGATGGAAAGTAACTGTGTAGGTTCACGTGCACACTCCTTTATGTGCACGTGTGCAATTGTTTGCGTTGTTGTTGTATATCTGTAGGCAATAATAGGTTTGAGTCAACGTGGCTAAACAGTGATCCCCATAGTGGTAGGGTGAGAACAGGCAGGGAGTGGTACAGTAGAACAGTGATCCCCATAGTGGTAGGGTGAGAACAGGCAGGGAGTGGTACAGTAGAACAGTGATCCCCATAGTGGTAGGGTGAGAACAGGCAGGGAGTGGTACAGTAGAACAGTGATCCCCATAGTGGTAGGGTGAGAACAGGCAGGGAGTGGTACAGTAGAACAGTGATCCCCATAGTGGTAGGGTGAGAACAGGCAGGGAGTGGTACAGTAGAACAGTGATCCCCATAGTGGTAGGGTGAGAACAGGCAGGGAGTGGTACAGTAGGACAAATCCTGGGAATGGTAGGGTGTGTCAGTGCAGAGACCTTCTCTACTGGGTGGGGAGGGAGACAGCTGTGAGGAGGCGCGTCTGAGCTGCCCAGGCCATGAATTAATGAAACTGTACTGCTACACACTAAAGCTGTGGTAGAGTACTTCTAAACCTGACATGTAAGTTAGTCATGACTTTGTAACAACACAAGACAATCAAAAAGCAACGGCTATGGATTAACTGAGGGGTATCCTACGAAACAGGTTTGAGGAGTTAGTGAGGTAAATCTAGGTCAACTTTGGTCAACTCTTCAGCCAGTAGTAACCACAATGCCACCAATGCTACACAACTACACAATGTCATTATGACTGTCCGTCATGTGTCGTCTCCAGCCATAACTGTCTGTATATCCAAGTGAAGACGATTGTTTTCTTCATCAGGAGTCCGAGTCTGCCACATCTTGCCGTGGCCAGGAGTCCCTTAGGGCAGTGTACAATTGTCCCAGCATCGTCCGGGTTAAAGGAGGGTTTGGCCCGGGGGACTTTACCTGGCTCATCGCGCTGAGCGACTCCTAGAGCGCGCTGAGTGACTCCTAGAGCGCGCTGAGCGACTCCTAGAGCGCGCTGAGCGACTCCTAGAGCGCGCTGAGCGACTCCTAGAGTGCGCTGAGCCAGGCGCCTGCAGGCTGACTTCGGTTGTCAGTTGAACGGTGTTTCCTCTTGACACATTGGTGCAGCTGCTTCCGGGTAAAGCGAGCTGGTATTGAGAAGTGTGGTGTGGTTGTTCATGTGTTGGAGGACGCATGACTCGACCTTCGCCTCTCCCGAGCCTGTTGGGAAGTTGCATCAATGAGACAAGATCGTAAATGGGTATGACGAAATTGGGGAGAAAAGGGGGGTAAAATGAAAATGTATAAATACTATTAAAATGTGTAATGTTAAAATACATCACATTACACATTTATTAATGACAGAATGCATTTTAAACTTCACACAATGACACACTTTTTTATGACTTTAATAAAATGTGAAGCAAGGTGCTTGTGCAGTGATAATTACACCAAAGACGCTATTAACGCCATTAAGTAATAAAATAATGACATTAACGATACGTTATAAAATAAAGACGGCATTAACGATAAGTAATTAAATAATGACATTAACGATAGGTAATAAAATAATGACATTAACGATAAGTAATAAAATAATGACATTAACGATAGGTAATAAAATAATGACATTAACGATAGGTAATAAAATAATGACATTAACGATAGGTAATAAAATAATGACATTAACGATAGGTAATAAAATAATGACATTAACGATAAGTAATAAAATAATGACATTAACGATAGGTAATAAAATAATGACATTAACGATAAGTAATAAAATAATGACATTAACGATAAGTAATAAAATAATTACATTAACGATAAGTAATAAAATAAAGATGACAAGAATAACTTCTTGACGCAACCCATCCCGTTACCGGGATAATTTTCATCAACAACCGCTGAATTGCAGAGCGCCACATTCAAATAATATTACTAAAAATATTTATATTCATGAAATCACAAGTGCAATATAGCAAAACACAGCTTAGCTCTTTGTTAATCCACTTGTCGTGTCAGATTTTTAAAATATGCTTTACAGCGAAAGCAATCCAAGCGTTTGTGTAAGTTTATCGATCACTAGACAAAACATTATCAACACCTAGCATCAAAGTAGCTTGGTCACAAAAATCAGAAAAGCAATAAAATTAATCGCTTACCTTTGATGATCTTCAGATGTTTTCACTCACGAGACTCCCAGTTACGCAATAAATGTTCCTTTTGTTCCATAAAGATGATTTTTATATCCAAAATACCTCACTTTGTTTGGCGCGTTATGTTCAGAAATCCACAGGCTCGAGTAGTCACGACAACGCAGACGAAAATTCCAAATAGTATCCATAATGTCCACAGAATCATGTAATTTCTTTGTCCCATCGCGCTCTATCAACTCCTTGTGGTGGGCCGTGTGCCTCAAAGCTGATCCCGACACATTGGTGCAGTGCGGCTTGGCAGGGTGGTGTTTCAGAAGACGCATGGCTCTCGACCTTCACCTCTCCGTAGGGGAGTTGCAGCGATGGGACAAGATTGTAACTACCAATTGATTATCACGAAATTGGGGAGAAAAAGGGTTAAAAGTAAAAACATATATAATTATTAGCTAAGTAGTAAGAAATTGCAAAGTTGCTAATTAGCTATAATTTTTAAGTTGTCTGTGATGAGATTCGAACTCGCAACCTTTGGGTTGCTAGATATTCACGTTAATACACCTACCTACCCACCCACCCACCCGCCCTACTTTCATTTTTGCCTTAAGTAATCTTCTGTCTTATGTAACCATACAAAAATGCAACATATCATACTAATTTGCATGTCCTGGATTTGCATGTACTATGTAACGTCTAGTCTATGAGACCAGGCTGGGTTCTTCTCTAGGTTTCATCCTAGGTTCCTGCCTTCTACAGAGCTTTTCATAGCCACTGTGCTTCTGCCTCTGCATTGCTCGGCTGCGTTTCTGAATAGCACATTGTGACAACTGTTGATGTAAAAGGGCTGAATAAAAATAAATTTCATATTCTATTCGGGGGGAAAACACAGCAACCAGCACTGGGTCTAATGTTACTCTGATACAGTGTTTCCCATATATGTATACAACCAATGAAATGGGATTTAATTTGGATTTGATTTGAATTCACCTTATTCAACTCCTTGTGGGCTTGAGGATTAGTTGACAAGTTGAATCAGGTGGGCTTGAGGATTAGTTGACAAGTTGAATCAGGTGGGCTTGAGGATTAGTTGACAAGTTGAATCAGGTGGGCTTGAGGATTAGTTGACAAGTTGAATCAGGTGGGCTTGAGGATTAGTTGAATCAGGTGGGCTTGAGGATTAGTTGAATCAGGTGGGCTTGAGGATTAGTTGAATCAGGTGGGCTTGAGGATTAGTTGACAAGTTGAATCAGGTGGGCTTGTGTGCTGTTGGGGTTATTTGAGGACTGGAGTTGAGAAACACTGTTCTAATGAGTAGATATTTCCACAAACACTTCAGTTGCCTTAATAACATTCCCCAAAATACTCCTGCAGTCCAAACCCCTTGGCGCCCATCCCTCTCCGTTTGGTTTTTACCGCTACCCAGTAGGTGCTTATCTGTGGTTGTGTGGATTTAACTCCCTGTATTTAACTGGTCTAACTGGCCTGTTTCCTTGGCATGGTGTTCCTTAGGCCTGGGTCACAGAGTAGTAGTCAGTAAAAACGCCTGCTCATTAAGACGGGCCGTGATTCAGGGTCTCAGCTCATTAACATAGCTAGGACGTGTGCTACATTGACTCTACTCCTGAGTCTTGACTTAAAGACCCATGCCAGGGTTGCTGGTTATGTTCTAATCCAAATTGACGGTAATGAATGCTGTATACATGATTTTTTTTTTTTTTTTTTTGGCTCCTAGCCCACAGTGTGATGAGGAATAGGCTGTATACCCGGAGATGATGTGTTATCTAACTGCCTGCTTCCCGGTGAATAGTTAGAAAGTACCAAGCAACATTTCAGTCACTGCTGACACTACAATGCCCTCACCCTAAACTTCACCTGCTTGATTGTTTTAACGTTTTAGTAGAAGAAAAAGTAAAGAGTCGAATGTTACGTTTGTTAAATGTTAAAATGTGGTTTAATCTTTCATGACATTATCAGCATGATGGTCCAGCAGGCACTGTATCCCCCGGCTGCCTTCTAGACACCGATCACTTATTCTAGGCATTTTGCTGATGTCATTCAGTACAGTACGTAGCCTGTACCAGAGAAATGTCACGTTTGAAATGACACGAGTTTTGTAATGTAAGTGATTGATAATGGAACCAATGATGGCTACAACCACGAAACCTGTAGTAGTAGTTAAAGTGATAACAAAATAAAAACAGGGATGCGCATTCATGTTCTAAACTTAGCTTTCTATTTATCATTATGACATCAATTCAGGCCATTTATCAGCTCTACTACCTTCTACTACCTACCTCCGTCCTGTGATACCACCACTCTGAGATAATATACAAAAGTGAAAAAAACTATACAAACCGTAAACATTACACATACAGAGGTTTCAAAACAATAAAGACATTACAAATGTCATATCACAATTAGTGTTGTAACAATGTACAAATAGTTAAAGTACACAAGGGAAAATAAATAAGCATAAATATGGGTTGTATTTACAATGGTGTTTTGTCTCTCTCTATCTCTCTCTGTCTCTCTCTGTCTCTATCCCTCTGGTTGATCTAAATGGAAGTGTGAAAGGAGATTTAATCTTCATAACAAACACTCTCCACCTCTACATTGTTGCTCTGGGGGGGCTTGAGAAATGTCTCTGCGTGTAAAGGAAGGATCGGGGGAAAGCCTCTGTTGTCAGCCCTGCGTCTCTTTCCTGTGATTTATATAAGAGGTTGGAGGGGAGGAAACCTTCTCACAGTATGTGTTGGATCAGCACCCTGCTGCAACATGTCTCAAAGAGATTTAGAATAATTGACTTCTCCATGGTAACAGAGTTGGAGTGGCGGCTGGCTGGGTAGTGGTGTTGACAGGGGAGTAGGAGGACTGTTGATAGGCATGGTGTTGATATGTTCTGCTGTTTGATGAGAAAAACCTAATGAGAAACTATATCACACAGACATATAGCCTGCCCTCTCCTGTCCTGTCTTCTCCTATCCTCTCGTTTCCTCTCCTGTCCTCTCTCCTGTCTTCTCCTGTCCTCTCATTTCCTCTCCTGTCCTCTCTCCTGTCTTCACCTGTCCTCTCGTATCCTCTCCTGTCTTCTCCTGTCCTCTCGTTTTCTCTCCTGTCCTCTCTCCTGTCTTCTCCTGTCCTCTCGTTTCCTCTCCTGTCCTCTTGTTTCCTCTCCTGTCCTCTCTCCTGTCTTCTCCTGTCCTCTTGTATCCTCTCCTGTCTTCTCCTGTACACTCGTATCCTCTCCTGTCTTCTCCTGTCCTCTCGTATCCTCTCCTGTCTTCTCCTGTCCTCTCGTATCCTCTCCTGTCTTCTCCTGTCCTCTCGTATCCTCTCCTGTCTTCTCTTGTCCTCTCGTATCCTCTCCTGTCTTCTCATGTCCTCTCGTATCCTCTCCTGTCTTCTCATGTCCTCTCGTATCCTCTCCTGTCTTCTCATGTCCTCTCGTATCCTCTCCTGTCTTCTCCTGTCCTCTCGTATCCTCTCCTGTCTTCTCCTGTCCTCTTGTATCCTCTCCTGTCTTCTCCTGTCCTCTTGTATCCTCTCCTGTCCTCCCGTATCCTCTCCTGTCTTCTCCTGTCCTCTCGTATCCTCTCCTGTCTTCTCCTGTCCTCTCGTATCCTCTCCTGTCCTCTCCTCCTTACCTTTTCCTCTCAGCATGAAGAGTCGTCATGAACCATTTCCGACTGCCCGTACAGAACGAGACTTCTAATGAAGGGTTCATGGTTTAGTATTTTCAATTAACAATCGGCCAAAGGTTTTTCACCTGCCAGGTTGACAAACAAAAGACTCTTCAAGGAGGGGTTTCCTTTGTATGTGTCAGAGGAGTGTTTGCATACAGCCACACACACACAGTGGGTCTGAGTGACTAACCTTGTTCACACCCTGTTGTCATGCAGCTCAGTAAACACAGTGGCTGAGGTGCTCAGCCAGGCACCTCTCTGTAGTTAGAGGCTTGTTGTTATCTCTCACAGACAGTGGAAAGGGTTA
>NC_056450.1:36357485-36374985 GCF_018296145.1 Oncorhynchus tshawytscha | reverse complement strand
TGGTTTGAATCCCCAAGCCAACTAGGTGAAAAATCTGTCGATGTGCCCTTAAAGCAAGGCACTTACGCCTAATTACTCCTGTAAGTTAGTCTGGATCAGAATGTCTGCTAAATGACTCAAATATAGAGTGTAAGTCTAATACACTGTAACATGAATTGAAGTGATAGACAGTGTTGAGCTATCAGACCAGACAGCTGCAATGAGTGTGAGATGATAGCTAGTTGCTGTAGGTCTAAGGGCCCATGTCTCTGTCTCCTCCTCCACAGAGAGGGACAGTTGCAGACAGTACAGTGGTGGAGATACCAGGGGAGAGAGAAATGCTGGTGTTCTGATCTGATCCTCTCTGAGATGTGAACCACAGCTGGTGTGCCCTAGAGCACAATGTTCAACAGGACCCTGCGTCAGCCACAGTGTAGAGTGTGATCTGTGTCCAGCGTGCTGAATGTGGAAGAGCGTGTGGAGCACGCCAGGAGAAATGCTCTGGGATGGAGCAGGCCCTGACCTGGCTTGGACACACGGGTCAGGTTTGCTTGAGTCCCTCAGAAATAGCGTTTGGCAGGACAGTGCGTGGTGTGCTGAGCAGAATTTATACATGGATCATTTGTGACCGACCAGTTCAAATCGGTCTTATTTAGCAAAATTAGAAATAGTGTTTTTGCATTGGACAACACATATAATACACTACACTAATATATAGCTACACATATAATACACTACACTAATATATAGCTACACATATAATATACTACACTAATATATAGCTACACATATAATACACTACACTAATATATAGTTACACATATAATACACTACACTAATATATAGCTACACATATAATACACTACACTAATATATAGCTACACATATAATACACTACACTAATATATAGCTACACATATAATACACTACACTAATATATAGCTACACATATAATACACTACACTAATATATAGCTACACATATAATACACTACACTAATATATAGCTACACATATAATACACTACACTAATATATAGCTACACATATAATACACTACACTAATATATAGCTACACATATAATACACAAGGAACAATTTGAGGAACAATGGGAAAGTTTTTTTTTTTTTTAAGTTGATAAACTTGTAAACTCACTTTTGAGAAAATGGCCTTTTGAATGTTTTGGTACCTACTGGAGAGCTCTTCTTTGTCTACATCCATTCAGTATCGTTCACACCCTCTTAAGCCCCACCCATCTTTTTTTAATTTATTTTTATTTAACCAGGTAGGCTAGTTGAGAACAAGTTCTCATTTGCAACTGCGACCTGGCCAAGATAAAGCATAGCAGTGTGAACAGACAACACAGAGTTACACATGGAGTAGACAATTAACAAGTCAATAACACAGTAGAAAAAAAAGTGGAGTCTATAAACATAGTGTGCAAAAGGCATGAGGAGGTAGGCAAATAATTACAATTTTGCAGATTAATAACACTGGAGTGATAAATGATCAGATGGTCATGTACAGGTAGAGATATTGGTGTGCAAAAGAGCAGAAAAGTAAATAAATAAAAACAGTATGGGGATGAGGTAGGTAAAAATGGGTGGGCTATTTACCGATAGACTATGTACAGCTGCAGCGATCGGTTAACTGCTCAGATAGCAGATGTTTGAAGTTGGTGAGGGAGATAAAAGTCTCCAACTTCAGAGATTTTTGCAATTCGTTCCAGTCACAGGCAGCAGAGAACTGGAACGAAAGGCGACCAAATGAGGTGTTGGCTTTAGGGATGATCAGTGAGATACACCTGCTGGAGCGCGTGCTACGGATGGGTGTTGCCATCGTGACCAGTGAACTGAGATAAGGCGGAGCTTTACTAAGCATGGACTTGTAGATGACCTGGAGCCAGTGGGTCTGGCGACGAATATGTAGCGAGGGCCAGCCGACTAGAGCATACAAGTCGCCGTGGTGGGTGGTATAAGGTGCTTTAGTGACAAAACGGATGGCACTGTGATAAACTGCATCCAGTTTGCTGAGTAGAGTGTTGGAAGCAATTTTGTAGATGACATCGCCGAAGTCGAGGATTGGTAGGATAGTCAGTTTTACTAGGGTAAGTTTGGCGACGTGAGTGAAGGAGGCTTTGTTGCGGAATAGAAAGCCGATTCTTGATTTGATTTTCGATTGGAGATGTTTGATATGAGTCTGGAAGGAGAGTTTACAGTCTAGCCAGACACCTAGGTACTTATAGATGTCCACATATTCAAGGTCGGAACCATCCAGCGTGGTGATGCTGGTCAGGCGTGCGGGTGCAGGCAGCGAACGGTTGAAAAGCATGCATTTGGTTTTACTAGCGTTTAAGAGCATTTGGAGGCCACGGAAGGAGTGTTGTATGACATTGAAGCTCGTTTGGAGGTTAGATAGCACAGTGTCCAAGGACGGGCCGGAAGTATATAGAATGGTGTCGTCTGCGTAGAGGTGGATCAGGGAATCGCCCGCAGCAAGAGCAACATCATTGATATATACAGAGAAAAGAGTCGGCCCGAGGATTGAACCCTGTGGCACCCCCATAGAGACTGCCAGAGGACCAGACAGCATGCCCTCCGATTTGACACACTGAACTCTGTCTGCAAAGTAATTGGTGAACCAGGCAAGGTAGTCATCCGAAAAACCGAGGCTACTGAGTCTGCCGATAAGAATATGGTGATTGACAGTGTCGAAAGCCTTGGCAAGGTCGATGAAGACGGCTGCACAGTACTGTCTTTTATCGATGGCGGTTATGATATCGTTTAGTACCTTGAGCGTGGCTGAGGTGCACCCGTGACCGGCTCAGAAACCAGATTGCACAGCGGAGAAGGTACGGTGGGATTCGAGATGGTCAGTGACCTGTTTGTTGACTTGGCTTTCAAAGACCTTAGATAGGCAGGGCAGGATGGATATAGGTCTGTAACAGTCTGGGTCCAGGGTGTCTCCCCTTTGAAGAGGGGGATGACTGCGGCAGCTTTCAATCCTTGGGGATCTCAGACGATATGAAAGAGAGGTTGAACAGGCTGGTAATAGGGGTTGCGACAATGGCGGCGGATAGTTTCAGAAATAGAGGGTCCAGATTGTCAAGCCCAGCTGATTTTTACGGGTCCAGGTTTTGCAGCTCTTTCAGAACATCTGCTATCTGGATTTGGGTAAAGGAGAACCTGGAGAGGCTTGGGCGAGTAGCTGCGGGGGGGCGGAGCTGTTGGCTGAGGTTGGAGTAGCCAGGCGGAAGGCATGGCCAGCTGTTGAGAAATGCTTGTTGAAGTTTTCGATAATCATGGATTTATCGGTGGTGACCGTGTTACCTAGCCTCAGTGCAGTGGGCAGCTGGGAGGAGGTGCTCTTGTTCTCCATGGACTTCACAGTGTCCCAGAACTTTTTGGAGTTGGAGCTACAGGATGCAAACTTCTGCCTGAAGAAGCTGGCCTTAGCTTTCCTGACTGACTGCGTGTATTGGTTCCTGACTTCCCTGAACAGTTGCATATCGCGGGGACTATTCGATGCTATTGCAGTCTGCCACAGGATATTTTTGTGCTGGTCGAGGGCAGTCAGGTCTGGAGTGAACCAAGGGCTGTATCTGTTCTTAGTTCTGCATTTTTTGAACGGAGCATGCTTATCTAAAATGGTGAGGAAGTTACTTTTAAAGAATGACCAGGCATCCTCAACTGACGGAATGAGGTCAATGTCCTTCCAGGATACCCGGGCCAGGTCGATTAGAAAGGCCTGGTCACAGAAGTGTTTTAGGGAGCGTTTGACAGTGATGAGGGGTGGTCGTTTGACTGCGGCTCCGTAGCGGATACAGGCAATGAGGCAGTGATCGCTGAGATCCTGGTTGAAGACAGCAGAGGTGTATTTGGAGGGCCAGTTGGTCAGGATGACGCCTATGAGGGTGCCCTTGTTTACAGATTTAAGGTTGTACCTGGTGGGTTCCTTGATGATTTGTGTGAGATTGAGGGCATCTAGCTTAGATTGTAGGACTGCCGAGGTGTTAAGCATATCCCAGTTTAGGTCACCTAACAGAACAAACTCTGAAGCTAGATGGGGGGCGATCAATTCACAGATGGTGTCCAGGGCACAGCTGGGAGCTGAGGGGGGTCGGTAGCAGGCGGCAACAGTGAGAGACTTATTTCTGGAGAGAGTAATTTTCAAAATTAGTAGTTCGAACTGTTTGGGTATGGACCTGGAAAGTATGACATTACTTTGCAGGCTCTCTCTGCAGTAGACTGCAACTCCTCCCCTTTGGCAGTTCTATCTTGGCGGAAAATGTTATAGTTGGGTATGGAAATCTCAGAATTTTTGGTGGCCTTCCTGAGCCAGGATTCAGACACGGCAAGGACATCAGGGTTAGCAGAGTGTGCTAAAGCAGTGAGTAAAACAAACTTAGGGAGGAGGCTTCTGATGTTGACATGCATGAAACCAAGGCTTTTTCGATCACAGAAGTCAACAAAAGAGGGTGCCTGGGGACATGCAGGGCCTGGGTTTACCTCCACATCACCCGTGGAACAGAGGAGTAGTAGATTGAGGGTGCGGCTAAAGGCTATCAAAACTGGTCGCCTAGAGCGTTGGGGACAGAGAATAAAAGGAGCTGATTTCTGGGCATGGTAGAATATATTCAGGGCATAATGCGCAGACAGGGGTATGGTGGGGTGCGGGTACAGCGGAGGTAAGCCCAGGCACTGGGTGATGATGAGAGAGGTTGTATCTCTAGACATGCTGGTTGTAATGGGTGAGGTCACCGCATGTGTGGGAGGTGGGACAAAGGAGGTATCAGGGGTATGAAGAGTGGAACTAGGGGCTCCATTGTAAACTAAAACAATGATAACTAACCTGAACAACAGTATACAAGGCATATTGACATTTGAGAGAGACATACAGCGAGGCATACAGTAATCACAGGTGTTGAATTGGGAGAGCTAGCTAAACAGTAGGTGAGACAACAACAGCTAATCAGCTAGCACAACAACAGCAGGTAAAATGGCGTTGACTAGGCAGGGAGGGTCGGATTAACTACACACAGAGCCTGAGTGTGGCTGGGGCCGACAGATAAAACATAAACAAGCAGAATGGAGTACCGTGATTAATGGACAGTCCAACATGCATCAGCTATGTAGCCAAGTGATCAGTGTCCAGGGGGCAGCGGTGGATGGGACTGGCGAGTATTATCCAGGTAAAAAAAACTGGCTGGCTGTGCAGAAGGTAAAGCCGCTAGCAGTGGCTAACAATGACTAAATAGCTTGTAGCTAGTTAGCTGGTTAGCTTCTGGAGGTTCTTGAATGTGTTCTAAAAATTAAAAATAATAGCGATTCCGTATCACATTGGGTGAGGCAGGTTACCGGAAGGTATAATCGAATTAAAATCGAAAAGAGATTGAAAATAAATATGGGTCCAGTGAGTGGTTGGGCTGGCTGGGGACGCGGCGATTCAGACAGTTAGCAGGCCTGTGCTAACAAGCTAGCAGTTAGTAGGCCGGGGCTGAGCAAGGTAGCAGTTAGCGGACCGGGGCTAAACAAGCTAGCAGTTAGCAGGCCGAATTAGCAAGCAAGCAGATAGCAAGGGCTAGAAAGTTAGCCTTTGGGGGACGTCGCGATGGGGTGAGTCTGTTTATGCCTCTTCATGCGGTGACATCGATAGACCGGTCGTGGGTCCGGATATTGTAGCCCAGGAGTATGCTTCGGTGGTAGCACAGGAGCTCTGGCCGGGCTAGCTTCAAGCTAAGTGGGTGGAAACGCTAGCCAGGAGTAATCATCCGGGGTTGCGGTTAGCTAGTTAACTAGTTGTGAAGATCCAGCTGAAAATGTTCCGTTTACGGTGGGAATCCGGGGATTAAAAAAAAAAGAATAATATATAGGTCCGTTATGCTCTGGTTAGAGTTGCGTTGTTTGAACTGGCGAGAGCTTTCCGAGCTAAAGGTTAGCTGATGACCGGTTAGCTGAAGACCGCTAGCAATGGTTTGTTGACTGATACCTGGTAGTTAGCTGGCTAGCTTCAGTTGAGGGGATCCGAAGTGAATATAAGTACTTTAGAAAAAAATAGCTACAATAGCTACATTGGGTGAGGCGGGTTGCAGGAGAGTATTTAGAAGTTGAGGTTTAGCAAAATGTTTTAAAAGATATGCGAAGAAAAATATGTTTAAAAAACGATATATACGATATATACAAGGGACACGACACGACAAGACGTCCGACTGCTACGCCATCTTGGATCCATCTCTTTAAGGATTCACGAGATGAAGACTAAAAGTGGAAGTAGAAATCAGGAAATATTCCAGATAAACAGAAAGTGTCCAGAGGAAAATATCTTATACATATTAAACGACACAACTTGTCTAAATTAATGGGTCATGTGAAAGAAATGCTGTATCCCCCAACCACATCTAGCTGAGTGGATGGGTCTCTACAGTAGGTGCGGTATCCCCCAACCACATCTAGCTAAGTGGATGAGTCTCTACAGTAGGTGCTGTATCCCCCAACCACATCTAGCTAAGTGGATGGGTCTCTACAGTAGGTGCTGTATCCCCCAACCACATCTAGCTAAGTGGATGGGTCTCTACAGTAGGTGCTATATCCCCCAACCACATCTAGCTGAGTGGATGGGTCTCTACAGTAGGTGCTGTATCCCCCAACCACATCTAGCTAAGTGGATGGGTCTCTACAGTAGGTGCTATATCCCCCAACCACATCTAGCTGAGTGGATGGGTCTCTACAGTAGGTGCTGTATCCCCCAACCACATCTAGCTAAGTGGATGGGTCTCTACAGTAGGTGCTATATCCCCCAACCTCATCTAGCTAAGTGGATGGGTCTCTACAGTAGGTGCTGTATCCCCCAACCACATCTAGCTGAGTGGATGGGTCTCTACAGTAGGTGCTGTATCCCCCAACCACATCTAGCTAAGTGGATGGTTCTCTACAGTAGGTGCTATATCCCCCAACCACATCTAGCTAAGTGGATGGGTCTCTACAGTAGGTGCTATATCCCCCAACCACATCTAGCTGAGTGGATGGGTCTCTACAGTAGGTGCTGTATCCCCCAACCACATCTAGCTAAGTGGATGGTTCTCTACAGTAGGTGCTATATCCCCCAACCTCATCTAGCTAAGTGGATGGGTCTCTACAGTAGGTGCTATATCCCCCAACCACATCTAGCTGAGTGGATGGGTCTCTACAGTAGGTGCTGTATCCCCCAACCACATCTAGCTAAGTGGATGGGTCTCTACAGTAGGTGCTATATCCCCCAACCATCTAGCTAAGTGGATGGGTCTCTACAGTAGGTGCTATATCCCCCAACCTCATCTAGCTAAGTGGATGGGTCTCTACAGTAGGTGCTATATCCCCCAACCACATCTAGCTGAGTGGATGGGTCTCTACAGTAGGTGCTGTATCCCCCAACCACATCTAGCTAAGTGGATGGGTCTCTACAGTAGGTGCTATATCCCCCAACCTCATCTAGCTAAGTGGATGGGTCTCTACAGTCTATATCCCCCAACCATCTACAGTATATCCCCCAACCTCATCTAGCTGTGGGTCTCTACAGTAGGTGCTATATCCCCCAACCATCATCTAGCTGCTAGTGGATGGGTCTCTACAGTAGGGATGCTGTATCCCCCAACCACATCTAGCTAAGTGGATGGGTCTCTGCTGTAAGTGGATATCCCCCAACCACATCTAGCTAAGTGGATGGGTCTCTACAGTAGGTGCTATATCCCCCAACCTCATCTAGCTAAGTGGATGGGTCTCTACAGTAGGTGCTATATCCCCCAACCACATCTAGCTGAGTGGATGGGTCTCTACAGTAGGTGTAAACTTTACAGTCAAATGGTTACTTGCATAGTAGCAATATCAGAAATAGATAGTGTCAATATAAATAAAAATAATATACAGTACTTACAAGAACAATATCAATCACAATATGTGTGATATATGAGGTAGTTATATGCATACAATCAGGGGTAAAGTGGCTGAGCAGCAGGATAAATATATAGTAGCAGCAACGTATGGCGTGTGTGTTAGGTGAGTCATGTGAATAGAGGCACTGCAGATAGTGCTGGTGACTGGTCCGTCCAAACCACGCATGAACAAGGGAATCTACAGTGAGGCAAAAAAGTATTTAGTCAGCCACAAATTGTGCAAGTTCTCCCACTTAAAAAAAGATGAGAGAGGCCTGTAATTTTCATCATAGGTACACTTCAATTATGACAGACAAAATGAGAAAAAAAATCCAGAAAATCACATTGTAGGATTTTTAATGAATTTATTTGCAAATTATGGTGGAAAATAAGTATTTGGTCACCTACAAACAAGCAAGATTTCTGGCTCTCACAGACCTGTAACTCTTTCTTTAAGAGGCTCCTCTGTCCTCCACTCATTACCTGTATTAATGGCACCTGTTTGAACTTGTTATCAGTATAAAATACACCTGTCCACAACCTCAAACAGTCACACTCCAAACTCCACTATGGCCAAGACCAAAGAGCTGTCAAAGGACACCAGAAACAAAATTGTAGACCTGCACCAGGCTGGGAAGACGGAATCTGCAATAGGTAAGCAGCTTGGTTTGAAGAAATCACCTGTGGGAGCAATTATTAGGAAATGGAAGACATACAAGACCACTGATAATCTCCCTCGATCTGGGGCTCCACGCAAGATCTCACCCCGTGGGGTCAAAATGATCACAAGAACGGTGAGCAAAAATCCCAGAACCACACGGGGGGACCTAGTGAATGACCTGCAGAGAGCTGGGACCAAAGTAACAAAGCCTACCATCAGTAACACACTACGCCGCCAGGGACTCAAATCCTGCAGTGCCAGACATGTCCCACTGCTTAAGCCAGTACATGTCCAGGCCCATCTGAAGTTTGCTAGAGAGCATTTGGATGATCCAGAAGTAGATTGGGAGAATGTCATATGGTCAGATGAAACCAAAATATAACTTTTTGATAAAAACTCAACTCGTCGTGTTTGGAGGACAAAGAATGCTGAGTTGCATCCAAAGAACACCATACCTACTGTGAAGCATGGGGGTGGAAACATCATGCTTTGGGGCTGTTTTTCTGCAAAGGGACCAGGACGACTGATCCGTGTAAAGGAAAGAATGAATGGGGCCATGTATCGTGAGATTTTGAGTGAAAACCTCCTTCCATCAGCAAGGGCATTGAAGATGAAACGTGGCTGGGTCTTTCAGCATTACAATGATCCCAAACACACCGCCCGGACAATGAAGGAGTGGCTTCGTAAGAAGCATTTCAACGTCCTGGAGTGGCCTAGCCAGTCTCCAGATCTCAACCCCATAGAAAATCTTTGGAGGGAGTTGAAAGTCTGTGTTGCCCAGCAACAGCCCCAAAACATCACTGCTCTAGAGGAGATCTGCATGGAGAAATGGGCCAAAATTCCAGCAACAGTGTGTGAAAACCTTGTGAAGACTTACAGAAAACATTGGACCTCTGTCATTACCAACAAAGGGTATTGAGATAAACTTTTGTTATTGACCAAATACTTATTTTCCACCATAATTTGCAAATAAATTCATTAAAAATCCTATAATGTGATTTTCTGGAATTGTTTTTCTCATTTTGTCTGTCATAGTTGAAGTGTACCTATGATGAAAATTACAGGCCTCTCTCATCTTTTTAAGTGGGAGAACTTGCACAATTGGTGGCTGACTAAATACTTTTTTGCCCAACTGTATATTCGGAAAGCCTGTTTTTGTCCTGCCCTTGACTTTGGCTGCAGAGCATGTGATGTCCATAGCCTCTTCGTCTCAAAACTCCCTGATCTTCTCAAAAATATACGTTTGTCTAGCTGTGTCCAGTCCAGGTGGTGCTTGTACAGGCAGACCATCTATGGGAGGAAGGTGGCTAACATTAGCCTATAACTAGCAATGCGAAATGGCATTCTGAGATAACATTACTACACACAGATCATGAACGTAATGTTAGCTAGCGAGCCAGGCATCTAACCTCAGCTGGCTAGCTAACAGTAAGCTTTAATTTGGGGTATTTTGCTTAGACATGTAGCTAGCTAGCTAAACAATGAACCATTATCCCAGCAACCTTCCCGCTAGCCATGATATGGCAGACCAATCCAAACTCATCTCTCGGCATGTCCAGCCCACTCATTATCTCAGCCAATCATGGCTAGCGGGACGGTTGCTGTCTTTTCTCTGTGGCTAAACCAACCAGGCTCGTAATTTAACAATTTTACATTTATTTATATTTATATATTATATATTTACAGATGGCATATATGTTTGTTATTAAAGAACATGAAAGGTCACGAGAAGGCATATCTGCCCCCCCCAAAAAAAAACAGTTTACATTCATACGGCTCTCCTGTGAAGTAGGGACACCTAGTTCCCTGAAACGGGTCACACATTTTTACTATAAGAGGGAAGCCTCAGAGTAGAATGACAGTGTGTCTGTAGGGACTGGACATGAGTCTATGAATCTAGAGGGAGTAACAACTTTGTGTAAACACGAAAGAACAAGGAAGAAGAGTCTCTTTCTATAAACTATTGCAGTACTGAGCGCGAAATCTTTACTTCACGTACACGCCTTCAAGCCAAACATTTGTCCACCAAAGCATTGATGCCGTCTGGAGATGTGTTCCACACTGTGAGTTCCACACTGTGAGTTATGTGGGCATGTTTCAAGTTAGGATTCACCTCTGAACGTCTGTTCTTGGCTGCTGTTGTCTCTCTAAGGCTCTGCATGGATATTTACTCGTTATTACGCTCCAGTCTTCTGGTCTGGTGGAAACACAGTGGTTCAGCTGTCAGTGTGTATGTGTGTGTGCGTACGTACGTGCCTGTGTGTGTGTGACTCAACAGCACGACAGTATTGGCATCCTGACAGGACCGTGACCCCTGACCTTGAGGAGGTATTCTCTCCTATAACCGTCATCCTGCTTTCTCTGGTTGATGTAGCCCAAGCTCGATATAAACACTGAAACATAAACCTCTCCATAACTGCCTTTCATACCGCACGGCTTTCCAACAATTATACACAGTTCAATCTTCCATAGCATAAATATAGGCAGTGATGTACTCTGCAATGGAAATTGGCATGTAGTTCGGCCACGGGAGATTTTGTTGGCTACTGGATGGATGTTTTATTCCATGAGCTCTGCCCTCCAACAATAACAACCCTATTCCACATAAACACATAGTACAAAGACAGTAGATGATTAAGGCTGTTGCTCCTCCTAGCCAGGAAACATGCTGCTACAGTTAGTCTGTTTGTTGAGGCCAGTAGTGACTGACAGAGTGTCATATTTAGAACAAGGTGTAAGTTCCCAAAAAACGTATGTCTTTATGTCTTCATCGGAGAGGTGCTTTGAACACACCGTTAGAGAGAGAGAGAGAGAGGGTGAGAGGCATGGTGAGAGAGAGAGAGAGGCAGGGTGAGAGGGAGAGATAGATAGATTGAGGCAGGGTGAGAGGGAGAGAGAGAGAGATTATCTATTTCACTTGCTTTGGGAATGTTAACATGTTCTCCATGCCAATAAAGCCCCTTGAATTGAATTGAATTGAATTATGAGAGAGAGAGAGAGAGAGATAGAGAGGGTGAAGGAGAGAGAGAGGGTGAAAGAGAAAGAGGGAGAGAGAGAGGGTGAAAGAGAAAGAGGGAGAGAGAGAGAGGCAGGGTGAGAGAGAGAGAGAGAGAGAGAGGTTGAGAGAGAGAAAGAGAGAGAGAGAGGCAGGGTGAGAGAGAGAGATAGGTTGAAAGAGAGAGAGATAGAGGGTGAGAGAGGGAGAGACAGATTGAGGCAGGGTGAGAGAGAGAGAGAGGGTGAGAGAGGGAGAGACATAGATTGAGGCATGGTGAGAGAGAAAGAGAGAGAGAGAGAGAGTTGAGAGACAAGGCAAGAAGGGCATTCTATGCCATCAAAAGGAACATACATTTTAACGTACCAATTAGGATTTGGCTAAAAATACTTAAATCAGTCATAGAGCCCATTGCCCTTTATGGCTGTGAGGTCTGGGGTCCGCTCACCAACCAAGACTTCACAAAATGGGACAAACACCAAATTGAGACTCTGCACGCAGAATTCTGCAAAAATATCCTCCGTGTACAATGTAGAACACCAAATAATGCATGCAGAGTCCTGTGGCGGACTGCAATAGCATCGAATAGTCCCTGCGATATGCAACTGTTCAGGGAAGTCAGGAACCAATACACGCAGTCAGTCAGGAAAGCTAAGGCCAGCTTCTTCAGGCAGAAATTTGCATCCTGTAGCTCCAACTCCAAAAAGTTCTGGGACACTGTGAAGTCCATGGAGAACAAGAGCACCTCATCCCAGCTGCCCACTGCACTGAGGCTAGGTAACACGGTCACCACCGATAAAGCCATGATTATCGAAAACTTCAACAAGCATTTCTCAACGGCTGGCCATGCCTTCCTCCTGGCTACTCCAACCTCGGGCCAACAGCTCCGCCCCCCCCTCCGCAAGCCTCCTCTCAGGTTCTCCTTTACCCAAATCCAGATAGCAGATGTTCTGAAAGAGCTGCAAAACCTGGACCCGTACAAATCAGCTGGGCTTGACAATCTGGACCCTCTATTTCTGAAACTATCCGCTGCCATTGTCGCAACCCCTATTACCAGCCTGTTCAACCTCTCTTTCATATCGTCTGAGATCCCCAAGGATTGGAAAGCTGCCGCAGTCATCCCCCTCTTCAAAGGGGGAGACACCCTGGACCCAAACTGTTACAGACCTATATCCATCCTGCCCTGCCTATCTAAGGTCTTCGAAAGCCAAGTCAACAAACAGGTCACTGAACATCTCGAATCCCACCGTACCTTCTCCGCTGTGCAATCTGGTTTCCGAGCCGGTCACGGGTGCACCTCAGCCACGCTCAAGGTACTAAACGATATCATAACCGCCATCGATAAAAGACAGTACTGTGCAGCCGTCTTCATCGACCTTGCCAAGGCTTTCGACTCTGTCAATCACCATATTCTTATCGGCAGACTCAGTAGCCTCGGTTTTTCGGATGACTGCCTTGCCTGGTTCACCAATTACTTTGCAGACAGAGTTCAGTGTGTCAAATCGGAGGGCATGCTGTCCGGTCCTCTGGCAGTCTCTATGGGGGTGCCACAGGGTTCAATCCTCGGGCTGACTCTTTTCTCTGTATATATCAATGATGTTGCTCTTGCTGCGGGCGATTCCCTGATCCACCTCTACGCAGACGACACCATTCCATATACTTCCGGCCCGTCCTTGGACACTGTGCTATCTAACCTCCAAACGAGCTTCAACGTCATACAAGACTTGTATGCTCTAGTCGGCTGGCCCTCGCTACATATTCGTCGCCAGACCCACTGGCTCCAGGTCATCTACAAGTCCATGCTAGGTAAAGCTCCGCCTTATCTCAGTTCACTGGTCACGATGGCAACACCCATCCGTAGCACGCGCTCCAGCAGGTGTATCTCACTGATCATCCCTAAAGCCTACACCTCATTTGGCCGCCTTTCGTTCCAGTTCTCTGCTGCCTGTGACTGGAACGAATTGCAAAAATCGCTGAAGTTGGAGACTTTTATCTCCCTCACCAACTTCAAACATCTGCTATCTGAGCAGCTAATCGATCGCTGCAGCTGTACATAGTCTATCGGTAAATAGCCCACCCATTTTTACCTACCTCATCCCCATAATGTTTTTATTTATTTACTTTTCTGCTCTTTTGCACACCAATATCTCTACCTGTACATGACCATCTGATCATTTATCACTCCAGTGTTAATCTGCAAAATTGTAATTATTTGCCTACCTCCTCATGCCTTTTGCACACTATGTTTATAGACTCCACTTTTTTTTCTACTGTGTTATTGACTTGTTAATTGTTTACTCCATGTGTAACTCTGTGTTGTCTGTTCACACTGCTATGCTTTATCTTGGCCAGGTCACAGTTGCAAATGAGAACTTGTTCTCAACTATCCTACCTGGTTAAATAAAGGTGAAATAAAATTAAAAAAAATAAAGAGCAGAATTAGTCCGATACCCAATAATTATCAAAATCCAGAAACGAGACGTTAAATTCTATAACCACCTAAAAGGAAGCGATTCCCAAACCTTCCATAACAAAGCCATCAACTACAGAGAGATGAACCTGGAGAAAAGTCACCTAAGCAAGCTGGTCCTGGGGCTCTGTTCACAAACACAAACACACCCTACAGAGCCCCAGGACAGCAGCACAATTAGAGCCAACCAAATCATGAGAAAACAAAAATATAATTACTTGACACATTGGAAAGAATTAACAAAAAAACAGAGCAAACTAGAATGCTATTTGGCCCTACACAGAGAGTACACAGTGGCAGAATACCTGACCACTGTGACTGACCCAAAATTAAGGAAAGCTTTGACTATGTACAGACTCAGTGAGCATAGCCTTGCTATTGAGAAAGGCCGCCGCAGGCAGACCTGGCTCTCAAGAGAAGACAGGCTATGTGCTCACTGCCCACAAAATGAGGTGGAAACTGAGCTGCACTTCCTAACCTCCTGCCCAATGTATGACCATATTAGAGAGACATATCTCCCTCAGATTACACAGATCCACAAAGAATTTGAAAACAAATCCAATTTTGATAAACTCCCATATCTACTGGGTGAAATTCCACAGTGTGCCATCACAGCAGCAAGATTTGTGACCTGTTGCCACGAGAAAAGGGCAACCAGTGAAGAACAAACACCATTGTAAATACAACCCATATTTATGCTTATTTATTTTATCTTGTGTCCTTTAACCATTTGTACATTGTTAAAACACTGTCTATATATAATATGACAATATAGCTCCCAATTTCATACATACAGTAATACATAAACCATTTACTTTGTTTCTCTTTACAGTATGTATTGGAATCTACAGTCTTTACTGTGCTTTATGTTGTGCTACTGTCAAGTAGTAAAAGTAGTACAGAGGTCCAATGTCTGCAGTACAAAGCTCTTCTCATTTTGGAACGTCCGTATGATGGATGCTACGGGGAAGTGGCTCAGATTGGGCTGCACTCTCTGCCCAGCCTCTCTCAAGGTCAAACCATAGTTGACCACATGGTCCACCACAGTTACCTGAAATTTTTCAGAGATTACTCTCCTTGTTCTTGGTCGTCTTTCACCGGCACCTCTACATCCACCTCTACCTTCACCTCTACCTTCACCTCTACATCCACCTCTACATCCACCTCTACCTTCACCTCCACCTCTTCCTCTATCTCTACCTTCACCTCCAATTATACCTTCATCTCTACCTCTACATCCACCTCTACCTTCACCTCCACCTCTACCTCCACCTCTACCTTCACCTCCACCTCTACCTTCACCTCTACCTCTACATCCACCTCTACCTTCACCTCAACCTTCACCTCTACTTCTACATCCACCTCTACATCCACCTCTACCTTCACCTCTACATCCACCTCTACCTCTACATCCACCTCTACCTCTACCTCCACTTTGACCTCTACCTCTACATCCACCTCTACATCCACCTCTACCTCTACATCTACCTCTACATCCACCTCTACCTCTACATCCACCTCTACCTCTACATCCAACTCTACCTCTACATCCACCTCTACCTCTACATCCACCTCCACCGCTACATCCACCTCTACATCCACCTCTACCTCTACATCCAACTCTACCTCTACATCCACCTCTACCTCTATATCCACCTCTACCTCTACATTCACCTCTACATCCACCTCTACCTCTACCTCTACATCCACCTCTACCTTCACCTCTTCATCCACCTCTACCTCTTCATCCACCTCTACCTCTACATCCACCTCTACCTCCACCTCTACACATCCACCTCTACCTCTACATCCACCTCTACATTCACCTTCACCGCTACATCCACCTCTACATCCACCTCTACCTATACATCCACCTCTACATCCACATCTACCTTCACCTCTACATCCATCTCTACCTCCACATCCCTCTCTACCTCTACATCCACCTCTACCTCTACCTCCACTTTGACCTTCACCTCTACATCCACCTCTACCTTCACCTCTACCTCTACACCCACCTCTACCTCTACATCCACCTCTACCTCCACTTTGACCTCTACCTCTACCTTCACCTCCACCTCTCTCTGCCAAGTTTGCTTCCATTGTTCTCCAAACACAGGAGTACTCATCCGTAGCCTTTTTATCCATACCAAAATTCTGATTGCAAAGTGAACATGTACACAATTAGTGTTTGAACATGTGAAGTGTGAAAGTGATCAATTGGTAATAGCTTGTTGAACAGTGTTCAGTGTTGCTTTTCATTTGAACACAAGATAATTTAGTTGTGAAGGTTGTGCCAAATAATTATGTGTTGTGTTTTGCCTAATTGCAATCTAGGTGTAAAGCAAAACATGTGGCAGTAGTATTGGTTCTGCTAAATGGGTTACAGTTTTGGGTCATTGTGGCTCATGGCCAGTTGTAGTGGGTAAACAATTGGAAAAAACTGTCATAGGAGGAATGCAGGGGAAGGAGGCTACACTCTGCAGGACCGAGAGAAAGAGAGGAGCCAAGGAAAGGAGAGAGAGAGGGGAGCCAAGGAAAGAAGGAGAGAGGGAGCGAGGGGAGCCAAGTAAAGGAGAGAGAGAGGGGAGCCAAAGAAAGAAGGAGAGAGAGAGAGAGGGGAGCCAAGGAAAGAAGGAGCGAGGGAGAGTACACAGTACAGGATATAGTAACTGATTTATAGGCTACTCTGTGTTTAGTAGTATGTACTCTGTGTTCCGGAGTATGTACTCTGTGTTTAGCAGTATGTACTCTGTGTTTAGTAGTATGTACTCTGTATTTAGGAGTATGTACTCTGTGTTTAGTAGTATGTACTCTGTGTTTAGGGGGTATGTACTCTGTGTTTAGTAGTATGTACTCTGTATTTAGGAGTACGTACTCTGTGTTTAGGAGTATGCACTCTGTGTTTAGTAGTATGCACTCTGTGTTTCGGAGTATGTACTCTGTGTTTAGGAGTATGTACTCTGTGTTTAGGGGTATGTACTCTGTGTTTAGCAGTATGTACTCTGTGTTTAGGAGTATGTACTCTGTGTTTAGTAGTATGTACTCTGTGTTTAACAGTATGTACTCTGTATATAGCAGTATGTACTCTGTGTGTGGCAGTATGTACTCTGTGTTTAACAGTATGTATTCTGTATATAGCAGTATGTACTCTGTGTTTAGCAGTATGTACTCTGTGTTTAACAGTATGTACTCTGTATATAGCAGTATGTACTCTGTGTTTAGTAGTATGTACTCTGTGTTTAGGAGTATGTACTCTTGTGTTTTGCTAAGAATGTGAGCTCACTAGAAGATGAGCTGTTTGGTGGGCCGCTGAACAATGCCTTTTGGCAGAGTAGTGTTCATATCAGAACTTGTCATTGTGATCAGAGTGATAACAACAGATGTATTTCACCGGGCAGTAGCATTCTTCCCTATTTGCCTTAGTCTAGTAGCACTCAGGCCAAGGATTTCTTTTCCCCTTATATTTGTTTTACAAGAAACAGGTTGC
>NC_056450.1:36344985-36352485 GCF_018296145.1 Oncorhynchus tshawytscha | reverse complement strand
CACTGAATGAAGTACTGGACAAAATACAAACCCTCTGACCCAAAAAGGCCTGTGGTGTTAATGGCATCCTAAATGAAATGATAAAATATGCAGACCACAAATTGCTATTGGCTTAAACTCTTTATCATCATCCTCAGCTCTGGCATCTTCCCCAATATTTGGAACCAAGGACTGATTGCCACAATCAACAGAAGTGGAGACAAACATTTCTTTCCACAGGGCCGTGGGGTGAGACAGGGATGCAGCTGGAGCCCCACCCTCTTCAACATACGTGTATATATCAACAAATTGGTGCGGGCACTAGAACAGTCTGCAGCACCCGGCCTCACCCTACTAGAATGTGAAGTTAAATGTCTACTGTTTGCTAATGATCTGGTGCTTCTGTCACCAACCAAGGAGGGCCTGCAGCAGCACCTAGATCTTTTGTCCTTTGAATTGAATTGAGAGAGAGAGCGAGAGTTGAGATTGACATTTACTTTCTTTGGAAATGTAGACATATGTTTCTCATGCCAATAAAGCCCTTTGAATAGAATTTAACTTCATTGAGAGGGGGGGGGGGTTCAGGTGAGCAGAGCTATTTTCCAGAGTCTAAAGAAGCCCCAGTATTCAGGATAGCACTAAAGCCCTATAAAAGTGGCCAAGTCTCAGATCTAGTATTTCATCCTGTGGCACACAAAAGAGAACCCAGCTATGGGGGCCCAGAGTTGGGGCGTGGTGGTGGTGATGGCATGGTGTCCCTGCCAGCTTGGCTAATAATGTGTCTCGTTGGCCGTTTTGTCAAGCTCCGGTGGACGTTGGGTGTGAGCCCAGGATGGTATAGGCAGCCTGGCATGAGCAGGACGCTAATTTTCACCCTTTGTGGGCAGCCTGGAGTCACAAGCCAAGAGCTCCAGAGGGAGGAGACTCTCATGTCTGACCAGACCCTGTGTTTAGAAACATGTGCTCAGTTTCAGGTTCTCCAATTCCATTCAAAGGGCTTTATTGGCATGGGAAACATATGTTAACATTGCCAAAGCAAGTGAAATAGAAAAAAAAACAAAAGTGAAATAAACAGAAAATAAATAATAAACAAATAAACAAATAGAGACATTTAAAATGTCATATTATGTCTATATACAGTGTTGTAACGATGTGCAAATAGTTCAAGTACAAAATGGAAAATAAATAAACATAAATATGGGTTGTATTTACAATGGAGTTTGTCCCTTTTCTTGTGTCTCCCACTCTCCATCTCATCTCTCCATCTCCCCCTCTCCATCCCTCCATCTCCCCCTCTCCATCCCTCCATCTCCCCTCTCCATCCCTCCATCTCCCCCTCTCCATCCCTCCATCTCCCCTCTCCATCCCTCCATCTCCCCCTCTCCATCCCTCTATCCCTCCATCTCCCCCTCTCCATCCCTCCATCTCCCCTCTCCATCCCTCCATCTCCCCCTCTCCATCCCTCTATCCCTCCATCTCCCCCTCTCCATCCCTCCATCTCCCTCTCCATCCCTCCATCTCCCCTCTCCATCCCTCCATCCCTCCCCCTCTCCATCCCTCCATCTCCCCTCTCCATCCGTCCATCTCCCCTCTCCATCCCTCCATCTCCCCCTCTCCATCCCTCCATCTCCTCTCCATCTCTCCATCTCCCTCTCCATCCCTCCATCTCCCCTCTCATCTCTCCATCTCCCTCTCCATCTCTCCATCTCCCCTCTCCATCTCTCCCTCTCCATCTCCCCTCTCCATCCCCCTCTCCATCTCCCTCTCCATCTCTCCATCTCCCCTCTCCATCCCTCCATCTCCCCCTCTCCCTCCATCTCCCCTCTCCATCTCCATCTCTCTCCATCCCTCCATCTCCCCCTCTCCATCCCTCCATCTCCCCTCTCCATCCCTCCATCTCCCCCTCTCCATCCCTCCATCTCCCCTTCTCCATCCCTCCATCTCCCCCCATCTCCATCCCTCCATCTCCCCCTCTCCATCCCTCCATCTCCCCCTCTCCATCCCTCCATCTCCCCTTCTCATCTCTCCATCTCCCCTCTCCATCTCTCCATCTCCTCCATCTCTCCATCTCCATCCCTCCATCTCCCCCTCTCATCCTCTCATCTCCATCTCCCCTCCCATCTCCCTCTCCATCTCTCCATCTCCTCTCCATCTCCCCTCCATCTCCCCTCTCCATCTCCATCCCCTCTCCATCTCCCATCTCCCCTCTCCATCCCTCCATCTCCCCTCCATCCCTCCATCTCCTCCCATCTCCCATCTCCCTCTCCATCCCTCCCATCTCCCTTCTCCATCCCTCCATCTCCCCTCTCCATCCCTCCATCTCCCTCTCCATCTCTCCATCTCCCTCTCCATCTCCCCTATCCATCTCCATCTCCATCTCCCCTCTCCATCTCCATCTCCCTCTCCATCTCCCCTCTCCATCTCTCCATCTCCTCTCCATCTCTCCATCTCCCTCTCCATCACTCCATCTCCCCTCCATCCCTCCATCTCCCCTCCATCCCTCCATCTCCCCTCTCCATCTCCCCTCTCCATCCCTCCATCTCCCCTCTACATCTCTCCATCTCCCCTCTCCATCCCTCCATCTCCCCTCCCATCCCTCCATCTCCCTCTCCATCTCCCTCTCCATCCCTCCATCTCCCCTCTCCATCCCTCCATCTCCCCTCTCCATCTCCCCTCTCCCCTCTCCATCTCCCCTCTCCATCTCTCCATCTCTCCCATCTCTCCATCTCCCTCTCCATCTCTCCATCCCTCCATCTCCCCTCTCCATCTCCCCTCCCATCTCCCCCTCTCCATCCCTCCATCTCTCCATCTCTCACTTTCCATCTCCCCTCTCCATCTCTCCATCCCTCCATCTCCCTCTCCATCTCCCCTCTCCATCTCTCCATCTCCCCCCTCTCCATCTCCCCTCTCCATCTCTCCATCTCGCCTCTCCATCTCCCCTCTCCATCTCTCCATCTCCCCTCTCCATCTCCCTCTCCATCCCTCCATCTCTCCATCTCCATTTCCCCTCCATCCCTCCATCTCCCCTCTCCATCTCCCCTCTCCATCCCTCCATCTCCCCTCTCCATCTCTCCATCTCCCCATCCCATCTCCCCTCTCCATCTCTCCATCTCGCCTCTCCATCTCTCCATCTCCCCTCTCCATCTCTCCATCCCTCCATCTCCCCTCTCCATCTCTCCCCTCTCCATCTCTCCATCTCTCACTTTCCCTCTCCATCTCTCCCCTCTCCATCCCTCCATCCCTCCATCTCTCACTCTCCCTCTCCATCTCTCCCCTCTCCATCCCTCCATCTCTCCATTTCTCACTTTCCCTCTCCATCTCTCCCCTCTCCATCCCTCCATCTCTCCATTTCTCACTTTCCCTCTCCATCTCTCCCCTCTCCATCCCTCCATCTCCCCTCTCCATCTCTCCCTCTCCATCTCTCCATCTCCCCTCTCCATCCCTCCATCTCCCCTCTCTCCATCTCTCCCCTCTCCATCTCTCCATCCCTCCATCTCTCCATCTCCCATCCCTCCATCTCTCCCCTCTCCATCTCTCCATCCCTCTATCTCCCCTCTCCATCCCTCCATCCCTCTATCTCCCTCCCATCCCTCCATCTCCCCTCTCCATCCCTCCATCTCCCCTCTCCATCTCTCCCCTCTCCATCTCTCCATCCCTCCATCTCTCCCCTCTCCATCCCTCCATCCCTCTATCTCCCCTCTCCATCCCTCCATCCCTCTATCTCCCTCTCCATCCCTCCATCTCCCCTCTCCATCCCTCCATCTCCCTCTCCATCTCTCCCCTCTCCATCTCTCCATCCCTCCATCTCTCCCCTCTCCATCCCTCCATCCCTCTATCTCCCCTCTCCATCCCTCCATCTCTCCATCTCTCCCCTCTCCATCCCTCCATCTCTCCATCTCTCCATCTCCCCTCTCCATCTCTCCCCTCTCCATCTCTCCCCTCCCATCTCTCCCTCTCCATCCCTCCATCTCTCCCCTCTCCATCTCTCCCCTCTCCATCCTCTCCATCTCTCTCCATCTCTCCCCTCTCCATCTCTCCATCCCTCTATCTCCCTCTCCATCCCTCCATCTCTCCATCCCTCTATCTCCCCTCTCCATCTCTCCATCCCTCCATCTCTCCCCTCTCCATCTCTCCCCTCCCATCCCTCCATCCCTCTATCTCCCCTCTCCATCCCTCCATCTCTCCATCTCTCTCTCCATCCCTCCATCTCCCATCTCTCCCCTCTCCATCTCTCCCCTCTCCATCTCTCCCTCTCCATCTCTCCCCTCTCCATCTCTCCCCTCTCCATCCCTCCATCTCCCCTCTCCATCTCTCCCCTCTCCATCCCTCCATCTCTCCATCTCTCCCCTCTCCATCTCTCCCTCTCCATCTCTCCCCTCTCCATCTCTCCATCCTCCCCTCCCATCTCTCCCCTCTCCATCCCTCCATCTCTCCATCTCTCCCCTCTCCATCCCTCCATCTCTCCATCTCTCCCCTCTCCATCCATCTCCATCTCTCCATCTCTCCCCTCTCCATCTCTCCATCTCTCCATCTCTCCCTTTCTCTTTGTTTATAACTTTCTTCTCTCTTCTTTTCTTGATACTTGTGTTTCTTTCCCTTCTCCTCTGTGAAATCTCTCCTCCTACTCTACTTCTCTTTGTGGTATGGTGTTGATACGGGTGCTCAACAGTCCTCTCCTCAGAGTGTTTTCATTGGCCAAGTCTTCTCTGGGAAGGGTGCTCAACAGTCCTCTCCTCAGAGTGTTTTCATTGGCCAAGTCTTCTCTGGGAAGGGTGCTCAACAGTCCTCTGCTCAGAGTGTTTTCATTGGCCAAGTCTTCTCTGGGAAGGGTGCTCAACAGTCCTCTGCTCAGAGTGTTTTCATTGGCCAAGTCTTCTCTGGGAAGGGTGCTCAACAGTCCTCTGCTCAGAGTGTTTTCATTGGCCAAGTCTTCTCTGGGAAGGGTGCTCAACAGTCCTCTGCTCAGAGTGTTTTCATTGGCCAAGTCTTCTCTGGGAAGGGTGCTCAACAGTCCTCTGCTCAGAGTGTTTTCATTGGCCAAGTCTTCTCTGGGAAGGGTGCTCAACAGTCCTCTGCTCAGAGTGTTTTCATTGGCCAAGTCTTCTCTGGGAAGGGTGCTCAACAGTCCTCTGCTCAGAGTGTTTTCATTGGCCAAGTCTTCTCTGGGAAGGGTGCTCAACAGTCCTCTGCTCAGAGTGTTTTCATTGGCCAAGTCTTCTGGGAAGGGTGCTCAACAGTCCTCTGCTCAGAGTGTTTTCATTGGCCAAGTCTTCTCTGGGAAGGGTGCTCAACAGTCCTCTGCTCAGAGTGTTTTCATTGGCCAAGTCTTCTCTGGGAAGGGTGCTCAACAGTCCTCTGCTCAGAGTGTTTTCATTGGCCAAGTCTTCTCTGGGAAGGGTGCTCAACAGTCCTCTGCTCAGAGTGTTTTCATTGGCCAAGTCTTCTCTGGGAAGGGTGCTCAACAGTCCTCTGCTCAGAGTGTTTTCATTGGCCAAGTCTTCTCTGGGAAGGGTGCTCAACAGTCCTCTGCTCAGAGTGTTTTCATTGGCCAAGTCTTCTCTGGGAAGGGTGCTCAACAGTCCTCTGCTCAGAGTGTTTTCATTGGCCAAGTCTTCTCTGGGAAGGGTGCTCAACAGTCCTCTGCTCAGAGTGTTTTCATTGGCCAAGTCTTCTCTGGGAAGGGTGCTCAACAGTCCTCTGCTCAGAGTGTTTTCATTGGCCAAGTCTTCTCTGGGAAGGGTGCTCAACAGTCCTCTGCTCAGAGTGTTTTCATTGGCCAAGTCTTCTCTGGGAAGGGTGCTCAACAGTCCTCTGCTCAGAGTGTTTTCATTGGCCAAGTCTTCTCTGGGAAGGGTGCTCAACAGTCCTCTGCTCAGAGTGTTTTCATTGGCCAAGTCTTCTCTGGGAAGGGTGCTCAACAGTCCTCTGCTCAGAGTGTTTTCATTGGCCAAGTCTTCTCTGGGAAGGGTGCTCAACAGTCCTCTGCTCAGAGTGTTTTCATTGGCCAAGTCTTCTCTGGGAAGGGTGCTCAACAGTCCTCTGCTCAGAGTGTTTTCATTGGCCAAGTCTTCTCTGGGAAGGGTGCTCAACAGTCCTCTGCTCAGAGTGTTTTCATTGGCCAAGTCTTCTCTGGGAAGGGTGCTCAATAGTCCTCTGCTCAGAGTGTTTTCATTGGCCAAGTCTTCTCTGGGAAGGGTGCTCAACAGTCCTCTCCTCAGAGTGTTTTCATTGGCCAAGTCTTCTCTGGGAAGGGTGCTCAACAGTCCTCTGCTCAGAGTGTTTTCATTGGCCAAGTCTTCTCTTTTCCCTAACCCATAATCCTAACCTTAACCCCTAACCCTAAACCTAACCCTAACCCTAATTTTAACCCTAACCCCCTTAACCCCTTAGCCTTGAGGACCGGCAAAATGTTCTCACTTCTCAGAATTTTTGTTGGTTTACTGTTCCTGTGAGAACTTCTGGTACTCAGAAGTATAATAAAACATGACACACACACACACACACACACACACACACACACACACACACACACACACACACACACACACACACACACACACACACACACACACACACACACACACACACACACACAAGCACTTCTCCCATGCCTCCCTCGTCCTCTCCCCTGCCCTCTCTTCCTCTCCCCTGCCCTCTTGTCCTCTCCCCTGTCCTCTCTTCCTCTCCCCTGCCCTCTCTTCCTCTCCCCTGCCCTCTTGTCCTCTCCCCTGCCCTCTCTTCCTCTCCCCTGCCCTCTGGTGCAGCAGAGGAGTAGCTTGCACAATGTCTCTTAAGATTAGAACTAGAGAGACGAGCACAACTCATAATTGCACCCATCAGATGAGATCCACGTGAGCAGTGTGACTAGAACATGAATGGCACAGGAAGTTAAAGCCACAAGACAAATACAATTATAGTGGTGGAGTAAGAGCCTTACAGATCCTTACTGAGCCTTAGAGATCCTTACTGAGCCTTACAGATCCTTACTGAGCCTTACAGATCCTTACTGAGCCATACAGATACTTACTGAGCCTTACAGATCCTTACTGAGCCTTACAGATCCTTACTGAGCCTTACAGATCCTTACTGAGCCTTACATATCCTTACTGAGCCTTACAGATCCTTACAGATCCTTACTGAGCCTTACAGATCCTTACTGAGCCTTACAGATTCTTACTGAGCCATACTGAGCCTTACATATCCTTACTGATCCTTACTGAGCCTTACATATCCGTACAGATCCTTACAGAGCCTTACAGATCCTTACTGATCCTTACAGATCCTTACAGAGCCTTACAAATCCTTACTGAGCCTTACAGATCCTTACTGAGCCTCACAGATACTTACAGATCCTTACTGAGCCTTACAGATCCTTACTGAGCCTTACTGAGCCTTACTGAGCCTTACATATCCTTACTGAGCCTTACAGATTCTTACTGAGCCATACTGAGCCTTACATATCCTTACTGAGCCATACTGAGCCTTACATATCCTTACAGATCCTTACTGATCCTTACTGAG